>NC_069504.1:158265837-158865837 GCF_027579735.1 Bombina bombina | reverse complement strand
CCCGAAGAGGTGCGCTTGTGCAGGCAAACAGTAGGTCTGATCGGGAGAGGCTGCACTCTTGATAGAAGAAATCAGAAGATGGAACCTAAAAAAGAAAAGAAGAGAGGCGCCACATGGTGTAGTATTGACTGGATCGCCCAGCGGGAAACAGGCACTAAGCCCCTAGTAGTGGTAACTCACAGAGGAAGCGGCACAACCGGAGTGCCAATTGGAACAAGCCGGGACTTTCAGAGTCACCTGTATGACTCACAGCAGCGTCAGGAGCGTTCAATGTCAGAAAAGGTGACCACAAAATCCAATCTTAAATCTTGATCACCAAAATTACTAGATTTCATACTTAGAGCCATAGAATTTATTCTATATCACAACTTTTTTTGGTTCAATCGGAACTACTATTTACAGATTTGTGGGACTGCCATGGGCACCAGTTTTACACCAAGTTATGCCAATATTTACATGGACTATTTTGAGACGATTCATATATGGCATAATCAAGAATTTGGTGCAGACCTGGTGTCCTGGCATAGATATATAGATGACATTCTGTGCATATGGAAGGGGGGTGAGTCCAAACTCATTGAATTTGTACAAATACTTAACAACAACAATCAGCAAGTCACATTATCAGTAGAATATGACAAAAAAGAAATACATTTTTTAGATTTAACTCTTTACACTATAGATGAAAAAATCCACAGCAAAACATACTTTAAGAAGTGTGACACTAACACTTACATTAGACATGATAGCTGCCACCATCCTAACTTGCTAAAGTCAGTACCAAAAAGGCAATTCCTATGAATACGCAATATAGATGATAACAAACAACAATCAAGAATACTTAAACAAAGATTCATACAAAAGGGATATGACCAAAGAGCTTTAGAACAAGAAAGAAAAGAAGTTGGAAATAAAATAAGATCAACTCTGTTAGAAAACAAACATAAAAATGAGACCTCATTTAATAATAATTTCCCTAAATTTGTGACCACATTTAATGTAGAACATCATACAATCAAAAAAAATTATACAAAAGCACTGGCACATTATAAAGGAGAATGAATATCTATGACCTATGATTCCAGCTAAGCCCACAGTTATCTTCAGAAAAGGACAAAATTTTAAACAAAAATTAGCTCCCTCACTGATAAAAGGCATAGCCCCCAAAAAATCTTTACAAATAAGTAATATGACATGTTTCTTCACTTGCGGCAAATGCAAAGGTTGTAACTACACAGGAAGAACACACAAAACATTTGACTCCACAGTTACGGGAAAAAAATTTGAAATAAAAGAATTCATTACTTGCAAAAGCAAAAATGTGATATATTTGTTGCAATGTGGCTGCAAAATCCAGTATTTAGGACAAACGTCCAGATTTTTAAAAAAATTAATCATGGAACATCAAAATAAAATAGAAAAGAATCATGATGACCACTACACTGCAACAATTGTGAACATTTCACAAAAGAATCCTTTCTATGGATAGTAATTGAGTAGGTTGAACTTCATTGGAGGGGTGGTAATCTGGCGAAACAACTAGATCAAAGAAAATTAAAATGGATACATACACTTAGAACATATGCCCAATGGGGTCTAAATAAGGACACAAAAAATGCTGCCTTTGTCTAAAAAACTCCTAACATATGAAAGGGGGCAAAATAAATGATAAATTCAAAATGTGAAAATATGGGGCCTAAATAAATCAGTAACATTTTTTGCTCTTGTTGAGGTGAATATTTATATTCGTGAATGGAATTTAATTCACTCCGTTCACGAGTATAAGGACACAAAAAAAAATAATAATTGCTGTTTTTGTCCTAAAAAACCTTCAACACATGAAAGGGGGGCAAAACAGATGACAATTTATAATGTGTTCCTAAGAAAAAATGGGGCCCAAATAAACCAGTAAAATTTTTGTAAAGTGAATATAGAAAAACATTAGTACATGAAAGGGGGCAATAGAAATATGTATTTATACAGACAGTTCATGTTATATCATCACACTTAATGTATATATATACATATATACACATATTGTACAAAAGAATATAACTCTCACACTTAATTTCAAGAAATTATAGGCAACACACAAGTCGCTGTGTCAATATTTAACATTCAATAAGTATAGAAGTCTCTTTATAATATGGATGTTTAATTATACAAAGTATCTTTTCTAACTTGCAACAAACTTTCAAGTGGCAATTTATTGTACCTTCTCTAAATATTTGGATAAGAAACTTTGTATCTGTGAATAACACTTATGTTTCTTTATTTTGAAAAAAAAAGCAATCAACATCACTATATCAGAAAATGTTTTTCATTGGACATTCTATAACATGTGATCCTTACTGATATATCAGAACTGAATGGGAACTTAAAATAGAGAACTACCTTAAAGGGAACTACAAAACATCACTATATCAGAAACTGAATTTCATTGGATAACCTATAACATGTGATCTTCACTGACATACCGGACCTGAAAGAGAACTTAAAACAGAGAACTACCTGAAAGTTTCTAATATAATTAATATTGTTTTTTATGTTCTTTTAGATGTTTATTTTAAACTTACAATTGAAATTTTGAATCGGGTGTAAACCTGCTCTCCTCCAATGGGGAAGCAGGTAGCGTTACTGATATGTATTTAAACGCCGCCTGTGCAGCGGAAAGGTATGCTTTGGTTTGTAAAGCACTTTTATTGCTCTTGAGAAAGACGGCTGGGACCGTTGAAATGCGTTGAGCCAAATAAAGACACACTTTTTTACTGAATCTGTGATATTGTCTTTTCATATTGGGAAGGAGCCGGTAACCTGCAATATACACTGTGAGTAGATATTCACCTTTGTATGGTGTATTGCCTGATATTTCAGCACCACTATTTTGCACCTAGAGTTATACAACCGAGGAAGGAAAGGAAGACACCAACGACTGATACAAGTTTGCACTATACTGGAAGGGAAAGTGGAAATAAATTAGTGAGTGTCATTATCAAGGAAGGGACATGTTTGAGTTAGAGAGACCAAACGAGGAAATTGGTAATACAGAGAGATCTCCACAAAAATGGTTGTCATATAATGTATTCTTACTGATAGACTAAGCTAAAATGGGACCCAAACATGATGGTATTACTCGAAGTGGTCAGATACTTATAGAAGGCTTCCTTGCTAAAACTTGTGTATAAGTACAATATGAAAAAAATATGTACTATAAACCATAGTGGTATATATTGAGAGTACAACATCTGGTCAAATGACTGGTGCCATTAGCCGAAGCCCAGGAGAAAATCTCAAGAGCTAACAACGGTATATATTAGCAGAATGGTCCTGTGAGATGGGTTCTACGGGGACAGATAGGGTGGAATACAACATAAGGGGATGAAACACCAAAAATCAAGAAAAACAAGAGCATAGAATAATTTACTTAAAGGCAGCTAGATCTATATTAAGATTAAGCCCAGTAGGGTGCAGGCTCTTAAGCACATGGATCCAATAGATCTCCCTCTGTGTTAACCTAAATAACCGATTGTAAAGATGTGAATTGGGAATGAATTCTATCGGAGTAATAGAATAACAATTATTTTTACCAGGTTGTTTAAGATTACAATGTTTCGGGACACTGCGATTTTTATAGTTATTTTTGGTGGTGTTCAGACCATCTGATGCTTAATCTTCTACAAGTGCGCCCAATATATTGTACCCTACAAAAACAGGTGAGGATATAAACAACATATTTGGAAGAACATGATATGTAGCCTAAAATGGAATAGTGACGGCCGGTAACATTAGATTTAAAGGTCTTTTTCTTGTGTGAAATGTGAATACATAATTTACATCTCCTATTATTACATTTGTAACTACCATGAGAAATTGATAGCGGCTTAGTCTTTGCATTAAAAGGGACCACATTCCTTTTATTCTTTACAATCTTGCTGGGATTGTAAACAACCTTTGGTGCGTTTCCTATTAAACTGCATAAAGTTGGATTCTTGGTCAGGGTACCCCAATGTTTAGTGATTGCATTATTTATTAATTGGTGATTACTATGAAATTGAGTGATAAAAAGAGGAGGTTTTTGCATTGGTTCTAATTCAGTTATTTTTTTTTGGTATTTTTGTAGTTACCAAAATATTTATTCCTATCATCAGATCTAGCTCTGTAATAGCTCTTATTAATGAAGTTTGTAGAATATTTCTTTTCTTAGAAATGCTCTTTAAAGGACCAGTAAACAAAGCAGATTTGCATAATCAACAAATGCAAGATAACAAGACAATACAATAGCATTTACTCTGAATTTCAAATGAGTAGTAGATTATTTTCTAACACATTTGAAAGTTATGTGTATTTCCACTCCCCCTGTACCATGTGATAGCAATCAGCCAATCACAAATGCATATACGTAAAGTCTGAGTTCATGCACATGCTCAGTAGGAGCTGGTGACTCAAAAAAGTGTAAATATAAAAGACTGTGCACATTTTTTTTAATGGAAGTAAATTGGAAAGTTGTTTAAAATTACATGCTGTATCTGAATCATGAAAATTGAATAAAACCTGAGTGTCCCTTTAAGAATCAAGCTTTGTATTTCAAAATCAACAAGGGTGCTGCAATTACGACGTACTTGTTTGAACTGCCCGTAGGGAACATTGCGTTTCCAAGGCAGATAAGGATTGCTGGTGAAATCAAGATAACTGTTACAGTCTACTGATTTAAAATGAGTCGTGCTGACGACTTTACCATTACTAAACTCGAGATTGAGATCAAGAAAAGTAATACTTTTTTGAGTCAATGGTTCTAGTGAAAAGTAGAGCCCTATCATTTTGATTAAGGTACTCTACAAAAAGATTGGCAGAAGTGTAATCACCTTTTTAAATTAAGATCAAATCATCAATATAACGGCCGTAGAGTACCAGGTTCGCCCCGTATGCTTGATCATATATGTGTCTTTCTTCAAAAAATCCCATAAACAGATTTGCAGAGCTGGGGGCGAACCTGGTACCCATCACAGTTCCCTTGATCTGTAAATAAAAATCATCCTGAAACAGAAAATAATTATGTTTCAAAATTAACGATACTAAAGACAACAAAAAATCGCATTGCTTGGAGGGAAGATAGGGATCCTGTTCAAGATAGGGTGCTATTGCTGCAAGGCCTAAATGATGTTGTATATTAGAATAGAGGGCTTGGACATCACAAGTGATCCAAAGAAAATCAGGTGTGATTAGATGATATTCAAGTTTCTCTATTAGATCAGATGAATCACAGATATAGGATTTTAAGCCAAGAACATACTTTTGTAGAAAATGATCTACATAAGTAGACACATTGTCTGTAATGCTACCTATTCTGGCTATAATTGGTAGTCAGGGGGACAAGTCAAATTTTTATAAAGTTTAGGCAGATGATAATAGAAAGCCACATTTGGTTCATTAGTAGATATGTGCAATTAGTTTCGGATTGATTTGGAAATTCTGCAAATTCGGAGATTCGGATCGAACCGAATTTCTGAATTAAAATACTGCCGAATTTACCGAATAAATCCAAATTAGTTTGGATTTATTCGGTAAATTCGGATGGCCATGGATTACACTAGTATTGTACGGTATATTAGGTTATATCACTCTGCTATGGGTTACACCTAATATACAGTACATAATACTAGTCTAATCCCACCTTACACTTACCGAAATTCAGAATCTCCGAACCGAACCGAATCAAACCGAATCCAGCCAAATTTCTTCGAAAACGAATTAATCTGAACCGAATAGATTCAAAATTTTCCGAATTCGAATCGATCCGAACCGAAATTCGAAAAATTCCGAATCGATCCGAACCAAATATTTTTGCCATGCACATTAGGAACTAAGAAATCTTTTTCTTTTTTGAGGATTATAGCATCTTTGAAAGCCTCATCAATAGAGCCTTAAGCTTGATCTTATATGGAGCAGTGGGATCTTGTTTAAGACGGATGTAATAGGATGCATCTTGGAGTATTTTCTGCTTTCTAGAAGGTAGTCCTCCAAATTTTGTAGCACTATCCCACCGCCCTTATCTGCTTGCCTAATGACAAGAGATTTGTTGTTCTTAAGATCAAATAAGGCCCTCCTCTCATTAGGAAATAAATTATTCCTAATGAACCTATTATTCTTAAGAGTAGGTTCAAAATCATCATTAACAAACTGCTTAAAGATTTCAATATGAGCATTGTTGGTTAATGAAGGTGTGAAATTAGATTGGTTTCTGAAATTAGTGTGGATATAGCCTTCATAGAGTTGTTCAGCTAAGGCATCAGGTTCAAAAACTGGAACATCTTGTCCATTCAATCTGTTGTCCATATTGTCAGTTAAAACTGGGCATCTACTGTTATCTTTTAGACGTTTTTCTGCAAAATATTTTTGCATTGATAATGTTTGTGTAAAATAATTGAGATCTACGAATAGAGAGAACATATTGTGCCCATTAGTGGGACTAAAGGATAGTCTTTTACCAAGGACCCGGACCTCATCATCTGTAAGAATGTGTGAGGACAGATTAAAAATGTCTTTGTTTAGTGCTTGTAATCTTGCCTTTTTGATGGCTGTTCTTCATCATCTACTTCCTCGTGACCGCAAGGTCTTTTTCCTTTTTTGGGAGTTGTCAGGGAGATTACAGGTTCTAAATAGCTTGATATGATTTTTTGTTTCCAAGTTGGTGGACGCGGGCCTGACTCCAAAAAAGACTGAACAGGAATCTGATGTACATTTGATGGCCCTGGATTAGAGCTTGGCAGTGGATTATTTACATGATGTTGTAATCCAATATTATTGGATTGTACAGATCTATGGTTTGTATGATGATGATTATTAGAATCAAAATGTTCTCGTTGTGAATGGTCTCTGTTGCTATTCACAGAACCCCTATGATGTTGATAATTGCCTGGGGATCTATTGTATCCTGACCAATTATTACTCCTATTAGGCAAATAGTGTTGATTACTCCTATTAAAGGGAACATGCCTCTGTTTAAAAGTGGTTTGACCCTGATTATAAGGACGACCGGCACCCTCAAAATCCATATTTTGGCCATCATATCTGGGAGGAAAGTTAGAGATGAATGGCTTGTTATTAATTTCATCAGATGGTCTAGGATAAAAGTTCGATTGATTCCTCTGGTTAGGAGAATTCATGGGATGGTCATAGTAGGAATTTTGTATGGGATTGTGATTATAATTGTTATTGTTTCTATTTTTTTTTTTTCCATTAAACAGTTTTTATTTTTTTTTTATAAATTAGAATAACATAACATGGAATGCAACATTGCCAATCCAACATGGATTGTTTACAAACATCATATTGTTTCTATTTTTATGTTTATTTTTGTGGTAACTTACTGTAGACCATTCACCATTCTGTCCCTCAATTTCTGCGGAGTATGGCATTGAATTAACACTCCTCCCTGATGATCAGTATGTAATGTGAAACAATCTTTCTTATTGATGTTTTTCTTATTTTTATTTTTATTATAGGTGAAGATTTCACCCTTTGGATAATCTTCATCATTCCTTTCAATCTTGCGGTTCTTTATATCCATCAGTTCTTTTTAATATAAATCCATTTTCTTTAATACCACCCTGTTTAGGTCCTCATATAACTGAAGTGTTTTGAATGTATTCAAACTAGTTTAAATGATATCTATCTCTTTGGATTGCACAAAGTCAAAATCATCTGACTCCTGATAGGGGGCGCTAAACAGTTAAATGCGGTGTGAACATATAACAATATACCTAAGTGAGAATATGACAACAATATATCTATATCAACATACCTTTGTATATACACTAACTTATGGTTTGTAACTACCTATATTGAGAAAATAAATGCAAATACAGAGATATAAAGAGAACAAGAAAGTCTCTTGGTATAGTTAGCAGATGTGTCATAAAGTTAACCTGATGAAAACTCAGATGAAACCATTATTTGATAGAAGGCTGCTCTCTCCTCACAAAAAGATGTCAGGGTATCTAGAAGGATATAAAGAACAAGAGAGGCGCATGTGTGTATCAATAACACTAATGACAAGAACCAGGTATAACCCTAATCAGGGTACTCACATTTGTGAGGAGCACTCAGACAGTGCTATTGGATACAGGCTGGATATTTTGCAGCAACCCAGCTCACTGTTCACTCTTGGATATACAGAAGAGGGGATCACAAGAAGTCTAGATAGGCAAATAAAACAGAAGGGGCGCCTGTGTGTGCCAATAGTATAATGTATTAATATGCAGATTAAAAAAAACCTTTACAGGGTACTCACATTTGGGAGGAGCACTCAGACAGTGCTATTAGGAACAGGCTGGGTAGTTGGCAGCAACCCAGCTTACTGGTCACATCGATAAGCCAAAGCTCTGGAACTCAGGAACAGCAAGACCCTGGTAATGAACTGCAACAATACAGAGATAGCAGTCTCTGCAGCTGTAGGCTCCCAGTAGGAGTGATTAGTAAATGGGGCTATATTAAATGCTCCAAAAAATGTATAATAATAAAAGCAGGTTTATTAAAAAAGGAAATGTTAAAATACAATGGAAACCTAAGGTGAGCTAGCAGCCCACCTTAGCTTAATGCAACGCGTTTCTCAGTGTATCAAAACACTGTTTCATCAGGCATATTAAATATATTAGAGACAGTGATATTTTACATAAACAGTATTTTATATATATGAGTTTTTCAATTTGTGTTTCGCGATTTAGATTTCAACATGGTCAGGTTAGCGTACATGAAAATGTAGTAATCTTAACATTATCCTGTAAGTGAAGAACATTGGAATGTTAAATATGTACAGTAAATATACAATGAAACACATAAATAAATACATATGTACACATATAAATATATATATATATAGACTATGATTAAGGCTAAACAGCTGAAACGCGTCAGACTGACAGATTAGCCTGCAGCTTTTTAAATTTATACATATACATGTGTGATGAATTTTTAAGAAACTTGGAATAAAGAATCAATTTTTTTATTTTCAAGCGGTTACACACACATACTGTACATTTATTTAGACATGTGTATGTATCTAGACCTCTAGCCTCTTAACATTATCCTGTAAGTTAAGAACATTGGAATGTTACATATGTACAGTAAATATACAATGAAACACATAAATAAATACATATGTACACACATTTAAATATTTAAATATATATATAGTCTATGATTAAGGCGGTTATCAATGGTCTTTTATATATATATATATATATATATATATATATATATATATATATATATATATATATATACACATACTGTACATTTATTTAGACATGTGTATGTATGTATCTAGACCTCTAGCCTCTTAACATTATCCTGTAAGTGAAGAATATTGGAATGCTACATATGTACAGTACATATACAATGAAACACATAAATAAATACATATGTACACACATTTAAATATTTAAATATATATATAGTCTATGATTAAGGCGGTTATCAATTGTCTTTCATATATATATATATATATATATATATATATATATATATATATATATACACACATACTGTACATTTATTTAGACATGTGTATGTATGTATCTACAAATAGAAGAACACAGAGGCGCCACCATGGCCCAGTACCACCAAAACAGAGAGATAAGTATATAGAAGGCACTATATATACTCACAAACATGAAGCACCCAGGTGGTGTTAGTGGGGCAGGCTGAAACTTCACAGTAGTCCAGCTTACTGATAGACCTCCAAACAGATCCAGTCGGTGTTCCTTGAGGGCCTAAGCCCTAGATCCTATGCCTAGAAAAGAGAAAGGCAAACCAACATGGCCTAGTATTGTTTGAGCCCAGGGAGAATAAACCCTAATGGGTATACTCACAGGATACAAAGCACCTCCAGGTGCAGTAACAGCAAGCTGGAACCACAAGTCGCCCAGTAGACAAACCACAGCAAGTAATCCTCGACTTCCAGTAGTATAGCGTTTTATGGGGAAGGGGTATAGAAAACCCCACAACAGGTTAATGGGTCAAAATACCACACAAGCAAGTGTATATAAAAATAAAAATCTTTAATAACACAGCGACGCGTTTCTCAGCCGCCTATGGGCTGTTTCATCAGGCTATAATAAAACATTAAAATATACACTTGCTATATACCAAATAAAAAACCTAAAAGTTATCTAATTGGACAGTCAATTGAAAATCCAGCCAATGTGTGATCATTCTCAATCAATTACTATGGCAACAATTTAGTTAATATTCGGGTGGATGGGTGTAGCCAGGTGTGCACCTAATTAGCAAACTGACACGCCACCTGGCTTCCAGCCCCTGTTATTAATTGTTACCATAGTGACCACATAACAGTACGTACACATTATAAATTTATCTAATACACATGACAGTACATACACATTAAAAGTTTATCTGATACACATGACACATCTACATTTGATTAGCACAAAGGAATATTAACAAGTACCCGATAGTTCATTTGTTACCCATCTCCAGAATTGTACTTGTGAGAGGGTAATGTGTAACCAAGAAACCCTAAAAGATAGTCTGGAGCACATGTGTGATCTATATGTGCCTTACATTACCCTCTCACAAGTACAATTCTGGAGATGGGTAACAAATGAACTATCGGGTACTTGTTAATATTCCTTTGTGCTAATCAAATGTAGATGTGTCATGTGTATCAGATAAACTTTTAATGTGTATGTACTGTCATGTGTATTAGATAAATTTATAATGTGTACGTACTGTTATGTGGTCACTATGGTAACAATTAATAACAGGGGCTGGAAGCCAGGTGGCGTGTCAGTTTGCTAATTAGGTGCACACCTGGCTACACCCATCCACCCGAATATTAACTAAATTGTTGCCATAGTAATTGATTGAGAATGATCACACATTGGCTGGATTTTCAATTGACTGTCCAATTAGATAACTTTTAGGTTTTTTATTTGGTATATAGCAAGTGTATATTTTAATGTTTTATTATAGCCTGATGAAACAGCCCATAGGCGGCTGAGAAACGCGTCGCTGTGTTATTAAAGATTTTTATTTTTATATACACTTGCTTGTGTGGTATTTTGACCCATTAACCTGTTGTGGGGTTTTCTATACCCCTTCCCCATAAAACGCTATACTACTGGAAGTCGAGGATTACTTGCTGTGGTTTGTCTACTGGGTGACTTGTGGTTCCAGCTTGCTGTTACTGCACCTGGAGGTGCTTTGTATCCTGTGAGTATACCCATTAGGGTTTATTCTCCCTGGGCTCAAACAATACTAGGCCATGTTGGTTTGCCTTTCTCTTTTCTAGGCATAGGATCTAGGGCTTAGGCCCTCAAGGAACACCGACTGGATCTGTTTGGAGGTCTATCAGTAAGCTGGACTACTGTGAAGTTTCAGCCTGCCCCACTAGCACCACCTGGGTGCTTCATGTTTGTGAGTATATATAGTGCCTTCTATATACTTATCTCTCTGTTTTGGTGGTACTGGGCCATGGTGGCGCCTCTGTGTTCTTCTATTTGCAGTTTCTAACCATCAGGAAGACCATCCTTTGACAGAGTGCTGCCGCCAGATAGTGGGACTAGTTTGATGAATGGACGTTAACATACCTATACCTACTGTATAGCTCACTGTTCTGGTGTTCTATCCTGTGCAACTGTTTGTATTCAGTGTTTTATTATTCTTGTATATCGTTATCTGTCTAGGTTCTATATTATTTACCTTATACTATTTTTTGGTAATTGGGAGGCGCACCCTAAAGGGTGTGGTGTGCATTTGTGTATACCACTCCCTACATTATAATATGTATGTATCTAGACCTCTAGCCTCTTAACATTATCCTGTAAGTGAAGAACATTGGAATGTTACATATGTACAGTACGTATACAATGAAACACATAAATAAATACATATGTACACACATTTAAATATATATATATATATATATATATATACACATACATTTATTTAGACATGTGCATGTATGTATCTAGACCTCTAGCCTATCTTAATTGCCCTCAATATAAAAAGGACATGACTAAAGCAAACTTTACACATCCATGTGAATCATTGCAGACACAATGGGCTCCATGTACTAACCGGCGGGCAGATAGCTTCTGAACTCTCAAAGCTGTCCGCCCACCTTCGCTACACACAGGCAGCGAATCTGTTGATCCCCTGCCCCGTATGTATCATTACACACTTATTATGTAATGTCCGCCCCTTCATTCACGCGACTGAAGGGGCTGTCAATCAACAAGAGTGAGCGAGCTCTCTGTAATTGTGGTGGTGTAGGGTGTAATAAGCAGTGGTTTAATGACCACTGCTTCTTACATTGCAGAAAGCAGGCTCGCATATGCAAATCTGCCCCGCAAGGGCTCCAGAGCAGCTTTCACTGCTTCGTACATGGAGCCCTTAGACCATTTCCCATCTCAAAAGATCTGCCAAATTCTTATCCTATTTGATATATCTGTTTCAATCAAAGGAACTTAACACATCAAGGACACTTATATTATATATATATATATGTGTGTATGTGTCTGTAGTTTTTTCCCTTTTCTGTAATGTATAAATATTTCTGATCTTCACCTGCAAACGAAAATGCCTGATGAAGAAGCAGTAGTGGTATGAAATCTTGCAAAAAAAAATTTTTTCATTAACTAATACACAATTTTTTTTTTCACTCTTCATATGTCTTCTCTCCCACTCATACTGTTTTACAAAAGATATATGTGTTCGAAAAAAAGTGTATATGAACTTGTCATTTGGTTTATGTGCTGTTAATATTTGATTTAAGGGACATGAAACCCATTTTTTTTTCTTTCTTGATTTAGATAATGAATACATTTTTTTTAAAAAAGTTTCCAATTTACTTCTATTATCAAATTTTCTTATTTTTGTTGATATTTTTTGTTGAAGGGATTTCTAGATAGGTAGCGTTGTCAGGATTCTAGGAGTATTTACTTATCTGTACTCTAATTATATCTGCTTCCCCTTTAAAACTCCTGATCACATGACAATAAGACACTATTTATCATCAATTCCCCTCTCAATCATTGCTTGGTAATTTGGATTCATGGATACATGTTGTACAACTATTGAGCCCTGTTACAACTTTGTATTTATCCTTTACAGTGGCTTCCTACAAGTTCCTGATAAGTTCTTATTGTCTCTTTGTTATACGTTTACCTGCCATTAATGTATTGTCTCCTTTGCTACAAGCAGCTGTGGCAACTGAATCCGAATCCTCTCACAGACATGCCGGAATGTGTGACGTCATCAGTAATACAATAACAAGCTACGTATATTGGAAACCACACTAAGGGGCCTAGTTATCAAGCCGTCAACCTCAAATATGCTGGAATTCCGCAGCGTATTTGTGGCAAGGCTGGTTCGCCTTAGTTATCAAAAGCTAGAGACCGGCAAAAGTAGAATTTTGTGACGTAAACTTCGATCCGCTGGTCCGACACAGATCGATTCTTACGTCACTCCAGATGTTCCGCACACAAGTACGGCACAATCTGACTACTTTTGCTAGTTATCAAAAAACTAGCAGGTACGCTTGGCACTTTTCCGGCCCAGCGTACCTGGTTTTCAAACTGCCACCCTGGAGGCGGCGGATCCCATAGGAATCAATGGGAGTCTGACCATAGCGAAAGTACAAGTTCTCTGCTGCCAGACATCCCATTGATTCCTATGGGAGATGTCTGCACCTAACACCCTAACATGTACCCCGAGTCTAAACACCCCTAATCTGCACCCCCCCTACACCGCCGCAAATAAATAAAGTTATTACCCCCTAAACCGCCGCTCCCAGAGCCCACCGCACGCTACTCTATACATATTAACCCCTAAACCACCGCTCCCGGAATCTTCAACGCCCCTTGGAGGATAACTTCTGCCGCTCCGGGTCTCCTCTTCGGTTCCATCACTGCTCGGCTGAGTGAAGATGACTCAAGGTAGGATGATCTTCAGGGGATTAGTGTTAAGTTATTTTAAGGGGGGGTTGGGTTAGATTAGGGGTATGTGGGTGGTGGGTTTTAATGTTGGGGTAGGGGTTGTATTTTTCTTTTACAGGAAAAAGAGCTGAATTCTTTGGGGCATGCCTCACAAATGGCCCTTTTAAGGGCTGGTAAGGTAAAAGAGCTTTGAACTTTTTTAATTTAGAATAGGGTATTGCATTTTTTTTATTTTGGGGGGTTTGTTATTTTATTAGGGGGCTTAGATTAGGTGTAATTAGCTTAAAATTGTTGTAATATTTTTAAAATGTTTGTAACTTAATTTTTTTTATTTTTTGTAACTTAGCTTTTTTTATTTTTTTGTACTTTAGTTAGTTTATGTAATTGTATTTAATTGTAGTTATTTGTAGGTAATTTATTTAAATAATTTAATGATAGTGTAGTGTTAGGTTTAATTGTAACTTAGGTTAGGATTTATTTTACAGGTAATTTTGTATTTCTTTTAGCTAGGTAGTTATTAAATAGTTAATAACTACCTATTTAATAACTACAGGGAGTGCAGAATTATTAGGCAAGTTGTATTTTTGAGGATTAATTTTATTATTGAACAACAACCATGTTCTCAATGAACCCAAAAAACTCATTAATATCAAAGCTGAATAGTTTTGGAAGTAGTTTATAGTTTGTTTTTAGTTATAGCTATTTTAGGGGGATATCTGTGTGTGCAGGTGACTATTACTGTGCATAATTATTAGGCAACTTAACAAAAAACAAATATATACCCATTTCAATTATTTATTTTTACCAGTGAAACCAATATAACATCTCAACATTCACAAATATACATTTCTGACATTCAAAAACAAAACAAAAACAAATCAGTGACCAATATAGCCACCTTTCTTTGCAAGGACACTCAAAAGCCTGCCATCCATGGATTCTGTCAGTGTTTTGATCTGTTCACCATCAACATTGCGTGCAGCAGCAACCACAGCCTCCCAGACACTGTTCAGAGAGGTGTACTGTTTTCCCTCCTTGTAAATCTCACATTTGATGATGGACCACAGGTTCTCAATGGGGTTCAGATCAGGTGAACAAGGAGGCCATGTCATTAGATTTTCTTCTTTTATACCCTTTCTTGCCAGCCACGCTGTGGAGTATTTGGACGCGTGTGATGGAGCATTGTCCTGCATGAAAATCATGTTTTTCTTGAAGGATGCAGACTTCTTCCTGTACCACTGCTTGAAGAAGGTGTCTTCCAGAAACTGGCAGTAGGACTGGGAGTTGATATTGACTCCATCCTCAACCCGAAAAGGCCCCACAAGCTCATCTTTGATGATACCAGCCCAAACCAATACTCCACCTCCACCTTGCTGGTGTCTGAGTCGGACTGGAGCTCTCTGCCCTTTACCAATCCAGCCACGGGATCATCCATCTGGCCCATCAAGACTCACTCTCATTTCATCAGTCCATAAAACCTTAGAAAAATCAGTCTTGAGATATTTCTTGGCCCAGTCTTGACGTTTCAGCTTGTGTGTCTTGTTCAGTGGTGGTCGTCTTTCAGCCTTTCTTACCTTGGCCATGTCTCTGAGTATTGCACACCTTGTGCTTTTGGGCACTCCAGTGATGTTGCAGCTCTGAAATATTGCCAAACTGGTGGCAAGTGGCATCTTGGCAGCTGCACGCTTGACTTTTCTCAGTTCATGGGCAGTTATTTTGCGCCTTGGTTTTTCCACACGCTTCTTGCGACCCTGTCGACTATTTTGAATGAAACGCTTGATTGTTCGATGATCACGCTTCAGAAGCTTTGCAATTTTAAGAGTGCTGCATCCCTCTGCAAGATATCTCACTATTTTTTACTTTTCTGAGCCTGTCAAGTCCTTCTTTTGACCCATTTTGCCAAAGGAAAGGAAGTTGCCTAATAATTATGCACACCTGATATAGGGTGTTGATGTCATTAGACCACACCCCTTCTCATTACAGAGATGCACATCACCTAATATGCTTAATTGGTAGTAGGCTTTCAAGCCTATACAGCTTGGAGTAAGACAACATGCATAAAGAGGATGATGTGGTCAAAATACTCATTTGCCTAATAATTCTGCACTCATTGTATTCTAACTAGCTAAAATAAATACAAAATTAGTGTAGTGTTAGGTGTAATTGTAACTTAGGTTAGTTTTTATTTTACAGGTTAATTTCTCTTTATTTTAGCTAGGTAAGCTATTAAATAGTTAATAACTATTTAATAGCTATTGTACCTAGTTAAATTAAATTGAAATTTGCCTGTAAAATAAAAATAAATCCTAAGATAGCTACAATATAATTATTATTTATATTGTAGCTATATTAGGGTTTATTTTAAAGGTAAGTATTTAGTTTTAAATAGGATTAATTTAGTTCATAATAGAAATAATAGAAAATTTATTTAATTAATATTTAAGTTAGGGGTTTAGGGGTTAATAATTTTATTACAGTGGTGGCGGTGTAGTGGGGGGCAGGAAAGGGGTTAATAAATTTATTATAGGTGGCGACGGTGTAGGGGGGGCAGGATAGGGGTTAATAAATGTAATATAGGTTGCGGCGGGGTCAGGGAGCGGCGGTTTAGGGGTTAAACTATTTATTTAGTTGCAGCGAGGTGCAGGATCAGCAGGATAGGGGTTAATAACTTTATTATAGAGGGTATAGGGGGGGCAGGATAGGGGTTACTAGGTATAATGTAGGTGGCAGCGGTGTCCGGGAGCGGCGGTTTAGGGGTTAATACATTTATAAGAGTTGCGGCGGGGTCTAAGAGCGGCGGTTTAGGGTTTAATACATTTATAAGAAATGCGGCGGGGTCAAGGAGCGGCTGTTTAGGGGTTAGTAACTTTATTGAGTTGCGGGAGGCTCCGGGGGCGCCGGTATAGGGGGTAGAACAGTGTAGTTTAGTGTGGGTGCTTAGTGACAGGCTAGCAAGAAAGCTGTGAAAAAGCCGAAGAGCAGCGAGATCGGATGAGTGATAACTCTCACAGTCCGCTGCTCATCGCCCCGTACTTGGTGCGCGGCTTTTTGACAGCTTTTTTGATAACTTAGGCAAATTTTTGCAGGTCCGCGGCGACAATGTGAGGCGAGCTTAGGCGGGCGTATTGGGCCGACGAAGGCAGGAAAAGTAGACACGTTGATAACTACCCCCCTAACTCTGCATGAACTGGCATTCTTACGTTTCTTCTATATTCAATACTGACATAAGGTTGTAGAGTATATACTTACCTGAACTTTGCTCACACTTTACTGTGTTAAATGTCATTAAAACTTGCACGAACCAAGGGCTCTGTATGCTGGTTTTGCTTACGACGGTATGCTAACAATTTCTCAGCTGGATATAACGCTAATAAGTGTCTTGATTCTTGTACACGCTTCTGCTGCAATTCTCAGCTCTGCCTATACCATTTGATGATTGATGCTATATATATATATATATATATACTGTACCCAATTTTTTTCTTTTGTGATTCAGATAGAGCATGCTATTTTAACAAACTTTCTAATTTACTCCTATTATTAATTTCTCTTCATTCTCTTGCTATCTATATTTGAAAAAGAAGGCATCTAAGTTTTTTTGTTTTTTTTGGTTCAGTACTCTGGACAACAGTTTTTTATTGGTGAATTTATCCACCAATCAGCAAGGACAACCCAGGTTGATCACCAAAAATGGGCCGGCGTCTAAACTTACATTCTTGCTTTTCAATTAAAGATACCAAGAGAATGAAGAAAATTTGATAATAGGAGTTAATTACAAAGTTGCTTAAAATTGCATGCTCTACCTGAATCATGAAAGAAAAAAATTTGGTTTCAGTGTACCTTTAAGTGGGTATATAGGGTCTTTCAAATATTAACATATTGGTAAATGTATTTTAAAACTTGCTACAATTAAATATTGTAACATAGAAAATTGTATATAATTAAGCAACTGTTTCCTGTGTACTTTGTATATTAATTATATAAATATGTCACTTGAATTTGATATTCTTCAGAAATATTATTGTGCTGCTTTTTCTTGTTTTTTTGGCTCATAAGATATATTTAAGTTGGTAATTTTATTTGCATGCATTGCAACACATTAAATAAATCAGCAAAATATCCCTGGAAAAAAATTAATTTTTAAATTAATTAGAAAATATGGATAAAGAAACATTTTTATGTATCAACTTATTTTCTAAAAATGCTTTTTGAAGTTGAGACTGTACTGTAATTACAACATTATTAATCTGTTCCCACTCTACTTGAACACATGACTCAGACATTTTTTCATCTTTCTTTGTGAACAACTTTCAGAAAGAAATAAAGCAGAACATTATGCTATCCCTAACGTAAAATAACGTTCATTTGATAATGATTACTGCAGTTTCACTAATTGAAGGCATATTTTCTCTAATTAAAGATCCATTTATATACTTAATTTAGTGCTTTGAGGGTATTTACATTCATTATTTATAAATGTGATCAGACTGCTTGACATTTTTTGTACTTGATTAAGCTTTGAGTGACTTTATGTATCTTTCAGTTCATTTTTCTAAATACATTTTCCTTTGAGATAAATATTTTCTAATGTCACTGTAACAAGAAGAAACACTAAAGTCCAAATTAAACTTTCATGATTGAGATAGAACATACAATTATAAAAAAATATTATCCAATTTACTTTTGTTATCAACATTTGCACAATCTTTTTTTATGCACACTTTGGAATCGATTACAAGTCATGTGTTAATGTGTTCACCTGACCGCTATTGAATTTAACGTAACTTCAGAGCTCTGGTTAACTGAATAAAAGTGTCAATAAAAACACATAAAAATACATTTAAACGTACTGTTTATAATAACACTATTAAAAATTCTTAAAAAAAATTACATAAAAAGTTATAAGGGCTCATAGATATGAGGGGCACGATTTTTAAAAGTGTGAGCGGCGGACATTACATGTCGGCCGCACATCGAAAAATGCCTACAGTGTGCACAAGCAGTTCTTGTGAGCAGCTTGTGTAATGTCGCCCCCTGCAGGTCGTATAGGATCGAGTGGATTGATGTCCGCAGTCTCACAGCATGGGGAACAGTTATGGAGCAGTGCTGAAAGAGGGGCATCAAGCTCCATTCTCCAATTGAATGTAAAGGGCTTTAACATAGATATACATACATATACATGTCTAAAGATGTATATGTATATAATATTTATGTAAACATATGTATTTATGTGTTTTTCTATATATTTACTGTACATATTTCCCATTCCAATGTTCTTCTGTTACAGGTTAATGTACTTTTTATTCATAAATAAATCTGTCTATATATATATGTGTATATAATTATACCTGCATATTTGTTCATATAGATATATAAGTACATCTATGTAGTTTACATGAACAGTATCATATATATATATAAAGACTGCAGCTCCATTACTTGTCCGTCTGCTCTGAGGCCGCGGACATCAATTTGCCCGATCCTATACGTACAGACTGATTGACACCCCCTGCAAGCGTCCGATTGGCCGTGAATCTGCAGGGGGCGACATTGCACAAGGATTTCACAAGAACTGCTTGTGCAATGATAAATGCCGACAACGTATGCTGTATATGCAGTGGACATAATACGCTACATTGTATGATGTCCGCTCGCACTTTGGTAACTTATTCCTTGGTTTACAATATATTTTACTGCCTTAAAGTGCCTGAGAGTGTTTTTAACTTAAACATCCTTTTTTATGTGACTTAATAAAAGTTGTTTTATTTATTTTTTGATCCCACATTCATTATAATTGATGTAAAAGATGTTTACTTTTATCAGTTTTCAAAGCTGTTAGATTAACCATAAACCCTTGAGTGCTATTAGTGTATTCTTTACAAGAGTCAGTCTCTCTACCTCTCTTGTTACCTGTTTGACATGAAAGAGATAGTCTGGCTTCTGCCACTTCCTCTTGTGTAGCCGATTGTCTTTTTTTTTTTATAATAAATGTTTTTATTGAGTTTTCCATTTTCTTGTGTACAAAACAAATTATCTGAATACACATATACAAGCATCTTACATAAAACATAACACATATATATTTGTGGAGCAACCAATTCGCCCTAGAATGATAAAAAATTTAAATTATTTAATGACCTCATATAAATGAAATATCTGCAAGTTCTATTATCCTACAGAAAGAGCACGACCTTCTTTATTTTCGTATTAATGACCTTAGTACAAGATTAAGTAACATTAGTAGGATCTAGCTCCCACAGGAATATGACCTCTAGTATGAAATCTTTTTTCCCAATATAACTGTAATGCATTTTTTCTAACTTTAGGACCATGGTAACCTCGTTGATCCATTGTGTTAAGGTTGGGGTTTCTTGTTTCTTCCATAACCTAGGGATTAGCCTTTTCGCACAGCTCAACATACAAGACAATAGTTTTCTTCTATAAGCACAGCCAAGGTTGGGTAATTGATTCAGTAGAACTATAGTGGAGTTTAGCGTGAGGTTGAGTTGTATTTTATTTTTTATATATGCAGTGATCTGGTCCCAGAATGGTTTCAGTTTGGGGCATGACCACCAAATATGGGTCATGTTCCCTATTTCTCCGCATTGCCTCCAGCATAGAGGGGACGATGATGGAAAAATCTTGTTTAATCTATGTGGAGTGAGATACCACCTGGATAGTATCTTATAATTAAGTTCTACTAAAGTGGTTGAAATGGAGGATTTCCTAGTAGAGGAAAATGTGTAAGGCCATTGTGTTTCAGTAAATTCTAATTGCATCTCCCGTTCCCATTGTTTTATGTAGGACGGTGTTGTTTTGGGAATCTTTTTACACAATATGGCATAGATCAAAGAGACATGTGATCTTGCTATACTCGTAGTTGTGCACAGTTTCTCAAATGGCGTAAAGGGTCTTAAGAGTTCGTGTTTTTGTGTATCTGTCATGACTGCATGTCGAGCTTGCAGATATATATACCATTTGTCAAAAGGAGTCCCTATTTCCTCTTTTAATTCCTGTTGATTCCTGAATAAGCCCTCCCGTGTTAGTGTATGTATTGGGACGCTTGTGTGAGTAGGGGTAGAGTACGCCAGGCCCTCTAACTTATCTGGGAAGAAGTAAGGATTTTGAAATAGGGGGGATAAGGGAGAGACCGTAGTTGAAAGGTTATTCTGTTCTTTAAGTGTTTTGTCCCAGACATCTAATGTGGCTTTTATTGAGATATTAGTCCCTACCTGATTTGGTCTGTGTTTTTTCAATAGTCAGGGTAAATTGGATAAATTTAGTATACCTACTAATTGAGATTCCATCTGAACCCATGGTTTTGATGGGCTGTTGTGGCACCAAGCTACGATTCGTGCTAGTAGGGATGCTGTATAATAGTTTCTAAGGATTGGGACACTCAGTCCCCCATCCTCTTTAGCCAGGTACAAGTTTTTTCTCGCCACTCTTGGCCTACTATATGACCATATAAACGACTCTAGTAACTTTTGATGAGAATTAAAGAAGTGTTGGGGTAGGCTAATGGGCAGCGTTTGGAACAAATAGAGGTATTTCGGTATGATAGACATTTTAATCGCATTTATGCGACCTATCCATGACAGGTGTCCCTGTTTGTGCCATGTGTTTAACAGTTGACTTATTTCTGAGTATATAGGTGCAAAATTCTTTTCATATATCTCTGATGGCTTGTTTGGGATTATTGTCCCAAGATATTTAACTGAGTGGACTACATCAAATTGTGTATGTGCAGTCAGATACTGGATAGATGGCTGGTTTAGATTAATGGGCATCAACATAGACTTATCCAGGTTAATTGAGAAATTTGAGACCTGCTTATATTCCTGGAAAGTTTGTAGTAGTTGAGGTATTGAGGATTTAGGCTCAGTGTGAATATAATGTCGTCTGTGAAGAGTAAGCATTTCTGGGTGTGTGGGCCATATGTGAAGCCTTTGATTTCAGGATGTGTCCTGACCATAGTCGCGAGAATTTCTACTGTTAAAATGAATAGTAGGGGCGAGAGGGGGCATCCCTGCCTTGTACCATTCCTAATTGGAAAGGTGTGTGATTGGGTGCTATTGACTATTACTTTAGCAGAGGGGGTTGAGTAGAGGGCTTTGATCCTATTTATGTATCTACAGGGAAAGTTAAATTTCGTCAATGTCGCCCACATGAAGTCCCAGTCGACCCTGTCAAATGCCTTTTCGGCGTCCGTGGAAAGGAAAGTCATTGGGGTGTTGTTGTCCGTCGCGTATTGTAGTGTATGTAGTATTCTAGTGGTGTTGTCTTTTGCTTCTCGTCCTTGCACAAATCCTACTTGGTCGGTGTGGACAATTTGGGATAATATATTATTTAGTCTGGTGGCTAGTAGTTTTGCATATATTTTCATGTCTATATTGATTAGGGAGATTGGGCGATAATTTTGGACTTTGTCGTCTGCTTTTCCTGGTTTTGGGATTACTGTAATGGATGCTTCTAATAGTGGTTGAGAGAATTTTGAGCCCTTATCTATATCTTGGTATAGTGTTAAGAGATGTTTACCTAATTGGAAATTGTATAGTTGATAAAACTTAGATGTAAGACCGTCTGGGCCCGGTGCTTTACCTATTGGCAATTGTTTAATTGTATCCAGAACCTCTTGTAGAGTAATAGGGGAGGCTATCTTTTCCCTATCTGTCTCGGTCATCGTTGGAACCTGGACTCTGGAGAGATATTGTTGTATTAGTTCTAGTTTATTAGAAGTGTTGTGTGTATTTAGGTTATATAAAGATCGATAATAGTCTGCAAAGCTGTCAGCTATACTTTCATTTTGATTTTGAGGAGTACCATCTTGACCTCTGATCATACGAATATGGGTCCGTAATGTTTTCTTTTTTAACGATCTGGCTAACATTTTCCCTGCTTTATTATTCTCTATAAAGAATTTAGCTTTAGTGGTCAATGCTCTCATGTGTGCATTGTGAATTAAGTGCTCGTTTAGTGCTTTCCTGGCTGCGTTTAAAACCTTCAAGTACTGAGGTGATTTTGGGTCTGATTTATGGGATGTTTCTGCTTTCTTTAAGTCAACTATAAAAGAGAGATATGCTGTGGACCTCTGTTTACGTAGTCTGTGTGTATGTTGGATTATTTCTCCTCTAATGGTGCATTTAAATGCCTCCCAATTGTTAGTTGTCGATGTAATCAGTGGGTCATTATGTAGGAAAAATTCCTCTGTGCGTTTGCCAATTGTCTCTACTACCATAGGGTCAGTGAATATATTGTCGTTAAGTCTCCAGTTATTTTGAGGTTTGGGTTTAGAGGCCCATGTAAATGACGTGATAACCATACTGTGGTCGTACCATGTGGTATGTGATATCTTTGAATATTTAAGATTTGTCAGCATATTTTGAGAACATAGAATATAGTCTATTCTAGAGTAACTACGCTGAGGGCTGGAGAAGAATGTGAAATCTTTGGTCTCTGGGTGAACCAGTCTCCAGGTATCGAATAATGTGGGGATTTGGAGTGTCTTATAGTTAGTTTTAATGTGTCTAATGGAGATGTAGGATTTCCCTGAAGATGTATCAAGGGGGGGACAGATTGGGAAGTTCAAATCCCCACCCAGCAGAATTGGTCCCTTTGCAATGTCTAGGAGAGATCTCGTGACTAATCTAAAAAATGGGGGTGTGGGCTTGTTGGGTGCATAAATATTCGCAATGGTGATAGGCCTATTGTACAATAATCCTACCAGAATTAGGATCCTACCTTCTTTGTCTCGGAAGTTGTCTAATAATTCAAAGGGAATTCCTTGTCTAATGGATATGCATACACCATTTTTCCCATCTAGGCCTGAGCTAAAATAATGTTTGGCGTAGTACCTGTTTGTGATAGTGGGTTCTTTGCTTCGTCTGAAATGTGTTTCTTGGGACATTATAATATCTATCTTTTTCTTGAAAAAATCATGAAATGCTATAGATCGTTTTTCTGTGGACAGAAAACCCTTAACATTTTGTGTTGCGATCTTAAACTCTCCTGAGGTGGTCGTAGTGGTCATTTTTATCTGCGCCATGTGTATAAATATTTATGCTTAAGTTGATGGCGTATAGCTTATCCTGTCTGGTGGTTGCGTCAGTACAAGATGCTGTTTATCAAATGGAAATCAAACTATGAACGTGTAAGTGTGGGTGTTTATGAGATGAATGTGGTGGTATTCGTGTTGGGGTCTGAACGTTACTACTTGTAACTGTGTGTTAGTATAATAACTAAACAAACTAAAGTGAATAGAACAATAAAAAAAAATGAGGAACAAATCATAGAATTAAGGCTGATATCCGTAATCAATACTAGTTAGGTTTAAAGGCATCTCTAACTTATAGGTGAGATGATAAAACATATAAAGTCTATCAAGAAGTGATTACCTGTATAATTTAGGTATATCTATGTCCACAAGTTATCATTCGTTTAACCCCCCCAATTAGTCATTTTACCTGGTGGCTTTCTACATGAAAGTTTCTGGGAGGTTAAGACTTAAAGTTTTATATCTGGGGTCTACGGCTTTAATGCCGTTCATCAGTTGTTGGTGGAGAACTTCTATGTTCGTAGCTGTCACGCTGTGGTACAGGAGCAGCAAGTCATTAATCAACTCTTCAATGTTTTCAGCGGATTACATGATTGTCAGACGGGTCAGGTATCTGACGTTTTCGTGGGAGTCTTTTTGTTGAAGCTTGCCAATTTTTTCGTTGCCCTTTGGGAAGCTGCACATCTTCCTGATGGAGTTGTGGGGTCTCCGAACCACCCAATGGTGGAGCGGTTATCCCCAGTTGTTTGCAGAATTGAGATGCGTTGAGTGGATCTTTGCATTCGTACCGATGTCCTTCTTTCTGAACTATTAAGGACACTGGGAAACCCCACCTGTAGGGGATCTTTAAGCTGCGGAGGTGTGAAGCCAGCTCATTATATGTTTTCCTCTGTTGAAGTGTGCGAAAGGAAAGATCTTGGAATATTTGGATCTTTGAGCCTTGATGTATTAGGTGAGCTTGCTTTCTAGCGAGAGATAGAATCGTCTCCTTGTCCTGGTAACTTAGGAAACACACTATAATGTCCCTGGGTGGTTGGTCGCCTTGCGGCTTTGGTCTCAGAGAGCGGTGTGCCCTTTCTAGAGGGATGTGTCGGTCTTCTTCATGGTCTGATGAGAGTAGCATACCTTGAAACAAACCCTGTAGGAAATCTTTTATCTCTGTACCTTGAACCTCTTCTGGGATGCCTCTGAATCTTAAATTACAACGTCTCGTTCTATTTTCGAGGTCATCCAGTTTATTTTCAAGATCCTTTATGAGGGTGTCGTGCTGGGTCACCGTGTGGTTCATTTCTGCCATGTTGTTGCAGATGTCTTCGTGATCTCCCTCTAGTGTTTCTACTCTGGCCCCCAAATCTGTGATGTCCTTTTTGAGGTCAGCACATTCTTGTTTGATACAGCATTTGACTTGATCTATCAGTGTGACTATCTCTTTAAGGGTAGCTGGTTGATCTGCTTATCTATCTTTGCCATATTGTGGTGAGTTTGGGGGACTGGACTGTGAATTGAAATGCTGCTCTGTGTCTTCTTCCTCCCCTAGAGAATGTTGTGGGGACTTTTTCTTTTCTGGGTTTTTAAAGAAGTTTGAAACTGTATTCTGAGTGGATCTGTGCCCTTTTAGTTGTTTGTCTGGTTTTGGCGGTTTGCGCAGAGCCATCTTGGATTCTGGCTTGAGGTATCTCTCTCTTTGTATAAATAGAAGAGGCCTGTATTACGTTAATTAGGCTTAAGTGAGGCCTTTCCACGTAGTCCTGTGACACCGTTGATATTCTCATATAATGAGGCTAGGAGACAGGTCTTCTGTGTTTATATTGGGTGTAGGGCTGAGATCAGTGTTTATATATACACTATTTGCCCCTCATGTGTGTGGGTATTGATATTGTTTAGTCGCCTCTCTGAATATGGGATACGCTCAGCGTGGAGCTTAATTAGTGTCCTGTGCTGTAACTTGTGGATCGCTATATAGTCAGCGCATCGCGCTGTGACAGTCTGACATCTAATGTTCCGTACTCACGGTTTACTGATGGAGTTGTGCAGCGTCGACATCTGGGGTCTCTTAGTTGCACCTTGCAGGGGATAGGAACCCGATCGCCACACTGCGGATTCTGCGTGCTGTTAACGGTATGCTCGGCTTTTCTGCTTGTTAACTTTTGTCCGCTGTTTTTTGGCTGTAGTTTGGCGCCTCTATTTAGGCCTTACAATTTGCAGTATCAGGATTTGTATAGTCTGTTTCCCCATTTGCCAGGTCAAACTAGCACCATTAGTTCCTGGGGTCTTTAGGTATTCGATGCACTGTCGGATGAAAAACTTGCACAAATATGACCTTTGTTTCTAAAGAAAGCCCTTTCTCTGTGTAAGGAGCTCTAGCAACTCGCAGCCATCATGGATGCCTGCAGGCTCCGCCCTCTGGTAGCCGATTGTCTTTTATGTCACTCTCTCTCCCCCCTCTCTTTTGCTCTCTCTCCCCCTCTATTTTCCTCCCTCTCTTTTGCGCTCTCCCTCCTCTCTTTTGCGCTCTCCCCCTCTCTTTTGCTCTCTCTCTCTCTCCCCCTCTCTTTTGCTCTCTCTTCCCCTCTCTTTTGCTGTCTCTCTCCCTCTCTTTTCCTCTCTCTATCCCTTCTCTTTTTCTCTCTCTATCCCTCCTCTTGTGCTCTCTCCCCCCTCTTGTGCTCTCTCTCCCCCATCTCTTTTGCTCTTTCTCTCCCCCCCCTCTTTTGCTCTCTCTCCCCCTCTCTGATGCTCTCTCTCCTCCTCTCTTTTGCTCTCTCTCTCTCCTCTATTTTGTTCTCTCTCTTTCCCCCTCTCTATTGCTCTCTCTCTCCCCCTCTCTTTTGC
The DNA here is from genome assembly GCF_027579735.1 of Bombina bombina. Lineage (NCBI taxonomy): Eukaryota > Metazoa > Chordata > Amphibia > Anura > Bombinatoridae > Bombina > Bombina bombina. The sequence continues at coordinate 158,838,993 of NC_069504.1, read as the reverse complement.
TCTCTCTCTCCCCCTCTCTTTTGCTCTCTCTCTGTTTCTCTCTCCCCTCTTTTGAACTACCCCCCCTTTCTTTTGCTCTCTCTCCCCTCTCTTTCGCTCTCTCTCTCCCCTTCCCCCCCTCTTTTGCTCTCTCTCTCCCCTTTCTTTTGCTCTCCCTCCCCCCTCTCTTTTGCTGTCTCTCTCCCTGTCTTTTGCTCTCTCTACCCCCCTCTTTTGCTCTCTCTCTCCCCCTCTCTTTTGCTCTCTCTCTCCCCCTCTATTTTGCTCTCTCTCTCTCCCCCTCTATTTTGCTCTCTCTCTCTCCCCCTCTATTTTGCTCACTCTCTCCCCCCTCTCTTTTGCTCTCTCTGCCCTTCTCTTTTGCTCTCTCTACCCCTCTCTTTTGCTCTCTCTCTCCTCTCTCTTTTACTCTCTCTCTCTCCCCCTTTTCTTCCCCCCTCTCTTTTACGCTCTCTCTCTCTCTGTTTCTCTCTCCCCTCTTTTGCGCTCTCCCCCCTCTCTTTTGCTCTCTCTCCCCTCTCTTTTGCTCTCTCTCTTCCCTTTCTCCCCCTCTCTTTTGCGTTCTCTCTCCCCTCTTTTGCTCTCTTTCCTTCTTTTTTCTCTCCCTCCCCCCTCTTTTGCAGTCTCTCTCCCTCTCTTTTGCTCTCTCTATCCCCCCTCTTTTTGCTCTCTCTATCCCCCCTCTTTGTCTTTTGCTCTCCTTCTATCCCCCCTCTTTTGAGCTCTCTCATGCCCCCCTCTCTTTTGCTCTCTCTCTCCCTCTCTCTTTTGCTCTCTCTCCCCTCTCTTTTGCGCTCTCTCCCCCCTCTTTTCCCTCCTCTCTTTTGCTCTTTCTCTCTCTGTTTCTCTCTCCCCTCTTTTGTGCTGCCCCCTCTCTTTTGCTCTCCCCTCTCTTTTGCTCTCCCCTCTCTTTTGCTCTCTCTCTCCCCTTTCCCCCCTCTCTTTTGCTCTCTCTATCTCCCCTCTTTTGCTCTCTCTCTCTCCTTTCTTTTGCTCTCCCTCTCTCCCTCTCTTTTTCTCTCTCTATCCCCCCTCTTTTGATCTCTCTCTACCCCTCTCTTTTGCTCTCTCTCTCACCCTCTCCTTTGCTCTCTCTCTCTCCCCCCCTCTCTTTTGCTCTCTCTCTCCCCCTCTCCTTTGCTCTCTCTCTCTCCCCCTCTCTTTTGCTCTCTCTCCCCATCTCTTTTGTTCTCTCCCTCTCCCCCTTCTCTTTTGCTCTCTCTCTCCCCCTCTCTTTTGATCTCTCTCTCCCCCCTCTCTTTTGCTCTCTCTCTCCCCCTCTCTTTTGCTCTCTCTCTCTCCCCTCTCTTTTTCTATCTCTCCCCTCTATTTTGCTCTCTCTCTCCCCCATCTCTTCCCCCTCTTTTTTACGCTCTCTCTCTCTGTTTCTCTCTCCCCTCTTTTGTACTCTCCCCCCTCTCTTTTGCTGTCTCTCTCCCTCTCTTTTGCTCTCTCTATCCCCCCTCTTTTTCTATCTCTATCCCGCCTCTTTGTCTTTTGCTCTCCTTCTATCCCCCCTCTTTTGAGCTCTCTCACGCCCGCCCAGCCCCGCCTACATCACACCTGGCCCTGCCCACGACATACCAGCCCTGCACAGCCCTGCCAACATCACGCCTGGCCCTGCCAGCCCCGCCCATGTTATTCCCGCTCACACCCCCAGATTAGTTTGTGTAAGGCCAGGTGTTCGTACTTGCGCAGTCTCTACTTTGCATGACAGCTTCGGACAAACACACTTGACCTTTTATATTATAGGATATGTGTACATTATTATTATTATTATCGGTTATTTGTAGAGTGCCAACAGATTCTGCAGCGCTAACATATGTATTTATGTGTTTATATGTGTATATGTCTGTAAATACACATACAGTATCTCACAAAAGTGAGTTCACCCTCACATTTTTGTAAATATTTTATTATATCTTTTCATGTGGCAACTCTGAAGAAATGACCCTTTGCTAAAATGTAAAGTAGTGAGTGTACAGCCTGTATAACAATGTAAATTTGCTGTCCCCTCAAAATAACTCAACACTGTATGTTCTTGCCCACCGTACTGCAGCTCAGTTTCAGAATCTTGGGAATCTTCTTATAGCCTAGGCCATCTTTATGTAGAACAACAATTCTTTTTTTTAGATCCTCAGAGCGTTCTTTGCCATGAGGTGCCATGTTGAACTTCCAGTGACCAGTATGAGAGAGAGTGAAAGTGATAACACCAAATTTTACACACCTGCTCCCCATTCACACCTGAGACCTTGTAACATTAATGAGTCACAAGACACCGGGGAGGGAAAATGGCTAATTGGGCCCAATTTGGACATTTCCACTTAGGAGTGTACTCACTTTTGTTGCCAACGGTTTAGACATTATTGGCTGTGTGTTGAGTTATTTTGAGGGGACAGCAAATTTACACTGTTATACAGGCTGTACACTCATTACTTTACATTGTAGTAGGGCTGCAACTAACGATTATTTTCATAATCAATTAATCCGCCAATTATTTTTTCGATTAATCGACTAATCGGATAAAAAGAGAATCAATAATAGTTTTCTATGTTTTAAATAACAATGTTTACAAATATAAACTTCAGACTAAAACTTTACATTAACACAATCTTCAATTTTTAAGCAGCAGAGCACAGTTTTATAATTAATCAAAACAAAACCCACAAACTGTTTGAAAAGTGGTAGAACTAGAAAGAGTTAGACTATCACTGTTAATAACATTCTGTTATTCACTCTTTCAGAAACTTTGCATTGAAATGCAAAAATCTCAACATGTCCACATGCTTCTGGCTAAGGCTGTTTCTCTGTTTGCAGCTATATTTCCTGCAGCAGAGAAAAGGCTGTTGAGGTGTATAAGTAGGGTTTTGCCAATTTCACCAAAGTGGGATATTTATCTTTGTTAGCTCTTCACCAATACTAAGTGTATTCTACCTTGGCAAGGGGCCTCTCAATAAAATAACCCTTGACTTCATTCTAACATAAAAATATCTTGAATATCTATATGCAATGGTAAATAACCAGCTATAAGGTTAAGGGAAATATCTAGTCATCTCTAAAAATAACAAATATACTTATAAAGGTTGAATCTGGTACATATCAAAATTTATTAAAAATATAAAAAAAACAATAAAAAACAAAATCCAAAGCGCTAAGGACTGTATATCAATAACAGGGCAAAGCCTTACACATTTATTTATACAATACATATAATTAGCAATAGCAAGCAATACGCTAATAATTGTGCAAACAGATAATAGTGCACATCAATTTAAATAACTCCCATCAATCTAGGGGCAAGGTGTAAACAACAAGCTTGACACTATATCTTGAAAAACATAGTTCCAAATCACCAGATTTAATATAAACAATCGAAATGATGACTATTATATCTGGGTTGCACATAAGCCAGGGGTAGTTGTAAACGTATACTGTCCTGAAAAAGTGAAAAGTAGACGTCTGTAGACGTCCTTTAGGCTAAGGACATAACCATAAAACACAATACCATATGCAGGAGTTCATTGGAGTGAAGCAGCTGGTATTGTGCACAGAGATTGGTTGACAAATATTTTCATAATCGATTATTATCGATTATGACGATTAGTTGTTGCAGCTCTACATTGTAGCAAAGTGTAATTTCTTCAGTGTTGTCACATGAAAAGATATAATAAAATATTTACAAAAATGTGAGGGGTGTACTCACTTTTGTGAGATACAGTAAATACATACGTATACATATATAGACAAATATATATACATACATATTCATCTTTAGGCAAGTATATGTATGAATCTCAATATTAAAGACCTGAGACCTATTATCTTTGAGCCCTTGTAACTTTTTTGTGCAATACTTTTTTTAAATAATGTTTATTAGATTGTGTTATTATGAGCGAAACTGTACTTTGTAATGTAATGTATTTTTGATGTGTTTTGTGACACTTCTTTGTTTAGCGAAACAGATAACAAGAGCTCTGAAGTAACGGTAATCATTCTAGCATAAATTGTGATTGCGCTGACACAAGCGATCGTATTTACTTTCAACACATAATAATAGCAGTAAGAACGACGAGCGCAAACATTAGAACAACAATAGAGGATAAATTATTTCTAACAAACGATTTGGGGCCATGAAAAGCAGTAGAAGTGATTGAATGCTATTCTTGGGGTCAAAAATGATTCCTTTTACAAAAATCTTATGCTGAAATGTATTCAACTCTATGCCTTCAGCAATTTTTATTCCTTGTGTAGTTGTTATGGATTTATTAGCAGATGTTTGCCAAATACATTATTAAAAAAAATGTTTGCCAACATTTATGGGAAACTTGTATATATTTGAAGCTTTTTAGCTGAAAATAACATGGCAGTATACATGTTCCTTTTTAAAGTTCATAAAAAAATAAAATCTCTGACATGTAAATTGCTGTGTAACTCTCTTTTAAATCTTATTGAACATACAGAAGCTTGCTGTGAGATTTCCATAAGGTCCAAAGAACCCCGTTATATCAAATTAATTGCACAGTAATAGCATGGTAAAATCACTTTCAATTGTGCAATCCTTTAGAAAAGCAAAGACTTCATAAATTCTTAGAATGTCATAATTTGCTTCACATAATTTTATGGATTTACTAAGCATTTAGTGGAGTCTCCAGTAAGGTTAATTAGACTTTAGTAAATAAAAATCCATCAACATTGATAGAAACTGAAGACATTTAAATTACTAGAGTGCTCTGCAAAATGTGGCTGGCACTAAAATTGTTGGTGCTATGGTTAAAAGCCTAAAAACTCTTTGCATAAAACGGAGCCCTGGAGGAACGCACTGGAACGGAGAGGCGGGTGACCCCTAGCCTGGGACCTATGAGAGGAGAGAAGAGGTGGGTTATGGGGGGAGCCTATATAAGGGGAGTAGCCCAGAAAAAAGAGCGCCAAATCCCTTTGCAAGATACGTGTGGGAAGAAGCTGTGTGTCTTGCACGTACCTTGCAAAGAGATGTCAGCGCTCCAGGACCTGTTGGCCTCTGTAACGGCCTTGGCTAACGCCAGAGGCTCCTGATGGGTGCAGCAACAGCTTGGTGCGATGGGTTCCATGCCCAGGGGGAATCAAGAGGCGGCGTCAAGAGGGAGAGCAGCACGGCCCTCTGGGGGGAGGCCTGCCAGGAGGGCCCGCCCGCCGGAGCATCTTAGCCTGGAGATCAACAGCAGGCCCAGGATGCAGGGGCCGTGCCAGAAGAGGAAGAGCAGCGCGAGAGTGGCGGCGGCAGCGGCCGCAATGGAGGAGGAAGTGCAGCAAGTCGGAGGCAGAAGAGAAGTAGTGACGGTGGCGGAGGTGCACCAGACGGGCGGTGAGGCCGGAGCAGCGGAAGGGGCCCAGCGGACAGGAAGACGGAGCGGGAGGAGCCAGAGGACAGAGGAGTCGCGGAGGCCAGGGACAGTGGTAGTGGGTAAAGTATCAGGTGCTGGAGTGTGGCAATATGAAGTGAGGGGTGTGGCGGTAGCGGAGGCTGGGACCAAGGAGGCAAGTGCGATGGTGATCGGGGGGCCAAGGAATGCCCATGAAAGGGGATATGGGGTAAGGAAGTGGAGTTGGGAGGGGAGGGTCCTGCTGCTGCACATAAGGGAATAGGGTATCTGGGATGGTGGGGCCCATGCGGGGATAATCACGGGCGGGACAAAGGAGGCAAAAGTGGGGAAAAAGGGGGTTACATGGCCTGGGGATGAAGGCCTTTAGTGATGGGGGAAGGTAAAAGTTAATAGGTCCAAAAGGGGGGCAATTTAATTAGTGGTTTTGGGGTAGCTGGCCTGCTTAACAGGTGTATAGGTTTGGTAGTTGATAGATAGTTGTGGGGTCCAGGTAGGGGCATACCTTGTTATAGTAGATAAGGAAGGGGTAATTGGTAGGGGGGGTGTTGTTCCCATGGGAGTGGTTAATAGTGTGTGAATCTCCCCTACCTCCCTCTTCTCTTTCCCCCCCCCCCCCCCCCCCCCCCCTCTGTTGGTTTGTGGTGTGAGTGGTAATAAATCTGGGTTTGCTGCCCTTTGCCTTGTGTCTCAGTAGGAGCAGCGGAGAGGAGCGGGAGCAGAGACAGGGGACGCCCCAGAGGGAACCTGATTTCAACTACATGGACATGGATACAATCTTTCTGGACTCATTTAATGAATTTGATAAGGAGCAGCAGGAGAGTTCAAGTGTGGCCGGACCAGTAGCAACGGACCAGGTAGGAGACACGAGAGTATTAGCTCAGCTGCTACAGTTGATATCGCCTGGGTCCGCTGGGATAGAAAGTGGAGTGTGTGTAGGACGTAGTGGGACCAGGGGCCCGAGGGCGGCAGCTAGTGGGAGCAGGACTAGTACGGGGTGGTCTGGGAGGACTGACCTTGTTGGTGCATTATCTTTAAAGGCGGGAGCGGAGCACGGCTGTAGAACGGACAGTCAAAGAGGTGGCACAGCAGGAGCGGATAGACGGCGGGGGAGGTCCCGCTCCCCGGTGAATGAGGACAGACGGAGAGATTCACGTTCATCCCCGATGTGGGGTAGGCTGGAGAGGTCCCCCAGGCGGAGGGGTGCTGGAGAGAGGGAGAGATCGCGAGGCACCACCAGTTCCACAGGGAGGCGAAGGGTTGAAGTGGAGCGTGGGGATAGGAGGTCAGTGAGCAGAAGGGGAGAGAGAATCGAAGATGGCAGACAAGGCGGCGGCATCTCGGGACAGGCCACGGCCGCTACCAGCACAGGTGAGGTGCCACAACCAGCACTAGGGAACACAATTACATCCAATGACAATGTGGGGACTGTGAATGAAGGGGTGGCAGGTTTACTGAAGGGTTTGAAGGATTTGGTGGCTCAGTTGGAGAGGCAGTGCAGTATGGGCGTGGCGGGGGTGTGGGGCCAGCAGGTGGGGCAGGGGGCAACAGGGGGGTCGGCGGCGGGTGGATCCATTAAGGTGGCAGAGGTGGCCTTGTCCAAGCCAGGCCTATGTACAATTGGCCCTCTGGGCCTACACCTGACCAGGACATAAAAGAGAAGATTTGGAAGCGGGAATTTCTAGAGATATTTTTGTTGCTTCCGTTGGAACAGTTTGTCGAGATAAAAGAAGATACTAAGGGGGAGCAAGGAAAAAAAGAGGAGGAGGAACGCAAGAAGAGATATAGAAAGTTGCCAAAGACATTCGGGAATTGGTCCAGGGCGTTTTGCATATTGGCGAGTGTGATGGCAGAGAAGTTCCCAGACCAAGGTTTGGCTCTGTTATGTTACTATGATGAAATATCGGCAGCCTATCGGACGTATGGGGGTATGGCATGGTGGCGCTACGATGAGCAGTTCCGACAGAGGATTGCAGTGAGGCCGGACATGCAGTGGGACGAGCGAGACATGGGGATATGGCTGGAGATGATGACTCCACTTCGGGGGCAGTCCTTTTGGGGGCTTGGAGGAACAGGGACGGGAGCAGGTGGGTCCGGGGCAGCAGCGGCCATGCGAAAAGGCCTCTGCTTCCAGTTCAACGATGGACAATGCAGATTCGGGAATACATGTAAGTTTAAGCACGAGTGCTCGGGGTGTGGTCACTCTCACGCCTACGCAAAATGCTTCAAGAAAGGGAAATTCCCTGTTAGATCAGGGGAGGTGGGTACACAGGGCCAGGACACCGGTGAGGGTCAGAAGGATGGTACCATGGTTAAGACGGTACACTAGAGGTCAGAGAAGGAGGGAAGACGCGGAGTTATTGCTGACGGGGTTTAGCTCAGGATTTTGGATACCTTTTGTCGAAGGTGAAGGGTTTAGGGCTCGAGGGAATTTGAAGTCAGCCAGGGAATTTCTGGAGGTGGTCAGGGGTAAGTTGGGGAAGGAAGTGGCATTGGGAAGGATGGCTGGCCCATTCAAGGATATTCCGTTGGTCAATTTGAGGGTTTCTCCATTGGGTGTGGTCCCCAAGAAGGTCGCGGGTCAGTTTAGGATGATTCACTACCTATCCTACCCGAAAGGGGCGTTGGTAAATGACGGGATTGACCCAGAGGTGGCGGCGGTTAAGTATGCTTCTTTTGATAAGGCGGTGGAGTTGGTTCAAGCGGCAGGGGGAGGGGCGAGAATGGCAAAGGTGGATGTGGAGGCTGCTTTTCGGCTGTTGCCAGTTCACCCTAGGTGTCATCAGGTGGGGTGTTGCATTGAGGGATCTAACTTTGTGGATCTATGTTTGCCAATGGGCTGTTCCATTTCATGCTCTTACTTTGAAAAGTTTAGTTGTTTTGTGGAATGGGTGGTCAGGCAAATGGCGGGGGTGAACTCGATGGTCCACTATTTAGACGATTTTCTGTTCGTCGGCCCGGAGGGGTCAAAGGACTGTGAGATCCTGATGGAGGCTTTCATGCAGGTAGCAGACCAATTTGTGATCCCGGTGGCAGCTGACAAGACGGAGGGCCCTACCCACTGTCTGAGTTTTCTGGGTATACAGATTGATACTGTTCGAATGGAGTGCCGACTGCCAGAGGATAAGGTGACGGATTTGGTGGGAACGATTGAAAGGGCCTTGGGGAAGCCAAAAATAAAATTGAGGGAGTTGCAATCGCTAATCGGAAAATTTAACTTTGCCAGCAGGATCATCCCGGTGGGGAGGATTTTCTCCAGAAAATTATCATTGGCAACGGCAGGGGTGAGGGAGCCATAGCACAGGATAGGTTTGAATAAGGAGCTCCGGGATGACTTGGAAGTGTGGAGGAGGTTTTTGACGGAATTCAATGGGAGAGCCTTGATGCAGGAGGTGGTGGGTCTGGGGTTACACTTGTATACGGATGCGGCAGGGGCGGTTGGGTTTGGAGCATTTTTGAATGGTAAGTGGTGTGTGGGGCAGTGGCCTGTGGCATGGCATGAGAGGGGGTTAACAAAAAATCTGGTATTTTTGGAGTTGTTTCCATTGGTGGTGGCATTGGAAGTTTGGCCTCATATCCTGGCAGATAAAAAGGTCATCTTTCATACTGATAACATGGGTGTTGTGTCAGCAATTAACCGACTGACAGCCTCATCGAAGCCGGTGATTCACTTGTTAAGACTATTTGTGTTACAATGTTTACGATGCAATGTATCATTCAGGGCAATGCATGTGCCGGGTAAAGAGAACAGTATTGCTGATGCTCTTTCCCATTTACAGTGGGATCGGTTTCGGGAGCTGGTGCCGGGAGCCGAGGAAGAAGGGGATCGGTGTCCGGAGTCTTTGTGGAAGAGAGCACTCGTGGCAGACTGAATTTGGTGAGGGGGCGGTAGCGCCCGGGACATGGAGGTCATACACGCAGGTATGGGCTTTGTGGTTACAATTCCTGCAAGGGCGGGCTGAGGTGACGAAGTCCGAGGGGAGGGCCAAGGTGCTGATAGACTGGATGATGGATTGGCAGAGGGCGAAGGTCTCTCGCTCTATGGTTAAGAGGAGATTAGTGGCAATGGCCTTTTTGTTCCAGCTAATGGGGTGGGAAGATGTCTCAAAGAAGTTCATGGTCAGGCTGGCCGCGAGGAGTTTGTGTAAGGGAAAAAGGGTGCCGGACGGCAGGAGGCCAGTAGTGTTCGCAGTTTTATTGAGTATAGTTGAGAAGTTGAGTGGTGTTTGTGTGGCGGATTACGAATATAAGATGTTCAGATTATCTTTTGTATTGGCCTTTTTCGGGGCATTTCGGGTTTCTGAGTTGGTGGGTTTTAATAGACAAGATAAAGGGGGGTTACAAATGGCGGATGTCAGGGGGGAAGGGGATGTGTTGACAATTTGGTTAAGGAAGTCCAAGACAGATCAGGTGGGGAAGGGTTGCCAGATATCTCTGAGAGCAAAAGGGGGTGAATGCTGCCCGTTGCACAGTTTTAAGGAATATATGGGGGTAAGGCCAAAGTTGGGGGGGCCGCTGTTTTTACACAAGGATGGGACCTCATTGTCCCATTTCCAGTTTCAGGCGGTATTCAAAAAATGTGTGGGTTTAGTGGGTTTACAGCCGGCTGAATTTGGGACACACTCATTCAGGATAGGGGCGGCTACAGAGGCACAGGCATTGGGGTTGGGGGCTGCAGGAATTAAGAGGATAGGGAGATGGGTTTCGAACAGTTATTTGTCTTACGTGAGGACAGCTTTATTATAATAGTGGTTATGTTGTTATTTTGTTTACACAGGTACGGTTAATTGTTGGCTGTTGGGACACTCTTACATTTACTGGGCTCGAAAAGCAGCAGCAGTTAAGGAGCAAGGGTTTCAGTCGGGGTGGTCACCAGAAGAGGTCCGCATCCGGTGGCTTGGTTTCAGAGGCATGAGGTGGGGCCAGTTGCTTGTTAAGGTCATAGAATATGCCAGGCTGTACTGTCCGCCTGATATACTGTTTATTCATGTTGGGGGGAATGATCTGGGCCTTATGCCCCAAAAGGATTTAGTGGAAATGATGAAAAGGGATATTGTGAGGCTGGGGGAGTTGTTTCCAGGAATGACCATTTTATGGTCTGAAATGGAGCCACGATTGGCGTGGAGGGCAGCATGGGATATAAAAAGGCTGGAGACGTCTCGAAGGAAGGTTAACAGGATGATGAGTGGGTTTGTAAAGAAGAGAGGTGGGTTGTCCTTACGACATGTAGAATTTGAAGGGGAGTCGGGTAGATGCTTTTTCCTTCGAGACGGGGTACACTTAAACGAAATAGGATTGCATTTGTTTAATTTTAATATAAAAGAAGGGGTTGCAAAGGCCTTGGAGTTGGTGAGCGGGGCACGGCGGTGATGCCTTTGCCTATGGTGGAGAGCTTGCCCGGGGGGATAGCAGTTATGGTACCTCCTGAAGGCAGGAGTGAATGGAATGGGATTTGGTAGTAAGGGATTTATGTTTCTGCTATGGGCAAGCTGGGATTGTGAGGATTTAAATGTGTAAGTTATAAGTTATATGTTGTAAAATAAAAGCTGCGGCCTTTGTACCCCATACTTGTGTTGTGTATTTTATTTTAGATAAGTTCCTAGTGGAGGGGTCAACGGAGCCCTGGAGGAACGCACTGGAATGGAGGGGCGGGTGACCCCTAGCCTGGGACCTATGAGAGGAGAGAAGAGGTGGGTTATGGGGGGAGCCTATATAAGGGGGGTAGCCCAGAAAAAAGAGCGCCAAATCCCTTTGCAAGATATGTGTGGGAAGAAGCTCCCTCCCTCCCTCCCTGTAGAAGTGATTACATGTCGCAGCTTGATGGCGGAGAGCTTGCCCGGGGGGATAGCAGTTGTGGTACCTCCTGAAGGCAGGAGTGAATGGAATGGGATTTGGTAGTAAGGGAGTTATGTTTCTGCTATGGGCAAGCTGGGATTGTGAGGATTTAAATGTGTAAGTTATAAGTTATATGTTGTAAAATAAAAGCTGCGGCCTTTGTACCCCATACTTGTGTTGTGTATTTTATTTTAGATAAGTTCCTAGTGGAGGGGTCACCAAATATTGTAAATAGTCATGTTGTAATGCAAACATTGAAATTAATTTAGAGGAGAATAAAATTTGTACTCATATTTATATGCTAAAATGACCATAAATACAGTAAAATTATATCTTCAATAGATAAATAATAAAAAGACAACTCAGTATTACTTACTCTTAATTTTATATGAGCAGTAGATGTTTTTGTTTTTTTTATTGACAGATTTCAAAGTTTCCTTTGTTGTCTCTGGCCCTGTATCATGCGACAGCTATTACCCAATTACTGACAGATTAATGTATATACTGCGAACCCTTGAACATGCTCAGTAGGAGCTGGTGCCTCAGAAAGTGTGTATTTACAAGGTTGTGCACAATTTGATAATGGAAATTGGATTCATTTTTTGTGTGCTTTTTCTGTATTATAAAAGTTTATTTTTACATTAATATCCTTTTAATATAAAAAATTTAAAATGTTTGCCTCTGTCAAAATATTGTAAGCTCATTTATACACTACCAAATGTTTTCAGGATAGAATTTATGATTCTAATTTTTATCACAAGTTAATATTCAATGTCACCACAACGTAACACTTTATAGTGTGCTGTTATTTACCATTAAAACAGCAGTTCCACAAAATACCCTTGTATGAGATAAAGGAGATGTAGGAAGGTAAAGTGTTAATGAGGGTTTTGTATTGGATACTCTTTATTTAAGGCAAACATGTATGGCACAGATGTAGAGGGCTGTGCAAGGAAGGGCTGCTGTGACCAGACCAGGGGAAGGAGTTGCATTAGTGAAGGCTATGGTGAGATAATGGATTCGAAATATAATTTTGTCATGTTTGTGATATCAAGGTGGAAGAGGTAGGACATTATGATCCACTAAGTGATTAAAATGAGCAAATTGGATTAATTTGTGAGAGCTAAGTGCATCTAATGTTCTACATAACTCAGAATCTTTCAATTTCTAATCAAAACGCTAGAGGAGGTTGAGCTATGTTCATGTATAGGTGTCTATGAAAGTAGTTTCTCCTGACCAGTTAAAGAGTAGAAAGGTCAAAAATCAAATGTGTATGGATGCATTTCAATTTGAATTATTAGCATTTTTGCAATATACCGGCATACCTTGTTTTATTGCACTTCACTTTATTGCGCTTCAAAGATATTGCTCTTTTTACAAATTGAAGGTTTGTGGCAACCCTATATCAAGAAAGTCATCACTTTTCCAACATATGTACATCTATATATATATATATATATATATATATATATATACATATAAACACATGAATACACATATGTACAAACCTATATATAAACACCATCAGCAAAAAGATTATGACTCACGGAAGGCTCAGATGATGGTTAGAGTGTTTTAGCAATAAATATTTTTTAGTTAAGGAACGCACATTCGGCCAGATTACGAGTTTTGCGTTATGAGTGGCTCACTAATAACTAACTGTACTTTCCTAGGACTGTCAACTGCTAACCTAAATGTAATACAATTAATAATAAAAAAAACTAACTATTATTCCCAATACAATCCAAACAAATTTATACAAGTCAGAAAAACAAATTATCAGAAAATAGAGAGAAATGTGGGTGCATGACGGTGGGTTTGGCAAAGCATACTTACCTGATGAGGGATGTGTATGTGATTGTAAGTGTGAATTTATGGATAAACTTTATTCGAAGAGTATGCAGCCATGCCTGAACAACAAGAATAACACTTAAATAAAGTAATTTTGGTTCCTTGCTTTCAACTTCCTCTTCATCTTCTTTAATGTCACACAAAAATACAGTATAGTATCCTTCAGATCAGATAATAGTTTATTCCCGGTCATGGAGCAAAAGATGGCAGCTCCTATTTCTTCATTTTTAATGCTGTTTGTGATGTTGGCAATGTTCTCCTCCACTAGTTGTAAATTGTGGGCAATGGTGTGTATGTCATCTACATTGTCTCCCAACTTCTCTACAATAAGTGAGTCAGCTACTCCATCTGTTTTCATGGCAAGGCCAAAACCATCTGTCAGAGAGTTAATTCTGCTATTAAGTCCTATGATATCAGCTGAGTTCCACACACCTAATCCGGTTCCGCCTCCTCCCAAAATTGTTGCTATGGTATCTCGCTTGTCCCTTCTCTTCTTTTCTGTTCACTCATCAATAATCTCCTGTGTCCTTCCTTTGAACCATTTGCGCTGCTGTCTGGAGCACCTTAAAGGAATCATGAAATAATTAAAATATGTCCATCCCACACCTTGTACCACAGTTTCATGTGTAGGAACTACAATGATTCCCCTTTTTGGCCATGGAATTCTTATCTGATCTTTATAATGTTCCCTTTTCTGTACTGAAAGTGTTACCTCATCTACTGTTAATACACACCCCTCTCCAGTGTTAAGATTGCATTTCAATTCTTTATTGGGATGTGCAGCTATAGTGGCAACCTCCCATTCACCACCCTCATTTAAAGATATGTTGCTTACTATGATATTAATATGTTTATAGTATCCTTGGGAGGTTGAAGTCAATTTCACACGATCTATAAACATTCCATTAGCTGTTACCTGCCCATTTCTAACCACCCAGTTCCATTCTTGTTCCTTGGTCACATTTATTGGTGCCCTAAGAGCTAACCCCATACTATCATTTAGCAACATAATATTCAAAAGTAAGTCACCCATTTTTTTTTTACTTTTAACTCCCTCAGCTAAATAAATCTATCTGCCTGTATATATCTATCCTCTATTCCTTTTAAAATAAGTCCCTTATATACTGTATCCTCTGGTCTAATTGGTGGTCTCCCTCTTCCCATTCCGATACAGTTTATACTCATCAGTTGTGCCAGGAAAAGACACCATTCTCCTTGGCTAGGTTTCATTTCTTCTGAACTCAATCTTCTGATGAGCCTGTGAATAAACTAATAATTTGTAATTAGTGAATGGGGAAATATATTTTTCTCATTCTCTTCTTATTTCTTCTGTATTTCCCTGGGTGAAAGAGAGAGAAGATAAAAAAACAAAACACAAAACAGGACCAAAATATAGTTAGCATATAAACATAAGGAATAGAAAACATGAAATGTACAGATCCTTATAGGAACTTCATAGTATGACTATTAAAATCATTTTCATCACTCTTCATTTTTATTTATTTTTTGCTACCCACATACTCAATTTCCCAAAATTAATTATCATTTGCTGCCTTTAACTTACACCTGTTTTATTTTCCTGACCTAACTATTATGATTTCCTAGGTCTTAGGGTGTATGTATACTTACTAAGGCATGTTGTTTGCTGGGTCCCTAACCTTGTCTTTTTTAAATCTTTTTAATTGACTTGCATGCAGACTTCTCCTTTTTCTGCATGGTCAATCAGGTAGACTGCAGCCCCTAATCTATCTATTACCATATATGGACCCTTCCATCTTGCTCTACCCCATGGTAGAAATTCATCATGGTTTTATACCATAATCCTGTCACCAGCCTGGTATGTAGTAATATCTCCTGAGGCATCATGCCATCTCTTCCGTTGCTGGTACTGATTATCATCTTCTACTGCTGCTGCTTTGTGCACAATTTCTAGATGTGTGGCAAGCTCTTTTACCCATTCATCTGTGATGGCTGCAGTTTGTAATGCCACTGGTGCTGGAATGGTCATCCAGTTGGTCCAGGATGTCATTGGCCTCCCCATAAAGATTTCATAGGGTGAAAATCCTGTAGATCTAGAGGGTCTGGCCTTAAGCCTTGCACATACCAAAGGTACATAGGTGTCCCAGTCTGACCTATATTCTGCAACCAATTTCATAAGTTCTCTTTTTACAGTCCCATTCATAAGTTCAACTTGACCTGCTGCCTGTGGATGGTAAGGTATGTGATATTTCAGATCTATTCCAACCATTTTGCACATTTCCTTCATTACATTTCCAATAAATGCAGCTCCATTATCACAATTAATTACTTTTGGGACCCCAAAAAACTATCCACTACCATCAAAATGTATTTATTCCCTTGTGTGGTTGTTGGCAGTGGTCCAGTATAATCAATTTGAATTCTTTCCCATGGTCCTACAGGTGGCTGTCTCATTAGTTCTCCCCTTTTCTTTCTGTTAGATTGATCAAATCTAGCACAGGTGAGGCAGCCGTCCAAAAAATCTTCAAGGTCCTTATTCTGTCCATGCCACCATCCCACCATATGTATTTTTTCCTTTGCTTCCTTTATCTTTTGGTGTCCTCCTGCTTGTGACCCATGTATCCATCTAAGGATGTCTTTCCTAATATGGAATGATACAACCCAGACAGGAAGGCCATCTTCTAGTACACAAACCAGACCATTTTCTTCCACTACCATTTTCCCTTTATGATGTACTTCCTCTCCTCTTCTTATCCTCATTCTGAGTTCTTTAATTTCAGCATCTTCATCTTGAAGTTCTTGCAATTCCTGCATTCTCTTTTGTATCACTTTAGATTCTCCCCTTGTTGTTGCAGCTACAGTTAGCTCTCTTTCTTCATAGTCTGGTTTCCATTCCTCAGCCCACTGCTGCTTGTTTTGCTCGATGATCTGCAAGGTTATTTCCTATTCTATGAGGCACTGTTCTTTTGTGGGCACGTACTTCAATCATATTGATTCTTTGAAAGTTATGGGATAGAGTCTCCACAATTTTCCAAAGACTGTGAAAATTCACTATTGATCCATCTGTAGCCAAGAATTTATTGATAGCCCACCATTTCAGCAACAGACATGTTCCTCTGAATCCAAATTCTTCTCAAATCTTATCACTCTGAATCTTTACTCCAGCAATCCTTGAAACTCTTTTTCCTTGTACATGATGACAACTACCATCTGTGTACCAGATAGGTTCTTTAGTCATCATTAAGTTAGTGGTATCTTTGAATACTGGGTGACACGTTGGTCCTGGGTTGACCTGACATTCATGTGCATTTCCTTTAATACAAACTCCAGCTACCCATTGCTTTGGCTCTTTTAATTCATGTGTTGAAATGTTATCTGCAAGCAATGCCACTGTCCATTTTTGTATATGAGCATTATTAATATGACTGATTGTCAGACTTCCTTGCCTGAGTGCTTTTAAAGGTGTATGGTGGGTACAGATAATTACATTTTGTGTTCCAAATAGGTATTTAAATCGCTTCGCTGCCCAGTATGCGGCTAATATGATTCTCTCACACCATCCAAATTTCAGTTCCACAGCTGACAGTGTCTGGGATCTGAATGCCACCGGTCACTCTGTGTTACCCCAGGTCTGAGTAATGACTACTACATGTGCATCTGGCATTGTGATGGGATACAACCACAACTCTTTTTCATGGTCAGGACTTGCAAGAGTTGGTGCACTACCTAGTTCGGTCTTCAACTGGTTAACAGCCTTAATATGTTCATCAGACCAATCCCAATTTTCTGCTCTAAGAATTTCATACAAGGGTTGAGCCAGCTGTGCATATCTTGGTGTGAACTCTCTACAGAAGCCCATCATTCCTAAAAAAAGATTGTAGTGATGTACGATCAGTTGGGATTGGTAGTTGAGCAATCACTTTTGCTCTATCCTGATCAATTGCTCTACCCTCTCCAGTTATGGTTACTCCCAAGAAATTAACCTCCTTGCGGCCAACTGAACTTTTGCACCATTTAACTTTAGTCTTGCATTATTAATACACTCTAGCAAAAGTGTCAGATCTTGTTGATGTTGTTCCATATTTGGATACTGAAAAAGCACATAGTCCACATATTGGATGATACGTTCAGGTCGTGGGAATTGTGATAATGTTTCTTTCATGTGTGTATGGAAAATAGCTGGGGCATCACAGTACCCTTGTGGCAAAACTTTGAAGGCATACTGCCGTCATTCCCAGGTAAATGCAGTCCGGTATTGACATTTTTTTTTCCAGGGGTATTGACCAGAATCCAATTGCTACATCTATTACTGTAAATATTCTCATTTCTGGTTATATCTTTGACATAATTTCACAATTGACTGATACGACTGGTGCCATCCTCTTTGATAGTTTGTTGACAGCTCTGTAATCAATGGTAAGTCTCCAGGATGGAGCTGTTTTCCCTTCTGCTTCACTGGTTTTCAATACTGCCTTCTTGACAGGCCAACAAGGAGAATTACATCCATATCCATTTCCAGATTTTATGATTCCACATTCCTCCAGTGTCTCTATCATTTCTGTAATAGAAACCACAGATTCCCTAAGAACTGGGTATTGCTTCTGCCATGGTGGATCTTTTCCTTCAAGTAGCACTGTTGTATTCATTTTCCCACAACCAAGCTTATCTCTTTCCCATACTGGAATTGCTTGCACAAGTTGCTTCAGCCATTCTGGTCGTCCCTCCAACTGTAGCCTGTTTTCTCCTAGGCTTTTTACTGGTGCCACTATGTATGCCATGGGACACACTGTACCATTTGTCTGTGTTGTCTCTCCATGTTTCTCACTACTTGGTTCTTTTTTCCACAAGCATTGGTTGGCAAAGTGTACAATAAATTTACCTTTTTTTAGTGCTTCTACCCCTAATATTTCCTCAGGCCATCCAACTATAGCTTCAACTTTAACTGTTTCTCCACCAACCTTAATATCTATTATCCCTGCACTGACTTGCTGTGGGTTCCCTGTAACTCCTACTATTTTAACTAAGCTGTTACCATTTGTGACCCTGTTTGTCATATTAACCACCGCACCACTGTCTAACAACATGTGTTTTCCCACCCCTGCAATGTAAGTAAATATGGTGGGCCAACCCGTCTCATCCATGCCAAGGTCCGCTGCATGTATGAGGTGGTCTTGAGCAGGGGTTGGGCCTCTTCACTCTGATTTGTGTTTCTCTTCCTCCTTTATTACAGTATATTGTGCCCTATTTTCCTCATGTTGTGACTTCCTATCTGCCTCTATTTGCCTCTTTAATGCTTCTATTTCTTCTCCCATCCTGTAATTCTGCTTTCTTAGGTCCCCGTATCCCATATTGCCTTTATTATCTTCTATATCATCCTTCTCCAGTCACCATTGTGCCTTTCCTTGTTGTTATTTTCTGCCACTTCATTCCTTCTCCAGTCACCACTGTATCTTTCCTGCAGTAAATCACCACACCTATTTATTCTCCAATTTCTATTGATTCTATTACGATTGTTCCACTGTGGCTCTTTATGTTTTTTTCTCCAATTACCTTGCATTGTCTTACCTGCTTCTACTTTAAATGGTTTACTGCTGAGACTGCACATGCTTGATCGTTGTGTGAGTAATCCATCCACCACTTATCTGCCCTGGTTAATACCATTTCCAAATCTTTAGGCGTTTGATCAAACAGATGCACAAATTCCTGGTATTCACGGGGAAGGGCTTCAAGCACATGAGCTATATGTGCTGCTGATCCCTGTACCATTGGTGTCTGTGGCTGCCTTAGGGTGCAGCACAAGAGTTTTCTCTGAGCTACCTCCCGGGGGCCATCTGTAGGCCTCATTGTAATGTGACTAATTTCCTTTTCTACATTAGTTAAGTAGAAGTAGGTTGTAGCTATTCTTCCAGCTTGATCTGAAACACTTGTATTAAATCCCAATAGTCTGCTTGCAAATGGACCCAGAGCAAATTCTAGTAATTCAGTCCATTCATCATAACACAGACCTCCATTTTGTGCCTTCTCGGCTCGCCTCTGAAACCAATGTGTGAACTTGTTGAAATCATTCTGAGGCATGGCAGCCCACCATTTCCGAAAACTGTCTTTATCCATCATAGACATGGGGCGAGTCCGCATTGAAAAACCTGTAGGTGTTTTATGTGCATTAAAAGTCTCAGATACTATAACTGGTGCTAAAGGCACAGGCAGCAATAATTGCCCTTGTTCCGCCTCTCTTTTACTAGGCCATAGTGACTCCAAATTTGGGTATAATCTTGGAATGACCTTTCCTTCCTTGTCTTTCTGTATATAAGTTTTGGTTTTTTGTTCCATTATAATATTTTGAAGCTCTGTGATTTTACACTCATATGAATATCTCTGGTCTTCAATTATTCTCAGTTTATCCTCTAGTTTTTCCACCATATTGGTTGTTCTAAGTGATGCTATTTTTAGTCTCTATTGTTTAGTGCCTCTTCCATCTTTCCTGTGAGATCTTTATTTTCCTTCTTTAATGTTTCTATTATGTCTGCAAGTCCTCCAATTGCAGCAATTACTGCTTGAACTACTAATGCTTTATGTTTCTTATTAGAGTACTTTTTATTTAACACTGTGTTAACACATCCATAAACCTTCATATGTGTTATTTTTTGATTCACAGGGTTCTGGAAGATTATATGGCCCATCATGTTTGTTAATATCATCTT
This sequence comes from Bombina bombina, assembly GCF_027579735.1. Classification (NCBI taxonomy): domain Eukaryota; kingdom Metazoa; phylum Chordata; class Amphibia; order Anura; family Bombinatoridae; genus Bombina; species Bombina bombina. The sequence continues at coordinate 158,819,270 of NC_069504.1, read as the reverse complement.
TAAAATATTCCCTTACTGCATCAGAAAAATATTTTGCCCCAGGAAAAGACATTATTACCTAGAATTACAATTAAAAATAGGAATGAAATGCTATTATTTGTAATAACAATAAAATAAATAGTAATCCACTGATAATTCAGTATGTAACAGCTGTTATACTAATTTGTTATATGTAAAAGAAAAAATATATAATTAAAACACTGTTAGCTAATGTTTGATTTAAAAAAAAATAATAAAAAAAAATGCAATTTGAAATGACCTTGCCAACTTATAAAATTAGTGTAATTAAAATGAATTCATATAATTTAAAAATACATGTGACTGAAATATGGTTAGACACTGAATAGAATAGCCTAAGCAAGAGAAACAAAATTAACCAAAATGTGATAGCAAAAAATTAGCAGCAGAAGGAAAAAAAAATAATTATAAGAAATCAAAACAAACTGAGTAGTAATGCAGAAACAGTTCAATATGTACCAGTTGCTATGATTTGTATGCAGAGGCAACTGTATCTTAAACAAACCCATATTAAACAATATTAACTAAACATAGTGAACAAGAGAATGTATCCCAAAGTAAATGCATAAGAATGCTAATATACTCAGCCAGTTCAGTCCTCCAATGCTCTCTCTCTCTCTCATCAGTTGCTTCCAGGAGGTGAGGAAAATAAAAAAAAAACTGTGCATAGTAACTGTTGGCTCCCATTGTATACTTAATTCACTTAAGGTGTGTCCTAACATACACCAATCAAAGGCTACATGGGAGTGTCCTTCTTAGACAAAGAGAAGGCCAAAGGCCTAGTCTATATTTTAAAATATGTTTGTAAATTTAAAAATTAACTACTTGAACACTCTAGGGATAAATTCTCTGGTTTTATGACACCACCGCTTGTATGACACAAATTACATTTTCAGAAACAATACACATCAATTTGACTATTGTTACAGAGTGTAATTTTAGTAATCCTAAATCCACAGTGGTTGGTAGGTCTTGCAGATTATGTTTGGTTAATCTTGTTATAAACAACCTAGAAATATGATAGAATTTACTTAGCTTGTAGTGAATACTATTTAAAGTACACTTCAGAAATGTTGTTAATTCTTCAATTTTGCCTAGAAAACCTCCAATTTCTTTTTAAAAAAATGTTTGAATGTACATTTTTAACAAGTACTATTGTTCACTTCATTCTCCAACATGATTCTATGATTCTTGTCATAAAAAGTAAAACTTACATCTTTACATTCTAGACTTGCTTAATGTGTGATAAAATAGACTCATAAGGCCATTTAAACCTTTTTCATATTGTAAACAGAGAGCATCAATCCTCGTGAAAGGTGACACTTAAAAAGTCTTTCTTCAATTATGCTGTCATTCCTAGATTGCTTAAGATTTTTACATGACAATAAAGCTCTTATACAAGTAGCAAAGTCTAGTTTAAAATGATCTAAAGTTTTGGAAAAACATTATTGCTGAAAAACACAATCCGTCAGCAGTGCCATTTCAGCTCATCAGAATGCACAGTTATTGTGTAGATTTTACTAGCTTTGCAATTCTTTAGGTCCACTAATAGCTTACACTGAGAGTATCAACAATATTTACATATAAAACATGCTAAGTTCACATATTAACCCCAAGTTCTGAACGTAAACAAAACCTAGAATATGAGCTATATGCTTGTTCAACCATAATTTACCTCTTTCACATTAAGTGCACCCACATATATAGAGGACAACAAGGTCTTATTTTTTACATCAACTATTTATATATGAACTATAATTTTATTTGAATAAAATCTAAGATAATGTGAGAAAGTAAGAAATTGTATGTTTTCCAAACACGCACAAACATTTTTTATTGTGACTATCTTAATTCTGATGAGTACGACAATACCCCCGTGTACAGTTTTTTGGGGATTTTGGGTTGTTACAGGCCCAAACATGGGGTCTCCCCATTTACTTGGAAAATTGACACATTGATTTTCTAGCCCTATGTCTCCTTTGAGACTTGGAGGCCAATATTTAACAAAGGTCTTGTGGACCTGAACCGACAGTGTGGATCAGGTCCGCAAGACCTCGCTGAATGCAGAGAGCAATATGCTTTCTGTATTCAGCATTGCACCAGCAGCTCATGGCCGCCAGCAGGGAGGTGTCAATCAACCCGATCGTACTCGATCGGGTTTAATTGCGGCGATTCCTGTCCGGCTCATCAGAGCAGGCAGACAGGGTTATGGAGCAGCAGTCTTTAGACTGCTGCTCCATAACTTGTGTTTCTGGCGAGTCTGAAGACTCGCCAGAAACACAGCCCTTCAAGCTCCATTCAGAGCTTGATAGATAGGCCTCAGCATGGCAACCCAGAAATAAAAATGACCCCATCATGGTATACCATTTACAAAAGTAGACAACCCAGGGTATTCCAAAATGGGTATATCCAGTCTTTTTTTGTATCCATTTAGTCATAAAATCTAGCAAAATTTAGTGGCCATATTTTTTGCTTTCTTCAAACAAACACTGCACTTTTACTGATTATATCATCATTCTTATGTTTTACTGCTATAAAACACACAGCGATGTCCCAAAGTACAAAAATACCCACAATGTAAAGGTTTTATGGGGTTTCAGGAAGTTGTAAGAGTAGTCAGTATAACAAGCCAATAAGTTGGGACCTAGAGTATTCAGGAAAAGCTGAAGTCAGGAATATTAAAATAAAATAACTCAAGAAGACATACAGGCCTCATTATTCGAAACAGACAGGAAAATGCATTTTTGGCCTTTCCAGGCTCACAACCAATCAGTCTAGTGATATATTCGAAAAAAAGGGTGCTGAAACGTGATGTGCATATGAGTGGCAATGGGTCTCCCATATGAAATAATAGGGATGGTGGATTCAGCAAAAGTCTGCCAACAACGTCACTCATTGGAAATATCAGCGTGGGGGGCTGTATTTGAAGTGTTCCTACACAGCACAACCAGTACGCTTGATGAAAGAAAAAGAGGTTTCTGTGTAGGAACATTTCAAATAATGCATACCTTACCTTTTATTAAACCTACACCACCTGCCTCACACTGGCAAATATTGCCACAGAAAAGATGGCGAGAAAAATATGGCTGAAAACCTATACCTAACCTGCAGGGCAGTGTTTGGAAAATATTGCACTACTGGCAATCTTTCCCCATTAAAATGTAGGTTACTCCCCTGGAACAGTCAGCAAGCTATCACTGAACACCTATCTCTACCTTACTAATAAAGAAAAAAAATCCATTTAAAACTATAGGAGCTATGTTGATAAATATATATATATATATATATATATATATATATATATATATATATATATATACAATGTTTCAACTTTCCAAAGTTTAACAAAAGCAGTTATGCAAACATTTAAAGTTGCAGCTACTGACTTTTGTACCATGATTACATAATGAAAAATAAATATTATTGTTTTAAAAAAGCACGCAAAAAAAGCTGTTTAAATTCAATACAATAAGTAAATAATGTGCATTATACAAGAAAATACATATAATTAAAATGTATATATAATTATCCTCTAAACCAGTGTTTTTCAACCAGTGTGCCGTGGCACACTAGTGTGCCATGAGAGATCCTCAGGTGTGCCACGGCAGACTGACAACAGTGTGACATATTTTTTAAACTTTGCTTGTTTTTTACTCCCAGTGCAGGGGTAGTTTGTAGGAGGCATGGCATAACAGCACAATACATACAGTATGTGTGTGTTTGTGTGTATGTGTATATATATATGATGTGTTAGGCTACAATTTGTGATTTTTTTAAAATTTTGGGATGGTAGTGTGCCACAGGATTTTTTTATGTAAAAAAGTGTGCCACGGCAAAAAAAAGGTTAAAAATCACTGCTCTAAACTATTAACGCCTTATACGCCTTTAACCCCAGTGCAATCTAACTTCGCTACACTATTAACCCTAAACCTCTACAACCCCCACCACAATAAACTCCCTACTTAACCTGTAAATCACCAATACCACACTGCAATAAGCCCTATACTTCTTAACCCCTAAACCACCACATCCACCAACGCAAACTATCCCATAACCTATTAAACCCCTAACTGACATTACCCCCTGGCAAACTGCCCCTACACTACTTAAGCCCTGAACAGCTAACTCCCCAAGACCCCTACACAATGACCGCCTATGGTACACAAAATAAAACACAATACCATTACCAAAAATAAAAATACCCAACCAGTAAGCCTATCCTAAAAGGAAATTTCCCTTTAAAAAAGACCCACCCCTAAAAAAAACATATACTAACCCTAAAACCTACCCTAAAAATTGTTTAAAAAAAATACTATAACAATTGCACTGAGAATTACATTTGTAGGGCAATGCCCTGAAGTAATCTCAGCTCTTTTGCAATTAAAATTTAAAATCCTATTATTAAAAATTCCTCATGTTAAAAATCCTAATCTGAAATCCCTTATCTAAAAACACTAAATTAAAAAATGCCCTGAAAAGAGCAACAGTGATTTAGCTCTTTTTCCATGAAAAAATAAAAAACACTTTATTAAAAAAATCCTAAATTAAACAAAAACTATCCAAACAAATTGCCCTAAGAAAGGCATTTGTTGGGCATTGACCTAATGTAATTTTAGCTCTTTTGCACCAGGAAAAAAAAACCTTCTTAAAAAAATCCTAATCTAAAATCTTTATTCTAAAAAAAATCCTAAACTAAAGGGTTTAGATTTTAGGGGATTAAGTAATGTAGGGGTTGTTTGCGGTGGGTATTGGTCATTAGGGGTCTAAGTAGTGTAGGGGTAATTTGCTGAACTTTCGATCATCAGGGCTACAGAGTCATTTGAATCAATAGTTTAACACTATGGAAGATTCTGAAACAGTCTGTAATATATAGGCCAGGTAGATTTGGGAAGGAAGGGCAATACTAGCTAAAGTCCCTGCTAACTCTTTTTGTAACAGACTCTGCCCTTTTTGGGGGGGTGACTTTGTGCAGGCTGTGGGGGATCATAGAAGAAAGTGCTTGCCACAAAATCTCTGGACATTCTCTTAATCAAATGTAGGAGGATCAGGGGTCTGGTTAAACAAAATATCTGATAAAATTTTTAGTGCAAATGCCAGGAAAGTGTATGGCTCCCCTGAGCCTGATTTTTTTTGTACAGCACAATTGAATTGTAGACTGCTATCTGCGTTACGTATATGGCTAATTTTTTGTACCAGGCTTTGGTCTTGTGCTTACCTATTTATGGTTGTGTGCACTGACCAGCTAAATCTATTCCCCCTATATATTTGCTGCACTGAACAATGCACTGGTTTTTGAATTTGTACTTCTTTCCCTGACACTGCCACTGTAGTTTCATCACGTATTGTAGACAGCATATACATATCTTTTTTTGTCAGTGTACCGAAGGGCCAGAACTTCATCATGGCGTAAAGCTGATGTTGTATGGTTTTTGCTTTATGTCAGCTTTTGGGGGAAACCTGTACCTTTTTTGTACACTGTGTCACAGGCTACAGTTTCAAGATAAAATACATTTTTAGACAAATCTATGCTGGTATAATAGTTGTCCAGGTATATATGGTAGCCTTTGTTCAGCAAGGGTAGGAGGAGATCCCACACATGAAACATGTACATTACTGAAGTATGATCATTAGAATATCTGATTGCAATTTAAGTGTTTTTTAAGTTTAAAATAATGTTTAATATAAAATGATGCAAAATGAGATAAGTTAATAGTTGTGCATCGTGATTGTTTTTGTTGGTTAAGTGAAAATATATATTCAGGAAGCCATAATTAATATTGAATTAAAGGGACACTGAACCAAAAAAAATTATTTCATGATTCAGATAGAGCATGCGATTTTAAGTAACTTTCTAATTTACTCCTATTATCATTTTTTCTTTCTTCTCTTGCTATGTTTATTTGAAAAATAAGGCATCTAAGCTATTTGTGTGGTTCAGAACCATGGAAAGCACTTGTTCATTGGTGGATGAATTTATCCACCAATCAGCAAGAACAACCCAGGTTGTTCACAAAAAATGGGCCGGCATCTAAACTTACATTCTTGCATTTCAAATAAAGATACCAAGAGAATGAAGAAAATTTGATAATAGGAGTAAATTAGAAAGTTGCTTAAAATGTCATGCTCTATCTGAATCCCGAAAGAAAAAATTTGGGTTCAGTGTCCCTTTAACTAGCCACCATATTTTATTTAGCATCAAAATAGGAATTTGCCTTTAGTGTTGGTGTTTGGAAATGCAGACAAAAATCCATTGAAAAGAAAAGCCTATATTTTAATAATATTACCAGAAGTGATATGTCCATTAGAGCAGCAGGGGCACTGCCATCCCAATCTATCTATCTATCTATCTATCTATCTATCTATCTATCTATCTATCTTATGGGAGACACATCGCCATTCGTCAGCACAACAAGGTTAAGTCCACTTTTTTAGAATATATCACCAGACCAACGGACTGCAAACCTCGCAAACAGAAACAGACAATTTCTCATTGGTCTGACAATCTTTTTAATATCTGCACCACAGAGTTGTAGAGATTATCAAATATGCCACAGAAATAGAGTGACAAAGTTGTACAGTAAGGAGTATTCAGTAGTCCGTCTTTGATTTAGCATTAAGTTGATCTTTACAAACTGTGCAAGTGTAGATTTTGTGTTCCATCTAGAATGAGAGTGTGAATGGACAAGGTCAGTTAAAGTGATGGATTAGAAAAAAGTATGTTGAGTTACTACGGATCAATTAGTTTAGTCAAGTGGGTGTTTATTTTTTTAAACACATGCTTCAAAGACATAGAAAATATAGTACACTAGATAGAGTGAAAGGATGAGCTAGTACCATAATGCAAATAAAATAAATAGGACTAAGGAGTAGTAAAGGAATGAGTAAGGGTCAAAAGTGTGCAATATAATTTGTGAGGAAGATATTGGTGTGAAGTAAACATCAACCTTTTTTTTTTTAAAAAAAAAAAGATGTATTTGAGTGCTATGCTGACTTTTGGATCAGGCAGAGGTTTAGGAATTAAAATGTGAAATGGAAAATGTATTGTTTCTAACAAAGTTTATTTTGTTAATTAAGTTGTTTGCACATTTTTGGCTATGTGGCTGGTGATGAATGGGGATGTAGATGATCAGAAAATAGAGTTAAACGTTGATAACGGGCATCCCAGGACTTGCAAAGGAGCGTGCATCTGGCATGTGCAGGCACAGTCATGTTTAAAAAAGTTTACTATGAAATCTTGTGAGATTTCAGTGAAATCTCATAAGATCACAGTAAAGCAAAGCATGACCTCCGCACTGCTGGTGCTGATTGGCAATTTGTTTTGTGACCTGCAGCTGGACAGTAGCTGAAGTATAACTGTTTACTTAACACTTACAATTGTGAAATTTTGAGCTAAAATATCTTCCTTTTTTACATAGAAATATGTATGTGATATTTTCTGGTCATCTTTTTACAGCTATGGTGCATCACTTTCAAGTGATTTAGCATATAAGTATTATGTCCTTTTAAATGTTAATCTGAGTATTATATTGTAATGCAAAGTGTAAGACTAGAATAAAATAAGGGTTTTAGTTTGTGGAAATATGTTGTAGATCTAACATTTTTATGCTCATGTGTCTTATTGATAACTTATTATTGCTCACAATTTTCTTTTCACATCAATCTTGTGTAATGCTCAAATGTACATACAAGCTAGGCTTGAATTGCATAGTTTCTTATTTCACAATTAATCAGAATATTATTATTATTATTACAAAATGAAAGTGTTTGTAAAAATGTTTATGGCAAATGTTATCTCTATTTGCGTGCACAACACCTGCGCATACAGTGGTAGACTGTGTGCATGAGCATACAGTTCTTGTGCTGTTTCTGAGTGCTAACAATGACATGTTCCATGACAGTCACTAACACCAATTGGAGTATATTTAAGACAGGGATGCGCATTGTAGTTGTTCACACCTAATTCACCCATAAGGTCTTAAAGCACAGTTACATTGAAATATGATTTTCAAGCACTGACCCTTAATATTATACCAATGAAATAGGTCTCATTTCTTTTAAAGAAAGTTTCTTAGCACAATAATATGAAATAGAATTGATAGAGAAATATTGTTTTAAAATAAATGTTTATTATGCAGACAAATTAGCTTACAGAAGTAATTAAAAAAAAAAACAATTAAATCCAAAATTACACACAGAGTTAATTGACTATCAGTTAAGTTTGCTTTCAATAACAATTATTTACATACCACTTGAAATGACTTCTTTGCAACCAGACACCTTATCTCTTAGATGCTCTAGAGCGACCTGAACCTTGTTTACAATGAGGCGTTTTTATAGTGTTTCATATTAGATAGAGACATCTTATCACGTTTTCTAGCATAAACATTTTGTTCATAGTCTTGAAAATTTGTTATACAAGTTTTAAGATATGCACTTAAAGGGACACTGTACCCAAAAATGTTCTTTCGTGATTCAGATAGAGCATGAAATTTTAAGCAACTTTCTAATTTACTCTTATTATTAAATTTTCTTCATTCTATTGGTATCTTTATTTGAAATGCAAGAATGTAAGTTTAGATGCCGGCCCATTTTTGGTGAACAACCTGGGTTGTCCTTGCTGATTGGTGGATAAATTCATCCACCAATAAAAAAGTGCTGTCCAGAGTACTGAAACCAAAAAAAAGCTTAGATGCCTTCTTTTTCAAATAATGATAACAAGAGAACGAAGAAAAAATGATAATAGGAGTAAATTAGAAAGTGGCTTAAAATTGCATGCTCTTTCTGAATTACAAAAGAAAAAATTTGGGTACAGAGTCCTTTTAAATTATTGCAATGAGCATCCATTTTAGAATCTACTAATTCAAGGTTGAATAAATCTCTATTTTAGTTTTAGTATAGAAAATCATATAACATCTTTTGTTAGTTTGTTAGTATTTTAATTCCGCTGAACAGTTATAAATCTTATATATTGCAGAAGAACTTTATTTAACCCCTTAACGACCAAGGACGTATGCCACACGTCCTCAAAAAAAATACAGTTAATGACCGAGGACGTGTGGCGTACGTCCTTGGTCTGGAAAGCAGCTGGAAGTGATCCTGCTCGCTTCCAGCTGCTTTCCGGTTATTGCAGTGATGCCTCGATATGGAGGCATCCTGCAATAACCCCCCTTGGCCATCCGATGCAGAGAGAGCCACTCTGTGGCCCTCTCTGCACCGGACATCGATGGCCGGTATCGTTGGTGGGTGGGAGCTTACGTGGGAGGCGGGTGGGTGGCCATCGATGCTGTGTGTGGAGTGGAGGGGGGCGGGATCGGGGGCGGGACCTACGGGGGCGCGCACAGGAGCGCGCACGTGCACGGGGGGTGGGCTAGGCGCGTGCACGGGGCGGGAGCGGGTGGGAACCGCTACACTACAGAAAAAAAAAGTTAAAAGTTACAAAAAACTAATAAAATTCAAATATTAAAAATGTAATCTAAGCGACCTGGAAGGAGTTGGGGGTTGGTCTTGGTGGGGGGGGGGAAAGCTACACTACAGAAAAGGGCATTTTTTTAAATAAAAGGCACATTTTTTTACAAAACTGGGTACTGGCAGACAGCTGCCAGTACCCAAGATGGCGCCCATTAAGGCAGAGGGGAAGGGTTAGAGAGCTGTTTGGTGGGGGATCAGTGAGGTTGGGGTCTAAGGGGGGATCCTACACCTCAGCATATGTAAATATGCTTTTTTTAAAAAAAATAAAAAAAAAAGGGCCAAATACCTTTTATTTTAGAACTGGCAGAGTTTCTGCCAGTACTTAAGATGGCGGGGACAATTGTGGGGTAGGGGAGGGAAGAGAGCTGTTTGGGAGGTATCAGGGGGTCTGATGTTTCAGGTTGGAGGCTGAGCTCTACACTAAAGATAAAATTAACCCTGCAAGCTCCCTACAAGCTACATACTTAACCCCTTCACTGCTAGCCATAATACATGTGTGATGCGCAGCAGCATTTAGAGGCCTTCTAATTACCAAAAAGCAATGCCAAAGCAATATATGTCTGCTATTTCTGAACAAAGGGGATCCCAGAGAAGCATTTACAACCATTTGTGCCATAATTGCACAAGCTGTTTGTAAATAATTTCAGTGAGAAACCTAAAATTGAGAAAAAATTAAAGTTTTTTTTAATTTGATCGCATTTGGCGGTGAAATGGTGGCATGAAATATACCAAAATTGGCCTAGATCAATACTTGGGGTTGTCTACTACACTACACTAAAGCTAAAACTACCCCAAAAAGCTCCCTACATGCTCCCTAATTAACCCCTTCACTACTGGGCATAATACACGTGTGGTGAACAGTGGAATTTAGCGGCCTTCTAATTACCAAAAAGCAACGCCAAAGTCATATATGTCTGCTATTTCTGAACAAAGGTGATCCCAGAGAAGAATTTACAACCATTTATGCCATAATTGCACAAGCTGTTTGTGAATAATTTAAGTTAGAAACCAAAAGTTTGTGAAAAAATTTGTGAAAAGTGAACGATTTTTTGTATTTGATTGCATTTGGCGGTGAAATGGTGGCATGAAATATACCAAAATGGGCCTAGATCAATACTTTGGGTTGTCTACTAAAAAAAAATATATACATGTCAATGGATATTCAGGTATTCCTGACAGATATCAGTGTTCCAATGTAACTAGCGCTAATTTTGAAAAGAAATGGTTTGGAAATAGCAAAGTGCTACTTGTATTTATGGCCCTATAGTTTACAAAAAAAGCAAAGAACATGTAAACATTGGGTATTTCTAAAATCAGGACAAAATTTAGAAACTATTTAGCATGGGTGTTTTTTAGTGGTTGTAGATGTGTAACAGATTTTGGGGGTCAAAGTTAGAAAAAGTGTGTTTTTTTCCATTTTTTCCTCATTTTTTATAAAAATTTTTATAGTAAATTATAAGATATGATGAAAATAATGGTATCTTTAGAAAGTCCATTTAATGGCGAGAAAAACGGTATATAATATGTGTGGGTACAGTAAATGAGTAAGAGGAAAATTACAGCTAAACACAAACACCTCAAAAATGTAAAAATAGCCTTGGTCCCAAATGGACAGAAAATGGAAAAGTGCTGTGGTCATTAAGGGGTTAAACATATATTTGAATATTGCAGGGTAAGCATATGAAAGATTTAAAGTTGCAGGATATAGGAAATGTATATGAAAGATTTAAAAGACATCCTTTATGAATAGGATAGGTTGCTTTTATTCATTTATAGTAAGTTATAAGTGTCTTTCTGAAAGAATGTATTTCTAACTGTTGATATAGTTTCTTAATTAAACATTTTATAGCAATTTGAATATGCAAAGTAGCACAGTGTTAGCTAAAACATTTAAAATACCAGTTTTATTCAGACAAGCATACTATGAACAAACTTTATTGCAAAGTTATGCAATGTTTAGATAATGCAGTAGATAATGCAAGTCTAGCATGGTGTTAGTCAAATCCGGCCACAGCATTTATGGGTCTATTGGCAGGTCATCTGCACAGAAAGGACTATTACAAAACTTGCAACAACTGATATTAGAAGCATGTTTGCAGATGCATGCTTGTCACATTCATGTTTCTTGTCAACTTTAAAATGCTCTGCTGTGCATTTCAAATCTGACATTTATGTCACTTTAATTCATCCTTAAGACTACCTCAGCAAAATCCTTTCACACACTTGTCAGACATTACACTTTCATTTATTTTCACTTGTTCATTGGTGGATGAATTTATCCACCAATCAGCAAGAGCAACCCAGGTTGTTCACCAAAAATGGGCCGGCATCTAAACTTACATTCTTGCATTTAAAATAAAGATACCAAGAGAATTAATAATTTTTGACAATAGGAGGAAATTAGAAAGTTGCTTAAAATTGCATGCTCTATGTGAATCACGAAAGAAAAAAAATTTGGGTTCAGTGTCCCTTAAAGTTAGAGAATACAGTAAAAAATTGTTTCCTATTTTTATTCTATTATCAAATTTGTTGTTCTCATGTTATTCTTTGTTGAAGCGATATCTAGATAGGTAGCGTGCTGCCATCTAGTGCTCTTGCTAATGTGTACCATGATTGCAAAACTGCTTTAATATAGTGCTGCAGACATGTGTACGCTCATGAACTTACTTTCAGCTTTTCAACAAAGGATAAAAATAAAAACAAAGAAAATGTGATAATAGAAGTAAATAAGAGAGTTATTTAAAATTGTGTGCTCTATCTGAACAATGAAAGAACAATTTGGGATTTTATGTCCCTTTAAGTTGCTTTGTTTGATGCTTCTATTTGTGACTCTCATGCAATCTTGTAGAGACACCAGCACTTCCTTAACTAGCCTGCAGATTATTTATTTATTATTTATTTATTTATTATTTATTTATTATTTATTTATTTATTTATTTATTTATTTATTTATTTATTTATTATTTATTTATTTATTTATTTATTTATTTATTTTTATTTATTTATTATTTATTTATTATTTATTTATTTATTTATTAATTATTTATTTATTATTTATTTATTTATTATTTATTTATTATTTATTTATTTATTTATTTATTTATTATTTATTTATTTATTTATTTATTTATTTATTATTTATTTATTTATTATTTATTTATTATTTATTTATTTATTTATTTATTAATTATTTATTTATTATTTATTTATTATTTATTTATTTATTTATTTATTTATTATTTATTTATTATTTATTTATTTATTTATTATTTATTTATGTATTTATTTATTATTTATTTATTATTTATTTATTTATTAATTAATTTATTATTTATTTATTTATTTATTTATTATTTATAAAATATTTTACCAGGAGGGATACATTGAAATTTCTCTCATTTTCAAGTATGTCCTGGGTCCACTAAACATTGCATTGTTACAATAGGGTACAATAAAATACAGAAACAATATTAATACATAATGTATGCAAAATGTAACATAGAACAGGGAGGAAATATATAATCAACCATGACAGTATTCAACATAGTTTTGACATATAAGATTAAGAGACCTTTATAAAAGCAATATAATTGAATACATTGAAAGTTACATAAATTCAATGGGATAAAAATAGTGGAGTGGTCATGAAATTATAAATATTTGTTTCAGTTTAAAAATACTGAAAAATTAAGAAATTCATATTTTTTGGTCCAATATAGTGGCAAGTTTTTGATTGTTTAATTAAAACTTTATCCATATGGTTTAAAGAGAGAATATTAAATTTGTCAGAAGGATTCTGTTATTTTTTTTTTGCATATTATGATGATATGAATGCAGAATATCAGCAAATGTAACAACACATTCCAAGGAATTTATATAGGGCCAGATTACGAATAGATTACTATCTAACAGTTACGCACAAGCGAAAAGGGGCATATTGTGGGTGTTTACGCGCATTGGGTTTTCCACTCATATTGCAAGTTGAAAGTAAACGTGATCGCTTGAGCGCAATGAAAGTTAACGCGTCGTATTAGAGTGTCCTCAGAGCTCTGGTTAACTGTTTTGCCAAACAAAAAAGTGTCACAAAAACATAAAAAAAAACAGGACAAAGTACAGTTATACTCATAATAACACTAATAAATATTATTCAAAAAATATTGCAAAAAAAAAGTTATAAGGGCTCAAAAATTATGAGGTCTCAGGTGTTAGGAAAAAAAAAGGCTGCAAAGGTTTTTAACATTGAGTTACATACATATACATGTCTTAGGGCTCTTCTACTAGATAGGGGGCGCCCTTATATTGATATATAATACAAGTGGACAACTAATTAGAACAATCACTAAGATTAATGAGAATTGATACTTATATAATAACAGGCATATATGAAAACCAAATCTACAATGAAATGGTGTATATGAGAAACAATTATGTTAACAATAATCTAGTACAAGTATGTTATAATAAGATACAATATTGATCCAATAAACAATTGATTTCACACTATTAGAAAGATGGATGAAAGTCTCTTATTGTGAGGTAGATAAAAGATGTAGGCAGCACTCTGTGGAGGACCCGGCCTGGATCCCAGGATGGCAATCTAAAGACAAGAAAAAAGACAGATGCGCCACATGGCCCAATATTGTTTGTTCCAAAAGGTGTATATAGTAAAGATGTGCAAAATTACATTCACATGTATTAAATCACTCCAATTAGTGCAGTGGGAGCAATCTGGGATCTATAACAGTCACCCAGCAGACCAACCACTTGGGAGAGAAGGATAATCTGTAGTGTGGAAATACAAGAAGACACAAAGGTGCCTATATGGCCTAGTACAGTTTTGATCCAGGAGTATATGGTATGAGTGGTATGATACATACTAACATTTGGTGTAGCATCTCCAATGATGCTAGTCAGACAAGAAGGAATCAATACAGTCACCCAACAGACTTTAACAAGGCAATCAGCATTTGTCAGAGTTCCAAGATGTCCAATGGGTCAAATGAATATAGATCCAAAGAATACAGTGCAGCAAGTGTTTTTATATAAAAAGTAACAAACTTTACTTAAAATAATTACAAACAAGCAACGCGTTTCTCAGCAACAAGCTGTTTAATCAGGCCTGATGAAACAGCTTGTTGCTGAGAAACGCGTTGCTTTCATTTCACATGAAAATGCAGTATACGCCCCTTAGCGAGACACCATGTTTTCAGAGTAAAAAAGTGACTTTAGATCATTCCACTAGGGAAATAGAAGGACTGGTGAGCATTCTTTAGTAATCTCGCCAGCCCAAAGAGCTTTCAATCATCGAGCCCTTAATATGGATATGTATGTGTGCCTATATATGTTTATATGTGTGTACATATGTATTGAGGTATTTATATGTGTATATATGTATTTACAGTTACATATATAGACATATATATATATATATATATATATATATATATATATAAGTGCATTTGAGCCCTTTGCGTTAAATAGATGAACACAGCCACTGTTCTAACACTACTCCATGTCATCTATCTACAGCTATTTATCTTTTTTCAAAACTATCCAGGTTGCATCACCATGTCTTTATAAACTGAATTATTACTTTTATATGTTTGATTCCATGACTATTTTGCTATCCTTTATCTCCTTTACTGCGTAATTTTAGCTTAACCGTACTCACGATTTGTTCTCCCACATTCAATTTAATTTGCAAGTGTGTAACTCCTGTGTAGCTAGTCTGCAAGTAACCAGGTGTCTGAAATTAAATCAATTGTAGTTACATCTCACTGCTAAAAGCAGAAGAACACGGGGGCGGAGCTTGGCCGCGCTGGAAGATTGCCACTGTAGCTTAGAGCTCCTGCTAACTGTCTAGGCCCATAACTTTAAATCAGCCATTTAAGGATCAACTGAGCTGCTGAAGATAAAGAGGACACAGTGGGGAATCATTCCCTGACAATCTGGAAGAGGTTAGGGGGTGAGACCTGGCTTTTTCAAATACAATAGCCTAAGTGCGCAACACAGACCGCAACTGGAACATAACAGGGAGCACCATCCGCTACTCTAAATTCAACAGCTTACTCCCCGGTCACAGAAACCATGGTCTGCAAGGAACGACTTGCTCATACGCAGCTAAGAAATCTGGCTTCAGCTAACACATGACTAGAAGCACCGGGTGCCGATAGGAAGCCACAGCCCGATATCACTGACAAAAGACCAGGTGGTAACCGGACATTGCGTTCATTACTAGAATGGCTTAAAGGGGCTGCATCAGGGTAAGAAACTTCTCGCACACCTTACACTTCACGTGCTGTGCACTGCACATTATACAACCTAACATGCACATCACTGTTCCTCTGGCATTGTTATTATACCCCAGCACGTCTGTGACCAGCAAAACATATCAGTATGAATTTATAAGAGTGAACTGCAGACATATTCTCCCTTTATTTGGTCATTCAACAAACCAGTAAATAAGGCAGCACAAAGTATAACAAAGGGGGATAACTATATTTGATTGCTGAATCAGCCAAGACTGCCTAGTATATTCTGTAGATGGTTCTTGCCATCCCAGAGGGGCCTATCATCCCCAGAATAAACCTTCTTGTGGGAATCATAGGCAAACTCACTAGTTCCAAGTGTGGGTTATTGTCTACCAGCTGGCATAATATCCTAGAATGCCCCAAAAAAAGAACACAGCAGGGGAAAAAGCCGCCAAATCTCGAAATATGAGCCACTATCTTAAACCTACTGACTCTCCTATTTCAGACACAATAATGCCACACTCTGAAACAAAACAAGGAGCATCCACACAGACACACAAATTGGCCAAAATCCCTTCATCTTATGTCACCAAGGTTGACCTGAAGACATTATCCTCAAAAGAAGACATTAAAGGGGTCATGGAGGAAGTTAAGAGCCTTTTCAGTGAGCTCCGGAAAGACATCACTGAGTTATCACACAGGGTCACCAGTGTAGATCAAAACCACAAAACCATTATAGAAGAGGTGAAGGATACATCGTCCAGGGCGCAGTACAATACTGACATGATACACAGCCTAATGGACAAAGTAGAAGACCTTGATAACCGCGTCAGGCGGAATAACCTGCGGGTCAGGGGAATCCCGGAGTCCATACAACCGACATCCCTTCAAGGTTATTTGCAGGATCTATTTCGGACACTCAAAGGCACACAAATGTCTCCTGCTATTTAAATTCAAAGAGCACACAGAGCCCTCCGCCTCAAACCATCGGCAAAGGCACCCACACGAGATGTTATCCTTCGGGTCCTAAATTTCAAAGATTAGGAGGAAATCTTGAAGCATGGTAGAAACAAACACCCGATCACCCATAACGGAGTGACTTTACAGATTTTTTTCTGACCTAAGTCCAACCACTTTACAAAAGAGGAGAGATTTGAAGTTTATTACATGCATCCTGCAGGATCACAAGATTGTCTACCGCTGGGGCTTCCCCACAAGTATCATAGCCACCAAGGGGGATCGCACAGCCATCTACAGAACTATAGAAGATATTGATCCCTTTTTTCATTCAATGGGACTTAAACCTCCCCCATCCCTAGACCCCTTCAAGAAGAGAGAGCCGCAAATATGCGTAATAACTCTGATAGTCAGGGCACCGAAAAGGAACAGCAATGAGGACTTCCCCACTAAACCGAGTGAAAGCTACCGGTCAGGTTTGCATTGGTTCTCAATTGAACTGACTTTTTGAAAATTACATGACACATAAGACGCACCCAATCAAACTATTAACAGTGAATGTTAAAGGTCTCAACAATCCGGGTAAACGTTCCATAGTGACAAGGGATCTACAAAGGTTAGGGGGGGATATTGTGTTTCTTAAAGAGACCCATTTCATCAGAACTAAAGAACCCAAATGGCACAATCATGTATACCCCAATGCTTATCTATCCTCAGGTACACACAAACAGAATGGAGTAGGGATTCTCATTCACCGCAATCTACCATTCAATTTACTACAGCAAGAAAAAGATAGAGATGGCAGATTTATAATTCTCAAGGAGAGGAGACAATGGCACTACTCACTTAATGATGTGTTATAACGTTCCCCTACTGGTATTGATATACTGTAATGTGAATTATCTAATAGGGGTAGGTGCTTGTACCTGGGAACAAACTATACAAAAAATCAGTGAGGGACTGAAAAAAGGGTACAAATATAGCACTCTATGAACGTTATTATTGGTACAAAAATTAGGAAATTAAAATATAACTTTTACTAGATCAAGTTAAAAACAGGGGATTAACAAACATAATTAAAAGTATAAATTTGGATCCACCACTTTTTAACCAGATACTGTCACTGCTGGTTAATAGAGACAAACACCTTTGTTAGGCATATGTGAGTCTCTTGTAAATCAAATGACAAGATTATCTCTTGGCATATTACTCATATAAGGTAACAATACTCCTAATTCAAGGTAGGTTTGGAGGCCACTGATAAATTACAGTGAATTAAACTATCACAAGTAAAAGGTCAGATAGACTGTTGGTGGTTATCCATGAATATCTTGGTAGTTTGCACTGAAATATCTTTACCTATGGTTGTAAGGAGTTGTGAACTCAGATATTAAATTACCTGTTAATACCGTTTAATGAAATATTGCTCCTAAGTATCTATGTTCATAAGGATAAGTATTGTGCTGCCCACACTAATATAGAGAGTGGGATATCTCACACATTACTGATTTTTACCTGTTAATACCGTTAATATCTGACACACTCCTAATTTTTACCTGTTAATACCGTAAAGATGGGTACTAGATTTATCTAAAGTATTTGGTAGAAAGTCCGTTACCTCATAGGTGTCACTAAAATATTGTGAATTAAGGTGAATCTGACTCTATTACCAACTATATTTTGTGAATAACTTGGATACTGTATATACTAGGCCTGGCCTAGATCAACACCTATATTACCTTTGAGTAAGCAGGGTTTGTGGTATACCTAGTGTAGCTCGATCAGCTTACAGCTTGCCTATGGTTGTAAGGAGTTGTGAACTCAGATATTAAATTACCTGTTAATACCGTTAGTGAAATATTGCTACCTGAGTATCAATGTTCTTGAGGATAAGTATTGTGCTACCCACGCTAATATAGAGAGTGGGATATCTCACATATTACTGATTTTTACCTGTTAATACCGTTAATATCTGACACACTCCTAATTTTTACCTGTTAATACCGTAAAGATAAGTACTGATTTTTCTAAAGTATTTGGTAGAAAGTCCGTTACCTAATAGATATCACTAGAATATTGTGAATTAAGGTAAATCTGACTCTGTTACCAACTATATTTTGTGAATAACTTGAATACTATATATACTAGGCCTGGCCTAGATCAATACCTATATTACCTATGAGTAAGCAAGGTTTGTGGTATACCTAGTGTAGCTCGATCAGCTTAGACTAGACACCGCTATTGCGGCAGAAACTATTTTAATACCATTTTATATTGTCATTTGAAAAAGAATGGTGGATCAACAAATTGATTTAAAAACAACAATTAGGGAAGAACAGGAGTGGCGTCCCCCTGTTCTTCCCTAATTGTTGTTTTTAAATCAATTTGTTGATCCACCATTCTTTTTCAAATGACAATATAAAATGGTATTAAAATAGTTTCTGCCGCAATAGCGGTGTCTAGTCTAAGCTGATCGAGCTACACTAGGTATACCACAAACCTTGCTTACTCATAGGTAATATAGGTATTGATCTAGGCCAGGCCTAGTATATATAGTATTCAAGTTATTCACAAAATATAGTTGGTAACAGAGTCAGATTTACCTTAATTCACAATATTCTAGTGATATCTATTAGGTAACGGACTTTCTACCAAATACTTTAGAAAAATCAGTACTTATCTTTACGGTATTAACAGGTAAAAATTAGGAGTGTGTCAGATATTAACGGTATTAACAGGTAAAAATCAGTAATATGTGAGATATCCCACTCTCTATATTAGCGTGGGTAGCACAATACTTATCCTCAAGAACATTGATACTCAGATAGCAATATTTCACTAACGGTATTAACAGGTAATTTAATATCTGAGTTCACAACTCCTTACAACCATAGGCAAGCTGTAAGCTGATCGAGCTACACTAGGTATACCACAAACCCTGCTTACTCAAAGGTAATATAGGTGTTGATCTAGGCCAGGCCTAGTATATACAGTATCCAAGTTATTCACAAAATATAGTTGGTAATAGAGTCAGATTTACCTTAATTCACAATATTTTAGTGACACCTATGAGGTAACGGACTTTCTACCAAATACTTTAGATAAATCTAGTACCCATCTTTACGGTATTAACAGGTAAAAATTAGGAGTGTGTCAGATATTAACGGTATTAACAGGTAAAAATCAGTAATGTGTGAGATATCCCACTCTCTATATTAGTGTGGGCAGCACAATACTTATCCTTATGAACATAGATACTTAGGAGCAATATTTCATTAAACGGTATTAACAGGTAATTTAATATCTGAGTTCACAACTCCTTACAACCATAGGTAAAGATATTTCAGTGCAAACTACCAAGATATTCATGCATAACCACCAACAGTCTATCTGACCTTTTACTTGTGATAGTTTAATTCACTGTAATTTATCAGTGGCCTCCAAACCTACCTTGAATTAGGAGTGTTGTTACCTTATATGAGTAATATGCCAAGAGATAATCTTGTCATTTGATTTACAAGAGACTCACATATACCTAACAAAGGTGTTTGTCTCTATTAACCAGCAGTGACAGTATCTGGTTAAAAAGTGGTGGATCCAAATTTATATTTTTAATTATGTTTGTTAATCCCCTGTTTTTAACTTGATCTAGTAAAAGTTATATTTTAATTTCCTAATTTTTGTACCAATAATAACGTTCATAGAGTGCTATATTGGTACCCTTTTGTCAGTCCCTCACTGATTTTTTGTATAGATTTATAATTCTCGTAGGACAACTCCATGGTAATTTGATTACACTAGCTAACATCTATTCCCCTAACACAAAGCAGGATAACTTTTTAAAAAGGGTCATTCAAGAAGTGTCGAGGGGTATTCTTTTTCTGGGAGGGGATCTAAATGCTCCTTTAATCCCACTGTCGGACACTTCTAATGGAGTGTCCAGTGTGTTTCCCACCACACATTGAAACAAATCAACTCATCACTCATACATCTCCTTGTACATGACATATGGAGAACTCTACACCCAATCCCCACAAGAAGTACTCTCGGATAGACTACCTTTTCTCTGATTCAATGGGCATATCATATGTCACACAAAGTGATATTCTATCTATAACCTGGTCAGATCATGCGCCTGTCTCATGTGACATAGCTTGGCCAAATTCTCCCAATACACCCTTCTTATGGAGGCTAGAGGACCCGCTTTTAGATAACCCGGTAATAAGAGATGATTTAAAGAAGTCCATGTCTGAATATTTCACTATTAACACACAAAACAACCTCCCTCTTACCTCAGTTTGGGAAGCACATAAATGTGTTCTCCGAGGCATACTAATTAAACATAAATCTAACCTGAATAAACAAAGCAGAGAAAAATATAACTCCATGCTTCGCACCATCCATACATTAGAGGAAAAACATAAAAAGGACACTACAAATACCACATTAGAAAATGAACTTTCCCAGGCCAGACTAGACTTTAGGGCCCTTTTACAAGCAGAAAACCAGCGTTCTGCACTAAAACTCAAACAAAAATACTATGAAGGAGGAGACAAAGCAGGCAGACTATTGGCAAGAGCCCTCACATGCCAGAGACTAAAAACATACATATACTTGATTGACAGATGAAAAGGGACGGACAAGACAGGACAGTCACAATATCGCACAAATCTTCCATAATTACTATGATAAGCTATATAACCTTAAAGGGGGAGGAGCAGTAACTTATACCCGGGAAATACAAGATTATTTGAGCCATACGACACTGCCGACACTGACTGAGGAAGAATCTGACTATCTAGAAGCCCCATTGACTCAAAAAGAAATAGCAGAGACAATAACAGACCTCCCGAATGGGAAAAGCCCAGGCCCTGATGGACTGAGTAATAAATATTATAAGACCTTCCTTCCATTGCTTCTACCTTATCTGCAGAAATTGTTTAATGACTTAACTGACACTGGCCTTTTGCCTGGATCTATGTTGTCAGCATATATCACAGTTCTACCAAAACCCGGGAAGGCCCCAGATAAACCGGAAAGCTATAGACCTATCTCCCTCCTTAACAGCGACATTAAAATCTTGGCAAAGGTTCTAGCAACACGCATTAATAAATATCTTCCAAAATTGATCTCCACTGACCAGGTGGGATTTATCCCTGGCAGAGAAGCCAGGGATAATACCTTAAAAATCTTTCACCTTATAGCTTACTCCAAAAAACAATCGATCCTACTTGCTCTGTTGTCTACAGATGCAGAGAAAGCTTTCGATAGGGTAGACTGGGCCTTCCTGCGGGGTACTATGTCGGCAATGGGGTTTATGGACAAGTTTCTGAGAACTATCTTCACCCTATACTCACAACCTAATGCACAAATAAAGGTCAATGGTATCCTTTCTGACCCCTTTCATATTACGAACAGAACTAGACAGGGTTGTCCACTATCGCCTGCACTATTTGCTATCAGCATAGAAGCACTAGCTAGCAACATCAGACACAACCCCAACATAAAAGGCATAAAGACGGGACCCATTGAAAACAAATTAGCCATGTACACTGACAACTTAATGTTAACCATAACTAACATAGAGACATCCATACCAGCTGTCCTGATAGAATTTACAAAATATGGTATTGTATCCAACTTCCTACTCAACCTAACAAAATCAGAACTTTTGGGCATCTCTTTAACACCAGAAACGTTGACCTGGCTTAAAAGTCATTCTCCCTTTCTGCAAAAAAGCAGTTCATTGAAATACCTGGGAATTCACATATCGGGTTCTAACACAGAGGTCTATGAAACTAATTATGTGCAACTGAAAAAGGACATAGCTAGAGACTTTTCCGAATGGAAAAATAAATCCATCTCCTGGCTCGGCAGGGTCGTAAAGATGAACGTCCTGCCGAGAGTATTATATCTACTTCAAACTGCACCCATAGCCCTCCCACATTCCTTCATTCCTTCATTGCAAGCTCTAATTTAGGAATATATCCCAAGGGAACAGGGGGGACTGGGAATACCTCACATTCAATCTTACAGAAGGGCGGTCCTACTTCACAGAATAGTAGAGTGGTGCTGGGCTACAGAAGACAAAGCCTGGAAGCAGGTGAGCGCACACTCCATCCATAAGACTAATCTAGCCACCTTGTTCTGGACCGACAAAAAACACAGACCGACGAACACCTCCACATTACCACTATTAGAGGAACTACTTAACGAATGGGATAAAATAATCTCCACAGACTCACACATTTCCACCAGATATGCACCCCTTACGCCTATTTATGATAATCACAAATTACCTTTACATCTGACGGTGACAACTGACCCTCCAACACTTCCTTTGAACTGTATAGGCAATCTACTAACGCAAGGGAGACTTAAGACCCCCCAGGAACTACTTGAAGATCACCCTGCTCTGGCAAATTCCTGGTTTACGTACTCTCAAATACAACACTATATCAACTCTCATAAATCTAAGCACCTTTTCGGTAGGAATCTGACAAAATTTGAGCAGTTATGTATGTCGCCTCTGGCGCTTAAACACGTGATCTCGATTATATAAAAATTAATTCTGACACCGACTGACAATGTCCTCCCACCCTACACCTCACAATGGCATAAGGAGTTGGGATATACATTTACAACTGAAGAATAGTACCGAATGTTCCTTCTTAGGAAGAAGGTGTCCATATCGGCACGCACACAAGAATCCCACTACAAATTGTTGAGCAGGTGGTATCTCACACCAAATCGACTAAAAAAGATCTACCCAAACACCACAGGAAAATGTTGGAGGGGATGTGGGATAGAAGGTAACATGGTACATGTATGGTGGGATTGTCCACTACTAAATCATTTTTGGGAGGAGGTTTGGGTAGAAGTAAGTTTAATCACTGACCTGACGATTCCCAAAATCCCAGACACATTATTATTCCATTTCCCATTCAAATTTCAGACACAGGCCCAGAAATCGCTACTCATACTACTCCTTTCTTGTGCCAAAACCCCCTCTTAATTGGAAGTCTACCCATATACCTAATCTGTCAGAGTGGAAAGCAAAAGTAAACACGACTCTGCAGCTAGAAAGATATCATTGCTTATTATTAACAAGTCAGTTGAATATACATGAGACAATGCTGGCAATGTGGTCAGGAAAATGACATATCAACAACACAGGTTGAGAGACACTCAAAGACCGAGATTCAGTGGTGGGGAGGAGAGAGGATTTGGCTGGGGCCCGTTCTGGAGTTCTGGACTCCTGGGCTCTTGGACGTCAGATTTTTAAATCATTGTTACATGTTATATTTTAGTTTGTGTAATGAATTTTTAATTGGAATGCAAGGTAGATAGTCTTGCACATGTCTTTTTGTATAGTGAGGATAAGACACTATAGTTGTTTTTGCAACATGTTTATGAAAGCAAAGTATTTTCGTTGATAATTGCAACCTATGCGTTATGTATGGGCTTCGATGCTACCTTTTCAAAGGGAAACAAAGAGACATAGAGCAGTAATCAATAACCATGGGACTATGGTAGGGACTTCCCTGTGACTTGCTCAGAGACTTAAAGTTTTCCATATCTTGACATACAAGAATTAATCCGTGTTAAAATTGCTCGCTTACAACTTTGCATTTATTCATACCTTTTTGTAACCTAATGGAAAATACTGTATCGTGTTTCTATATGATGCTTAATAAACATTATTTAAAAAAAAAAAAAAAAAAACAGAAGAACACAGGCACTCCTGAGCCTCAGCTCTTCTGGGCTCTGTGTTACAAGTGGCATTATTGAGTTTGAAACTGGATTTAGAAACTTGAGGGAGAAACTGCAATGTTCATCTCTAACAACCCACTAACTTACTTATTATATCTGCCCTTCTCCTAAAACTCACTGAATGTATCTATAACATTAATAATAACTCCCACACCATCCTATCTCACCCTTCCTTATCTCTTCCCCTATGATGTTCTCTCATGAACCTCTATGTCTCTTTAAAAACACTTCCCCACCTAACTCTTCTGTCTCCAATCATACAAGTCTCGCTTTTCTCACCTTCTCTCACTCACACTCCTACTTCTGCTCGCTGCTGGTGACATCTACTCAAACACTGGCCCAGTAGCAATCTCCCCACTTCCACACTATCGCTCAAACTCCCACAGTAAATACCCTAGGTCACGCAATCCTAACAATCTCATCTCCATTAACCCACATCGCTTTTCCACTTATTTGTGCTCTCTGGAATGCTTGTTCTGTCTGCAACAAGCTTACAACTGCTCATAACCTGTTTGTTTCTAATGCTTTCAACCTTTTAGCAATTACCGAAACCTGGCTATCTCCTTCTGACACTGTTTCCATTGCTACTCCCACACATGTCAGTCTCCACTTTAGCCATACCCCTAGACCAGTTGAGAGGCATGGTGGCAGTGTTGGGATACTGCTCCCCCCCTCCTGCACCTATTGGTACCTGCCCCAACTCCTATCTCTTTCCTTCTCCTCCATTGATGTCCACTGCATTTGCCTGTTCTCCCCCTCTCTCTCATATTGGCAGTCATCTATCACCTGGACCAACCTCCCAATTCCTTGACAGCTTCTCCACCTGGCTTCCTCGCTTTCTCTCTACAAATATGCCCACTTTAATACTCAGGCACGTAAACACCCCCTTTGATAACCCATCTGCCCCTGCTGCCCCTACCCACTGTCATGAACACTCAATTGACATGGTATTTTCCTATCCCTCTTCTATATATGACTTCAACTGTCACCCCTTTCCCATTTCAGACCACCACCTGCTCACCTATAATCTTAATATATTGGCTAAACTCGCCTCTCCTTCTCGCCCACACACCTGTAGAAATCTGACCGCTGTTGATCCTCTTCAATTTTCCAAACTTATTAAACATCTCCTCCCTCACACTTCCACTACACCTTGTCCTGACCTTGCTACAGCCCACTATACCAAAAATCTCTTTTTTGCACTAGACACTCTAGCTTTTAAACTCAAAATTTAAATCCCACACCGTCAGTTACAGCCCTGACACGCTCTGAACCTGATTTCAAACACTATAATATATAAGTTAATTCTTCGTTCATACACATCCACCCTTCACTTAGCCAAGCAAACTTACTTCTCTTATGTCTACTATTTCCTCATACCCTAAATGACTATCCTCTACTTTCAACTTTCTTCTCCCCCCCACTTGCATCACCCCCTTTGTCTGTCTTTAGTGTTTAAGACCTGGCAGACTACTTTTTAAAACATAACACATACTATCTGAAGCAAACTTGCAACTCCGCCCTCAGTCACCCCCTCTGTCACTCTTTTAACCTTCTCTCCAGCCACTGAAAATAAAATTTGCTCTACACTATTTTCCTCACGCCTCACTACCTGCACTTTTGATACTATCCCTTCCCAGCTAATATATTCTATATCTTCTTACTGCTGCTGTTACTCACATTTTCAACCTATCTCTTTCTAACGGTTCATTCCCATCTTCTTTCAAACATTCAAAGGTCATTCCCATATTTAAAAAACCCTCCCTTGTCCCTTATTGTCCTGCAAACTACAGCCCCATATCTTTGCTTCCACTAACATCAAAACTCCTGTAAAACTAGCTTATGACTGCCTAATCCTCTTCCTCTCCTCCAAATCCTTCATTGACCCATTGCAATCTAGCTTCCGCCTCAAAACCTAACTGAAACTGCTCTGACTAAGGTTACTAAATATCTTCTTTCTGCTAAAAGCAAGAGCCACTGCACTGTAACTATCTTTCTTGACCTCTCAGCTGCCATTCACACAGTCAATCACCCCCTCCTCCTACAGACCCTAAGCTCTCTTGGTTTCTTTGACACAGCACTCTCTTGAATTCACCTATATCTGCTGGCACTCTACAAATTACCGATGATAATAATAATAATAATGATAAATTGTATTTAAAATAGACATTCCTAAATATATATATATATATATATATATATATATATATATATATATATATATATATATATATATATATATATAAAAGCAAAAAGAAGCACTCACTGGATTTTCATCAAAAAGTGACCAGAACTTTAATATAGTTTGACAAACTATATTAAAGTTCTGGTCACTTTTTGATGAAAATCCAGTGAGTGCTTCTTTTTGCTTTTTTATCATTTACCGTACAGCACCCTGGTAGTTGTTGAACGTTGGTGAGAGTGCACATACACCAATTTTTTGCCTATATATATATATATATATATATATATATATATATACAGGTGGCCCTCATTTTACAACGGTTCAATTTACACCGTTTCAGAATAACAACCTTTTTTTTCCAGTCATGTGACTGCTTTTGAAAAGCATTGAGAAGCAGTGCATTTATTAAAATATCTATAAGAATAGGGGGCGCCCTAGAGATAATATAATATGTTAAATAAAGATATAATGATAAATTTATTACTCAATATAGTGTGTAATGATAATATGTATAATGTATATCTAAAGTAGATCATCCAATAAGGAACAGTGTGATAAATACAATTTGTTATTGCAATTGATACACTATTATTCAAATATTACAAACATTAAAAACTGTGAGAATGATTAAAGTCTTTAATCTTTGGATAGTAGACAGAGGAGATGCAAGGCAGCAATCTGTGGAGAACCCGGCCAGGATCCTAATAGGGTTATCTATAAACAAGAAGAGAGACAGATGTGCCACATGGCCCAATATTGTTTGATCCACACAAATATACATTCAGGTAGTACTATATTAGACTCACAATCTTGAGAGCACTCCAATTAGTGCATTGGGAGCAGTCTGGGATCTATGACAGTCACCCAGCAGACCGTCCTCTTAGGGTTGATATGGAATTTCTGTGATAAAGATACAAAAAGACACAGAGGTGCCTATATGGCCTAGTACAGTCTTGCACCCAGGAGTAGTGATGTATGTAATAAGAAATACATACATTTGGTAGTGCATCCCTATTGATGCTATTCAAACAAGAAGGGATCAATACAGTCACCCAACAGACTATGACAAGGCTTCCACAGGAGGCAATCAGCAATTCCAATGGACCAGAGATAGAACCAAATAATCCACAATAGCAAGTGTTTTGGTAAAAAAAGTTATAAACTTTACTAACAAGAATTAAAAATTTATTAAAATAGCCAGTAGGTGGAGCTGTTCGCTTGTGTTGCAGCAAAGCGAAGCAAGCTGAAACTAATCAGTTTAACCAGGCCTGAGCTATCGAGCAGATTTCAAAGGAACAAGATCTTCCTGTCTATAAATCAGTCCAGATTGGAATGTATAGAAAGAACCGTTTGCAGAAAAATGCAAGTGAAGTCTGTGTTGTGTGATTGTTTTATTAGGTTTATAATGCTGTTTAGCAAATGTTTTGTTCATTTAACTTAGTTTAATTATATATTCTGTGTTGTGTGCTTATTTTATTAGGTTTATAATGCTGTTTAGCATTTAAAGTCTTTATTTCAAAGCTTTAAAAATAATGTTTTAGGTGTTACTTATGACAATTTTGAGAGGGGCCTGGAACCTATCTCCCTCACTTCCCATTGACTTACATTATAAACTGGGTTTCAATCTACAACGGTTTCGATTTACAACCATTCCTTCTGGAACCTAATCCCGGTGTAATCTGAGGACTACCTGTATATTTATATATATATATATATATATATATAATATATATATATATATATATATATATATATATATATATGTGTATATAAAAATCATTTATATATGTAGGTATCGATATATTTTGTACCAAAAAAAATCATATATCTATATAGAAATATGTATTTATGAATAAATAGAACATATCCTATGTTAAGATAATTTGAAATTTGAAATATTTATATTACTTGAGAATATGCGATGGGATTTGCGCAATTTGGGTGTTAGTTTTTTGCTCACTTTTTTGCTCCATTTACTTATATAGGAGAATAGGTTATCTTGCGCACAATATTGTAAGCTTTTTATGCACGTCAGGTTAGCGTAAGAGGGAAAACAGTTTATTTAACCAGGACCGGATTGGGAACAAAAATAGGCCCGGTCATTTAAAAGGCGGAGAAGACCACATCAAATATACTTTCTGCTTTACAAAATAGGCATAGTGTAACAGCTTTCCTATTGTTACCCATATTAAGAGAGGGCAGAGCCTCAGTATAGCAGCAAGGCCCACATAAAAGCCCGGCCCACCGGGCATTTGCCCTGTATGCCCTATGGCCAGTCTGGGCCTGCTTTCAACTCATAATACAGGCCCGACATGAGCAAAAAGCTTATTTCTAATGCAGTTAATGCTCATGCGCTAGTGTTAAATAATGCTACCCTTACAGAGACTTCCTTCTATATGGTGTTACAATTCATTAGATGTGTCATAGTTGGAATAAAAAAGAAGTAAACTAAACTACAAATTTCGTAAACTTTTATTGGCTAAGCACCCAAAACAACTATAAGAATTACGTTTTTCTTAGTTTACTTTTTTTTTTCATGCAGGTTTCTGTACACCTGCAAGGAAGCAAAATATACATTGTCAATGAGAAAGATATTGATTCAATATTGATGAATGTCTAATGCAGGGTTTTTCAACTCCAATCATCAGGCCTCCCTAACAGGCCAGTTTTTCAGGATATCTGAACTAAAACACAGGTGAAATATTCAGCTGATTAGTAAACATGATTATAAACTGGCTCTCACCCAAGGAAATCCTGAAAATCTGACCTGTTAGGGAGGCCCAAGGATTGCTTTGAAACCCCTTTTCTAATATTAACCCAGCTTATGGTTGGGTGCATGCAGTTTACATAACATTTCTACGTGCTGATTTTCAAGTTTCTCATATATTTCAGTTTTTAGATTATTAGATAATATTAACATTTTAGAATTCCTTGCTTTTTTTAAATGCAAAGCACAATTCATAGAGGTAAAAAAATATCGGCCAGATTACAAGTTTTTAGTTTTGAGCTGTGTGGTGCTAACGAGTAATTTTGTCTCACCGCTCACTTACCTGCAGCATTGGTATTACGGGATTTTACAAACCCGGCATTAAAAGGCTAGAAGTAAGCGTTGAGCAAAATTGTGCTAAATACCGCACTCCAATACTAGCGCTGCTTAAGTCAGCGGTGAGCTGATCGTACATGCTTGTGCACGATTTTCCCATAGGAATCAACGGGGAGAGCCGGCTGAGAAAAAGTCTATCACCTGCAAAAAAGCAGTGTAAATCTCAGTAACGCAGTCCCATTGATTCCTATGGGGAAAGAACATTTATGTCTACACCTAACACCCTAACATGAACCCCTAGTCTAAACACCCCCTAACCTTACACTTATTAACCCCTAATCTTCGCCCCGACATTGCCGACACCTGCATTATATTTTTTAATTCCTAATCTGCCGCTCCGGACACTGCCACCACCTACATTATAGTTATGAACCCCTAATCTGCTGCCCCAACAATGCCGCCACCTACATTATATTTATTAACCCCTAATCTGCCGCCCCAATATCGCCGCAACCTACCTACACTTATTAAACCCTAATCTGCTACACCCAACGTCGCCGCCACTATATTAAATGTATTAACCCCTAAACCTAAGTCTAACCCTAACACCCCCTAACTTAAATATAATTTAAATACATCTAAATAAAATTACTATAATTAACTAAATTATTCCTATTTAAAACTAAATTCTTACTTATAAAATAAACCCTGAGCTAGCTACAATATAACATATAGTTACATTGTAGCTATCTTAGGACTTATTTTTATTTTACAGGCAAGTTTGTATTTATTTTAACTAGGTAGAATAGTTATTAAATAGTTATTAACTATTTAATAACTACCTAGCAAAAATAAATACAAAAGTACCTGTAAAATTAAACCTAACCTGAGTTACAATAACACCTAACACTACACTATAATTAAATAAATTAACTAAATTAAATACAATTACCTAATTTAAATTAAATTAAATTAAATTAGCTAAAGTACAAAAAAACAAACACTAAATTACAGAAAATAATAAACAAATTACAGATATTTAAACTAATTACACCTAATCTAATAGCCCTATCAAAATAAAAAAGCCCCCCCAAAATAAAAAAATCCCTAGCCTAAACTACCAATAGCCCTTAAAAGGGTCTTTTGTGGGGCATTGCCCCAAAGTAATCAGCTCTTTTACCTGTAAAAAAAAATACATACAACCCCCCCAACAGTAAAACCAACCACCCACATAACCAACCCCCCAAATAAAATACTATCTACAAAAACCTAAGCTCCCCATTGCCCTGAAAATGGCATTTGGATGGGCATTGCCCTTAAAAGGGCAGTTAGCTCTTTTGCGGCCCAAACCCTAATCTAAAAAATAAAACCCACCCAATACACCCTTAAAAAAACCTAACGCTAACCCCCTGAAGACCGACTTACAGTTCTGAAGAACTGACATCCATACTCAAGGAAGCGGCAGAAGTCTTCATCCAACAGCCAATAGGATTGAGCTCGCATTCTATTGGCTGTTCCGATCAGCCAATAGAATGCAAGCTCAATCCTATTGGCTGATTGCATCAGGCAATATGATTTTTTCTACCTTAATTCTGATTGGTTGATAGAATTCTATCAGCCAATCGAAATCTAAGGGACGTCATCTTGGATGATGTCACTTAAAGGAACCGTTCAGTAAGAAGCCGCCGTTTGAAGAGGATGCTCCATGCCGGATGTCTTGAAGATGGAGAGCCTTTTAAGGGCAATTCCCATCCAAATGCTCTATTCAGGGCAATGGGGAGCTTAGGTGTTTTTAGATAGTATTTTATTTGGGGGGTTGGTTGTGTGGGTTGTGGGTTTTACTGTTGGGGGGGTTGTTTGTAATTTTTTTTACAGGTAAAACAGCTGATTTCTTTGAGGCAATGCCCCGCAAAAGGCCCTTTTAAGGGCTATTGATAGTTTAGTTTAGGCTATGTTTTTTTTTGAGGGGGGAGGGGCTTTTTTATTTTGATAGGGCTATTAGATTAGGTGTAATTAGTTTAAATATCTGTAATTTGTTTATTATTTTCTGTAATTTAGTGTTTGTTTGTTTTTTGTACTTTAGCTAATTTAATTTAACCCCTTAATGACCGGACCATTTTTCAATTTTCTTACCCTTAATGACAATGGCTATTTTTACATTTCTGCAGTGTTTGTGTTTAGCTGTAATTTTCCTCTTACTCGTTTACTGTACCCACACATATTATATACCGTTTTTCTCGCCATTAAATGGACTTTCTAAAGATACCATTATTTTAATCATATCTTATAATTTACTATAAAAAAATATAAAATATGAGGAAAAAATTGAAAAAAAAAACAAACTTTTTCTAACTTTTACCCCCAAAATCTGTTACACATCTACAACCACCAAAATACGCCCATTCTAAATAGTTTCTAAATTTTGTCCCAAATTTAGAAATACCCAGGCCTAGATTTAGAGTTCGGCGGTAGCCGTCAAAACCAGCGTTAGAGGCTCCTAACGCTGGTTTTGGCCGCCCGCTGGTATTTGGAGTCAGTGATTAAAGGGTCTAACGCTCACTTTTCAGCCGCGACTTTTCCATACCGCAGATCCCCCTACGCCATTTGCGTATCCTATCTTTTCAATGGGATCTTTCTAACGCCGGTATTTAGAGTCGTTTCTGCAGTGAGCGTTAGAGCTCTAACGACAAGATTCCAGCCGCCTGAAAATAGCAGGAGTTAAGAGCTTTCTGGCTAACGCCGGTTTATAAAGCTCTTAACTACTGTACCCTAAAGTACACTAACACCCATAAACTACCTATGTACCCCTAAACCGAGCTCCCCCCACATCGCCGCCACTCGATTAAAAATTTTAACCCCTAATCTTCCGACCGCCACCTACGTTATACTTATGTACCCCTAATCTGCTGCCCCTAACCCCGCCGACCCCTATATTACATTTATTAACCCCTAATCTGCCCCCCACAACATCGCCGCCAGCTACTTAAAATAATTAACCCCTAATCTTCCGACCGCAAAGCGCCGCCACCTACGTTATCCTTATGTACCCCTAATCTGCTGCCCCTAACACCGCCGACCCCTATATTATATTTATTAACCCCTAATCTGCCCCCCACAACGTCGCCGACACCTGCCTACACTTATTAACCCCTAATCTGCCGAGCGGACCGCACCGCTACTATAATAAAGTTATTAACCCCTAACCCGCCTCACTAACCCTATCATAAATAGTATTAACCCCTAATCTGCCCTCCCTAACATCGCCGACACCTACCTTCAATTATTAACCCCTAATCTTCCGATCGGAGCTCACCGCTATTCTAATAAATGTATTAACCCCTAAAGCTAAGTCTAACCCTAACACTAACACCCCCCTAACTTAAATATAATTTACATATAACGAAATAAATTAACTCTTATTAAATAAATGATTCCTATTTAAAGCTAAATACTTACCTGTAAAATAAACCCTAATATAGCTACAATATAAATTATAATTATATTTTAGCTATTTTAGGATTAATATTTATTTTACAGGCAACTTGGTATTTATTTTAACTAGGTACAATAGCTATTAAATAGTTAAGAACTATTTAATAGTTACCTAGTTAAAATAATTACAAAATTACCTGTAAAATAAATCCTAACCTAAGATATAATTAAACCTAACACTACCCTATCAATAAAATAATTAAATAAACTACCTACAATTACCTACAATTAACCTAACACTACACTATCAATAAATTAAATAAACACAATTGCTACAAATAAATACAATTAAATAAACTAGCTAAAGTACAAAAAATAAAAAAGAACTAAGTTACAGAAAATAAAAAAATATTTACAAACATAAGAAAAATATTACAACAATTTTAAACTAATTACACCTACTCTAAGCCCCCTAATAAAATAACAAAGCCCCCCAAAATAAAAAATTCCCTACCCTATTCTAAATTAAATAAGTTACAAGCTCTTTTACCTTACCAGCCCTGAACAGGGCCCTTTGCGGGGCATGCCCCAAGAAGTTCAGCTCTTTTGCCTGTAAAAGAAAACATACAATACCCCCCCCCCCAACATTACAACCCACCACCCACATACCCCTAATCTAACCCAAACCCCCCTTAAATAAACCTAACACTAATCCCCTGAAGATCTTCCTACCTTGTCTTCACCATACCAGGTTCACCGATCCGTCCTGGCTCCAAGATCTTCATCCAACCCAAGCGGGGGTTGGCGATCCATAATCCGGTGCTGAAGAGGTCCAGAAGAGGCTCCAAAGTCTTCATCCTATCCGGCAAGAAGAGGACATCCGGACCGGCAAACATCTTCTCCAAGCCGCATCTTCTATCTTCTTCCATCCGGTGCGGAGCGGGTCCATCTTGAAGCAGGCGACGCGGATCCATCCTCTTCTTCCGATGTCTCCCGACGAATGACGGTTCCTTTAAGGGACGTCATCCAAGATGGCATCCCTCGAATTCCGATTGGCTGATAGGATTCTATCAGCCAATCGGAATTAAGGTAGGAATTTTCTGATTGGCTGATGGAATCAGCCAATCAGAATCTAGTTCAATCCGATTGGCCGATCCAATCAGCCAATCAGATTGAGCTCGCATTCTATTGGCTGATCGGAACAGCCAATAGAATGCGAGCTCAATCTGATTAAAAGGCTAGAAGTAAGCGTTGAGCAAAATTGTGCTAAATACCGCACTCCAATACTAGCGCTGCTTAAGTCAGCGGTGAGCTGATCGTACATGCTTGTGCACGATTTTCCCATAGGAATCAACGGGGAGAGCCGGCTGAGAAAAAGTCTATCACCTGCAAAAAAGCAGTGTAAATCTCAGTAACGCAGTCCCATTGATTCCTATGGGGAAAGAACATTTATGTCTACACCTAACACCCTAACATGAACCCCTAGTCTAAACACCCCCTAACCTTACACTTATTAACCCCTAATCTTCGCCCCGACATTGCCGACACCTGCATTATATTTTTTAATTCCTAATCTGCCGCTCCGGACACTGCCACCACCTACATTATAGTTATGAACCCCTAATCTGCTGCCCCAACAATGCCGCCACCTACATTATATTTATTAACCCCTAATCTGCCGCCCCAATATCGCCGCAACCTACCTACACTTATTAAACCCTAATCTGCTACACCCAACGTCGCCGCCACTATATTAAATGTATTAACCCCTAAACCTAAGTCTAACCCTAACACCCCCTAACTTAAATATAATTTAAATACATCTAAATAAAATTACTATAATTAACTAAATTATTCCTATTTAAAACTAAATTCTTACTTATAAAATAAACCCTGAGCTAGCTACAATATAACATATAGTTACATTGTAGCTATCTTAGGACTTATTTTTATTTTACAGGCAAGTTTGTATTTATTTTAACTAGGTAGAATAGTTATTAAATAGTTATTAACTATTTAATAACTACCTAGCAAAAATAAATACAAAAGTACCTGTAAAATTAAACCTAACCTGAGTTACAATAACACCTAACACTACACTATAATTAAATAAATTAACTAAATTAAATACAATTAACTAAATTAAATACAATTACCTAATTTAAATTAAATTAAATTAAATTAGCTAAAGTACAAAAAAACAAACACTAAATTACAGAAAATAATAAACAAATTACAGATATTTAAACTAATTACACCTAATCTAATAGCCCTATCAAAATAAAAAAGCCCCCCCAAAATAAAAAAATCCCTAGCCTAAACTACCAATAGCCCTTAAAAGGGTCTTTTGTGGGGCATTGCCCCAAAGTAATCAGCTCTTTTACCTGTAAAAAAAAATACATACAACCCCCCCAACAGTAAAACCAACCACCCACATAACCAACCCCCCAAATAAAATACTATCTACAAAAACCTAAGCTCCCCATTGCCCTGAAAATGGCATTTGGATGGGCATTGCCCTTAAAAGGGCAGTTAGCTCTTTTGCGGCCCAAACCCTAATCTAAAAAATAAAACCCACCCAATACACCCTTAAAAAAACCTAACACTAACCCCCTGAAGACCGACTTACAGTTCTGAAGAACTGACATCCATACTCAAGGAAGCGGCAGAAGTCTTCATCCAACAGCCAATAGGATTGAGCTCGCATTCTATTGGCTGTTCCGATCAGCCAATAGAATGCAAGCTCAATCCTATTGGCTGATTGCATCAGGCAATATGATTTTTTCTACCTTAATTCTGATTGGTTGATAGAATTCTATCAGCCAATCGAAATCTAAGGGACGTCATCTTGGATGATGTCACTTAAAGGAACCGTTCAGTAAGAAGCCGCCGTTTGAAGAGGATGCTCCATGCCGGATGTCTTGAAGATGGAGAGCCTTTTAAGGGCAATTCCCATCCAAATGCTCTATTCAGGGCAATGGGGAGCTTAGGTGTTTTTAGATAGTATTTTATTTGGGGGGTTGGTTGTGTGGGTTGTGGGTTTTACTGTTGGGGGGGTTGTTTGTAATTTTTTTTACAGGTAAAACAGCTGATTTCTTTGAGGCAATGCCCCGCAAAAGGCCCTTTTAAGGGCTATTGATAGTTTAGTTTAGGCTATGTTTTTTTTTGAGGGGGGGGGGGGCTTTTTTATTTTGATAGGGCTATTAGATTAGGTGTAATTAGTTTAAATATCTGTAATTTGTTTATTATTTTCTGTAATTTAGTGTTTGTTTGTTTTTTGTACTTTAGCTAATTTAATTTAACCCCTTAATGACCGGACCATTTTTCAATTTTCTTACCCTTAATGACAATGGCTATTTTTACATTTCTGCAGTGTTTGTGTTTAGCTGTAATTTTCCTCTTACTCGTTTACTGTACCCACACATATTATATACCGTTTTTCTCGCCATTAAATGGACTTTCTAAAGATACCATTATTTTAATCATATCTTATAATTTACTATAAAAAAATATAAAATATGAGGAAAAAATTGAAAAAAAAACAAACTTTTTCTAACTTTTACCCCCAAAATCTGTTACACATCTACAACCACCAAAATACGCCCATTCTAAATAGTTTCTAAATTTTGTCCCAAATTTAGAAATACCCAGGCCTAGATTTAGAGTTCGGCGGTAGCCGTCAAAACCAGCGTTAGAGGCTCCTAACGCTGGTTTTGGCCGCCCGCTGGTATTTGGAGTCAGTAATTAAAGGGTCTAACGCTCACTTTTCAGCCGCGACTTTTCCATACCGCAGATCCCCCTACGCCATTTGCGTATCCTATTTTTTCAATGGGATCTTTCTAACGCCGGTATTTAGAGTCGTTTCTGCAGTGAGCGTTAGAGCTCTAACGACAAGATTCCAGCCGCCTGAAAATAGCAGGAGTTAAGAGCTTTCTGGCTAACGCCGGTTTATAAAGCTCTTAACTACTGTACCCTAAAGTACACTAACACCCATAAACTACCTATGTACCCCTAAACCGAGCTCCCCCCACATCGCCGCCACTCGATTAAAAATTTTAACCCCTAATCTTCCGACCGCCACCTACGTTATACTTATGTACCCCTAATCTGCTGCCCCTAACCCCGCCGACCCCTATATTACATTTATTAACCCCTAATCTGCCCCCCACAACATCGCCGCCAGCTACTTAAAATAATTAACCCCTAATCTTCCGACCGCAAAGCGCCGCCACCTACGTTATCCTTATGTACCCCTAATCTGCTGCCCCTAACACCGCCGACCCCTATATTATATTTATTAACCCCTAATCTGCCCCCCACAACGTCGCCGACACCTGCCTACACTTATTAACCCCTAATCTGCCGAGCGGACCGCACCGCTACTATAATAAAGTTATTAACCCCTAACCCGCCTCACTAACCCTATCATAAATAGTATTAACCCCTAATCTGCCCTCCCTAACATCGCCGACACCTACCTTCAATTATTAACCCCTAATCTTCCGATCGGAGCTCACCGCTATTCTAATAAATGTATTAACCCCTAAAGCTAAGTCTAACCCTAACACTAACACCCCCCTAACTTAAATATAATTTACATATAACGAAATAAATTAACTCTTATTAAATAAATGATTCCTATTTAAAGCTAAATACTTACCTGTAAAATAAACCCTAATATAGCTACAATATAAATTATAATTATATTTTAGCTATTTTAGGATTAATATTTATTTTACAGGCAACTTGGTATTTATTTTAACTAGGTACAATAGCTATTAAATAGTTAAGAACTATTTAATAGTTACCTAGTTAAAATAATTACAAAATTACCTGTA
Organism: Bombina bombina; assembly: GCF_027579735.1. Lineage (NCBI taxonomy): Eukaryota > Metazoa > Chordata > Amphibia > Anura > Bombinatoridae > Bombina > Bombina bombina. The sequence goes on along the minus strand of NC_069504.1, from coordinate 158,781,305 downwards.
AAATAAATCCTAACCTAAGATATAATTAAACCTAACACTACCCTATCAATAAAATAATTAAATAAACTACCTACAATTACCTACAATTAACCTAACACTACACTATCAATAAATTAAATAAACACAATTGCTACAAATAAATACAATTAAATAAACTAGCTAAAGTACAAAAAATAAAAAAGAACTAAGTTACAGAAAATAAAAAAATATTTACAAACATAAGAAAAATATTACAACAATTTTAAACTAATTACACCTACTCTAAGCCCCCTAATAAAATAACAAAGCCCCCCAAAATAAAAAATTCCCTACCCTATTCTAAATTAAATAAGTTACAAGCTCTTTTACCTTACCAGCCCTGAACAGGGCCCTTTGCGGGGCATGCCCCAAGAAGTTCAGCTCTTTTGCCTGTAAAAGAAAACATACAATACCCCCCCCCCCAACATTACAACCCACCACCCACATACCCCTAATCTAACCCAAACCCCCCTTAAATAAACCTAACACTAATCCCCTGAAGATCTTCCTACCTTGTCTTCACCATACCAGGTTCACCGATCCGTCCTGGCTCCAAGATCTTCATCCAACCCAAGCGGGGGTTGGCGATCCATAATCCGGTGCTGAAGAGGTCCAGAAGAGGCTCCAAAGTCTTCATCCTATCCGGCAAGAAGAGGACATCCGGACCGGCAAACATCTTCTCCAAGCCGCATCTTCTATCTTCTTCCATCCGGTGCGGAGCGGGTCCATCTTGAAGCAGGCGACGCGGATCCATCCTCTTCTTCCGATGTCTCCCGACGAATGACGGTTCCTTTAAGGGACGTCATCCAAGATGGCGTCCCTCGAATTCCGATTGGCTGATAGGATTCTATCAGCCAATCGGAATTAAGGTAGGAATTTTCTGATTGGCTGATGGAATCAGCCAATCAGAATCTAGTTCAATCCGATTGGCCGATCCAATCAGCCAATCAGATTGAGCTCGCATTCTATTGGCTGATCGGAACAGCCAATAGAATGCGAGCTCAATCTGATTGGCTGATTGGATCAGCCAATCGGATTGAACTTGATTCTGATTGGCTGATTCCATCAGCCAATCAGAAAATTCCTACCTTAATTCCGATTGGCTGATAGAATCCTATCAGCCAATCGGAATTCGAGGGACGCCATCTTGGATGACGTCCCTTAAAGGAACCGTCATTCGTCGGGAGACATCGGAAGAAGAGGATGGATCCGCGTCGCCTGCTTCAAGATGGACCCGCTCCGCACCGGATGGAAGAAGATAGAAGATGCGGCTTGGAGAAGATGTTTGCCGGTCCGGATGTCCTCTTCTTGCCGGATAGGATGAAGACTTTGGAGCCTCTTCTGGACCTCTTCAGCACCGGATTATGGATCGCCAACCCCCGCTTGGGTTGGATGAAGATCTTGGAGCCAGGACGGATCGGTGAACCTGGTATGGTGAAGACAAGGTAGGAAGATCTTCAGGGGATTAGTGTTAGGTTTATTTAAGGGGGGTTTGGGTTAGATTAGGGGTATGTGGGTGGTGGGTTGTAATGTTGGGGGGGGGGTATTGTATGTTTTCTTTTACAGGCAAAAGAGCTGAACTTCTTGGGGCATGCCCCGCAAAGGGCCCTGTTCAGGGCTGGTAAGGTAAAAGAGCTTGTAACTTATTTAATTTAGAATAGGGTAGGGAATTTTTTATTTTGGGGGGCTTTGTTATTTTATTAGGGGGCTTAGAGTAGGTGTAATTAGTTTAAAATTGTTGTAATATTTTTCTTATGTTTGTAAATATTTTTTTATTTTCTGTAACTTAGTTCTTTTTTATTTTTTGTACTTTAGCTAGTTTATTTAATTGTATTTATTTGTAGCAATTGTGTTTATTTAATTTATTGATAGTGTAGTGTTAGGTTAATTGTAGGTAATTGTAGGTAGTTTATTTAATTATTTTATTGATAGGGTAGTGTTAGGTTTAATTATATCTTAGGTTAGGATTTATTTTACAGGTAATTTTGTAATTATTTTAACTAGGTAACTATTAAATAGTTCTTAACTATTTAATAGCTATTGTACCTAGTTAAAATAAATACCAAGTTGCCTGTAAAATAAATATTAATCCTAAAATAGCTATAATATAAATATAATTTATATTGTAGCTATATTAGGATTTATTTTACAGGTAAGTATTTAGCTTTAAATAGGAATCATTTATTTAATAAGAGTTAATTTATTTCGTTATATGTAAATTATATTTAAGTTAGGGGGGTGTTAGTGTTAGGGTTAGACTTAGCTTTAGGGGTTAATACATTTATTAGAATAGCGGTGAGCTCCGATCGGAAGATTAGGGGTTAATAATTGAAGGTAGGTGTCGGCGATGTTAGGGAGGGCAGATTAGGGGTTAATACTATTTATGATAGGGTTAGTGAGGCGGGTTAGGGGTTAATAACTTTATTATAGTAGCGGTGCGGTCCGCTCGGCAGATTAGGGGTTAATAAGTGTAGGCAGGTGTCGGCGACGTTGTGGGGGGCAGATTAGGGGTTAATAAATATAACATAGGGGTCGGCGATGTTAGGGCAGCAGATTAGGGGTACATAGGGATAACGTAGGTTGCGGCGGTTTACGGAGCGGAAGATTAGGGGTTAAAACTGTAATGCAGGGGTCAGCGATAGCGGGGGCGGCAGATTAGGGGTTAATAAGTGTAAGGTTAGGGGTGTTTAGACTCGGGGTACATGTTAGGGTGTTAGGTGCAGACGTAGGAAGTGTTTCCCCATAGGAAACAATGGGGCTGCGTTAGGAGCTGAACGCTGCTTTTTTGCAGGTGTTAGGTTTTTTTTCAGCTCAAACAGTCCCATTGTTTCCTATGGGAGAATCGTGCACGAGCACGTTTTTGATGCCGGCCGCGTCCGTAAGCAACTCTGGTATCGAGAGTTGCATTTGCGGTAAAAATGCCCTACGCTCCTTTTTTGGAGCCTAACGCAGCATTTGTTTTAACTCTCGATACCAGAGTTAAATTTATGGTGCGGCCAGAAAAAAGCCCGCGGAGCGTTAACAGCCCTTTTACCGCCGAACTCTAAATCTAGGCCCCAATGTTTACATGTTCTTTGCTTTTTTTTGCAAGTTATAGGGCCATAAATACAAGTAGCACTTTGCTATTTCCAAACCACTTTTTTTCAAAATTAGCGCTAGTTACATTGGAACACTAATATCTTTCAGGAATCCCTGAATATCCCTTGACATGTATATATTTATATTTAGAAGACATCCCAAAGCATTGATCTAGACCCATTTTGGTATATTTCATGCCACCATTTCACCGCCAAATGCGATCAAATAAAAAAAATTGTTCACTTTTTCACAATTTTTTTCACTTAGGTTTCTCGCTGAATTTATTTACAAACAATTTGTGCAATTATGGCATAAATGGTTGTAAATACTTCTATGGGATCCCCTTTGTTCAGAAATAGCAGACCTATATGGATTTGGCGTTGCTTTTTGGTAATTAGAAGGCCGCTAAATGCCGCTGCACACCACACGTGTATTATGCCCAACCGTGAAGGGGTTAATTAGGGAACTTGTAGGGAGCTTTTAGGTTTAATTTTAGCTTTAGTGTAGTGTAGTAGACAACCCAAATTATTGATATAGGCCCATTTTGGTATATTTCATGCCACCATTTCACCGCCAAATACGATCAAATAAAAAAAAAACTTAAATTTTTCACAATTTTAGGTTTCTCACTGAAATTATTTACAAACAGCTTGTGCAATTATGGCACAAATGGTTGTAAATGCTTCTCTGGGATCCCCTTTGTTCAGAAATAGCAGACATATATGGCTTTGGTGTTGCTTTTTGGTAATAATAAGGCCGTTAAATACTGCTGCGCACCACACTTGTAATATGCCCAGCAGTTAAGGGTTAATTAGGTAGCTTGTGGGGTTCATTTTTAGCTTTAGTGTAGAGATCAGCCTCCCACCTGACACATCCCACCCCCTGATCCCCCCCTGACCCCCCTCAAACAGCTCTCTTCCCTCCCCACCTCACAATTGTCACCGCCATCTTAAGTACTGGCAGAAAGTCTGCCAGTACTGAAATAAAAATATTTTTTATAATTTTTTTTATTTTTTGGCATAAAGTCTGCAGTGATAGATCCCCCCTTACCCCACAACCTCCCTGATCCCCCCATACATCTTTCTAACCCTCCCCCTCTGTCTATTTGCCGCCATTTTGGGTACTGGCAGCTGTCTGCCAGTACCCAATTTCCCCCCCAAAATAGTTTTTTTTTAACTTTTTAAATATACAATATTTTTCTGTAGTGTAGCTGGCCCCCCTAAATAATCTTCAACCCTCCCCCTCCCAGATCCCTTAATAAACAACCGAGATGCCACTGCATCTAGATCGATCGTTTTTTTTTTCAATTATATTTATGTTAGGGGGTGTTAGACTTAGGGTTAGACTTAGGTTTAGGGGTTAATAAATTTAATATAGTGGCCGCGACATTGGGGGCGGCAGATTAGGGGTTAATAAATGTAGGTAGGTGGCGGCGATGTTAGAGACAGCAGATTAGGGGTTAATAATATCTAACTAATGTTTGCGAGGCTGGAGTGCGGCGGTTTAGGGGTTAATATGTTTATTATAGTTGTGGCGATGTCCGGAGCTGCAGATTAGGGGTTAAAAAATGTATTATAGTGTTTGCGATGCGAGAGGGCCTTGGTTTAGGGGTTAATAGGTAGTTTATGGGTATTAGTGTACTTTTTAGCACTTTAGTTATGAGTTTTATGTTACGGCGTTGTACCATAAAACTCTTAACTACTGACTTTTAAATGCGTTAGGACTCTTGACGGGGTAGGGTGTACCGATCACTTTTTGGCCTCCCAGGACAGAGTGTGCGGTGACCCTAAACCTTCAAGACTTGTAATAGCAGCGGACGTAAAAATGCAGCGTTAGGACCTCTTAATGCTGCTTTTTTACCCTAACGCACAACTCGTAATCTAGCCGTTTATTTTTAAACTGCAGCAAAATATTTTTTATTTTCCTGGAGTTTTAAACATAAAAGTGATAGGCAGTATAGCAAATTGTCAAAAGGGAATATTCTAATGTATTTTATTATAACTATGAAAAAATTTGCATACTTAATGTTTGAAATGTCTTCAAAATTAGAAAACCATAAAACATTTTAAGATCACTTTAGGTTGTAATAAGTATAAACTGACAGGTACTTATGCAAATTAGATTACTTTAGGAATAGTAGTTTTCTTTAACAACAGTATACTGTCAAAAGCCGCATTAAATAAAATTAAAAAGTCCTATTGCTGTGCATTCATTTTAAAATGATGTGGGTGCAAAGTAATATACTGTACCAAAGATGAGTTTTTGAAAGCTGTAAAAGTTATTTTAAATGCAGAAAACTAAATGTTAGTGATGCAGTTTAATGTATTATTTAATAACTTGAGCTAAAGAATGATGAATAGATTATGGAAGTACAAATAGAGTATCTAAAAATGTACAGGGTTTTGGTTCTTTTGCTAAAGTGGTCAACCCATTTATGGTATTATTGCTAGACTCTGATTTACACTTTGTATGAAGCAGGGTAAGCTGCTCCGGAGCCCTCTAGGTTCACACATGAAGGCTTGTTTCCCGCAATGTAAGAAGCAGTGGCCTGATGACCTCTGAGGAGTCGGATAAACATCACCATGAGCTCGCTCTGGTTATTGATAGGCCCTTCTCTCATGCGATTGATCACGCAAGAGAAGAGGCGGACGTTACATGCTCACTTAGGTATTAATGATACATACGGCAGTGGATGAACACAATTCCCTGCCTGTATACAGTGAAAGCAGGAGAGTTGAAAAACTTGTCTGCTCGCCTTATAGTACATGGGGGCCTATGGCTTAGATTACAAGTTAGGCAAAAAATATTAGTATGATTATGTGCTAACATCATGCAAGCGAAATCATTTGCCCTTCAAAGTTATTATTAAAAACATCTACATGTCAGATAGACACATAATAGGGCACACAGTAAAATTCAAGATGGATATCACTTGAGCACTAAGCTGATGGTGCCCTAATGTGAGGGAGAAGGGTGGTGTGAGGAACTCAGAATGTAGGAATAGCTGACACAGGACAAAGAAAGTATTTTGTCGTGAATACTTTACTGAAGGAAAATTATAAACAACTATATTCTGGAGTTGGGGAAAAGGGTATAGAATACACAAAGTATAAGCACAAGTTTCTCAACAAGCACAGACTACCCAGCGGGCACTGTTGGGGAGGGTTCAGCTTTCAGGATGCAGATAAGCATACACAGGTATCAAAAGAGGGGTTCTTGGTTTCAGGAGCAAGGTAAGCATACATGGTATCAAGGTAAGTATGCTTAGTTTCAAGAGCAAGGAGAGCATACATGGCTAACAAGGTAAGTATGCTTGGTTTTAAGAGCAAGGTGAGCATAAGTGGGTATCAAGGGAAGTATGTTTTGTTTCAAGAGCAAGGTGAGCATATGTTGGTATCAAGGTAAGTATGCTTGGTTTCAATAGCAAGGTGAACATACATGGGCATTAAGGTAAGTATGCTTGGTTTCAAGAGCAAGATGAGCATACGTGGGTATCAAGGTAAGTATGCTTGGTTTCAGGAACAAGGTAAGCTTACGTGGGTATCAAGGTAAGTATGCTTGGTTTCAAGAGCAAGGTGAGCATACATAGGTATCAAGGGAAGTGTGCTTGGTTTCAAGAGCAAGGTGAACTTATGTGGGTATCAAATTAAGTATGTTTATTTTCAAGGGTAAGTAAGCATACAGTATGTGGGTATCAAGGTAAGTATGCTTGGTTTCAGGAACAAGGTAAGCATACAAAGTTATCACTGTAGAGATACGAGGTTTCAGGAACAAGGTAAGCATACACAGGTATCACCGTTGAGATGCTTGGGTCAGGAACACGATAAGCATGCAAAGGAAACACGTTGAGATGCTTGGTTTCAGGAATAAGGTAAACATACACAGGTATCACTGTAGAGATGCTTGGTTTAAGCAACAAGGTAAGCATACACGGGTATCACAGCAGAGATGCTTGGCTTCAGAAACAAGGTAATCATACACAGGTATCACCGTAGAGCTGCGTGGTGTCAGGAACAAGGTAAGCATACACAGGTATCACAGCAGAGACGCTTGGCTTCAGGAGCAAGGTAAGCATACACAGGTATCACAGCAGAGATGCTTGGATTCAGGAACAAGATAAGCATACACAGGTATCACAACAGAGATGCTTGGCTTCAGGAGCAAGGTAAGCATACACAAATATCACAACAGACATGCTTGGCTTCAGGAGCAAGGTAAGCATACACAGGTATCACAACAGAGATGCTTGTCTTCAGAAGCAAGGTAAGCATACACAGGTATCACAACAGAGATGCTTGTCTTCAGAAGCAAGGTAAGCATACACAGGTATCACAGCAGGGATACTTAGCTTCAGGTGCAAGGTAGGCATATACAGGTACAACAAGTATGCTAAGTCTCAGGAGCAAGGAGAACATACACAGGAATCAAAGCAAGCAAGCCAAGTCTCAGGAGCAGGAGCCAGAGAAGTATGCTCTGTATAGAGCAATCACTCAGCAGGGAGAGAAGGTTTGATTGCACTTTTATAGTAACTCCCACACCTGATTCCTTAAGGTGGGAGTTCCTGTAATCAACAGGATGACTCTTTAAATCCTAGGAAGGCGCATCCAAGCGCTCCTAGGTAGTTGCAGCACAGTAGCTTCAGACTGATCTCTGTGTCTCTCCACATGGGACACCAAGAAGGGGTCCTCCAGGTAAGAGTCCTGACAGCTAAACTGAGAGTGTTCTAAGCCCAGCCATACTGTTACAAATAATGGTTTATTTTAGGCCTTAAAAAGGGCAGAATGTTATAGTATTTTTGATTGCTCTTGAGCACAACACTTTACTCACCACCTTGTAATACATGCACAATGAGTGTGCTAATAACAATCCCTGCATGCAATCTAAACATGTTTTGGCTGTGTTAAGATGCTTTGGTTAAAAATACCATCTACTTTTACATAATCTAGCCATATAGCCTGTCTGACCACCTGTCTGCCCAGCATCAAGACTAGCGGGCAGCAATGTGTGTGCAGCGCTGCCCCTGCTCATGCCGCCAGTCATGCGTGCCCATGGGCTGTCACTCTACCCAATCGGAAAAGTCTGGCGTAATGGGTTAAGAAGTTTGGGTAGTGTGTTAAGAAGCAGCCGTCTGTTGACCACTGCTTCTTAACTCTCGGCTGTAGGCTTTGTGTGAGCTTACAGCTGAAGGTGCTCTGAAGTTGCTATTGCAGCTTCTTCAATGAAGCCCAATGTATGTAAATGTAAATTACAAATTTACTATTTAAAATTAAAAAGTGTAATATATAAAAATATCATATTATTTGTTATTCCATGTGTGTAAGAAGAGATTTGTGATGATAGTTTAAAAATAAAAGAACGCTTACCTATTCCCCAAATTAACATGTATTTTTAAGCACTTTGTTCCTTTCATTTACTGAAAGGGTGATCGATTTATGGAATAAACTTCCTCAAGAGGTAGTAATGACACTGTTGGAGACTTTAAAAATGTCTCAGACAAACATAAGGCTATCCTATGAACTAGATAAGTTTATACTCTTAGGAAAATATAGGGCAGATTTCTCTATGTATTTAGGGCTGAAAATATTCAACAAATCAATAATCTTACAATAGTGATTTAATCTGATTCTTCATTTTGTTTTAATTTTTGGTTTTATTTGGCACTTTTCTGTTTCCTTGTCACCATTTTAAGTTTTAAAAGAAGCCATCTGATGCCCATTTGTTGTATTAATATGCTGTGGGTTTGACCTCTGTCGGCTCTTCTACGCCTGACTTTCAGCCTGTTTATTAACCATTATTTTGTGTATCATTTTAGAATGTTTGTTTTTTGTAAATTGACTTTGGCCTGGACTGGATAAATCTGTCTGCCTACTGTTTGTATCGCTGCTGGTAAAGACCGACTAGATTGTTTTATTAACCTCTGTGTATGACCACGTTACAATTCTGCTAATTCAGAACCTGTTTTCCTGTTACCTATTATCTGTACCTTCCTGCTGTTCATTATGCATCCTAATCATGTTCATGTTCCTGCATCAGCCTTCTGCCTACTAAAACTGGTACTATTATGTTACTTTCAGGTGGGTCACATTACTGTATCTACTAATCCTCAAGGTGTCTATTACTTCTATTATATATGTATAAAGAATGTGCTAACATGGCATGAAATACCAATATAACTTGAAGAATATTTCAACATCTATTAACCTTTAAATCATGACAACTTGTATGGGCCTTCTACTTTTTGTAAAAATACACCAAAAAAGGAGGTTCCATAGCTCGTAAAAATCCCTTTATTGCTCAGGCATGGGGATCAAAGTACAACACAATGTTTCAGGGGCGTTCCCTTTAATCATGTGATAATCACTACACGCTCTCTACCATAATTTATAGCCCTAACCATGTGTCATATCTCAATTATGTCAAAAGGTGGCAACAGAGAGTACAAAATTCAAGTATAATTGTCATATTACAGTTGGTGTAACTCTTAATCTATCAAATACTAATTCCTTCACACCTCTAATTGGATCATCGCTTTTGCTATAAAGCTCACCTTACAGCTCTCATCCTTGCTTGTTATCCTGTCTCCATCGAGCTCCGTGTCAAGCCCCTCCTTTGGGAGTAATTCTGAACTGTTTCGTTGGCTATTCTGACTGTCCTCTCATCCGCTGCTTCAACACCTCGCTACTTCCGGCTTGTTGCGGTGACGTCACACGCCGACAGTTTCACTTCGGCTGCAGCTGCTACTGCCCGCTCTCCCTACTCCAAATCTTACTTACGATCAGGTTTGATCCTTACAGAGTCTTATGTTCATATGCTATATTTATTGACATTATCTGAGATATTGTGCATATCGATTCACCTTACTTACACTATCCTAAGTATGTTTGTCACAGTCTGTCTGAACATATGATGTTGTTCTTTACTTTGTTCAACTACTACTGCTCCATCTCAATTTCAGTATATGCTCTAAAAGTTCTATATGCTAGTAGCCTTATTTTTGTCCTTACTTATTAACACTTGCCATATATATATATATATCTTATTTTATCCTCATATGAGTTGTTGGCTAGATTAACCATTTGTATATGAGGTTATATACAGATGTATATCAGGAGCCATAGAATAAATTGTAAATCTTCTGCGAAGTATTAAGTACTTATATGTTCAGTCTCCGCCGATCTGCAGGAGTTATTACAAACATACATATTTTTTATGTTAGGAATGAGATCTGCAATTGTGATCCTTATTTTCATTAAGTTAACTATCTTTCACAGGGCGCATATGATAGAAATAACAAGCCACAACATGGATCCAGCAGACCTAGTTAAACATGTTCAGGTCCTCACAGAAAGAGTAGAGACACTCACACAAGGTTACAATAGTTTACACCAGGAAAATACAAACTTAAAATTGTATATAAATGAAAAATTACAATCTTTGAGCTCCTCAAATTTAGCATCAGATCCACAACCCAGCCCTCCAGAGAAATTCTCTGGAGATAGAAGGCAATACAGAGAATTCAAAAATGCCTGCCTTTTGTACTTTGCATTAAAACCAAGATCATATCCTAACGATCACTCTAAGGTGTTAACTACAATATCTTATTTGAGAGGAGAGCCCCGTAGCTGGGCTAACACATTCTTTGAGACTGATGACCCTATCTTGTATTCTTTAGAAAATTTCTTCAAAGCTATGAGTCAATTATATGATGACCCAAATAAACAACTCACAGCAGAAAACACTATGAGGTCATTGAGACAAAATAAACGACAGGTGGAAGAATATGTTACTGACTTTAAAAAATGGTCAAAGGATACACTCTGGAATGACCTGTCGCTTAGAAATCAATTCCGGTTAGGGTTGTCTGATGCACTAAAAGATGAACTGGCGAGAGTTCAGCTACCTGAATCTCTTGAAGATTTAATTAATCTCTGCATAGTTCTTGATAGAAGAATTAGAGAAAGGAGAGTTGAGAGGTATCAGTCAGATCACTCAATAAAAAAGACATACACTCCAAGTTATTCAGAACATAGCATGAAAGTTACCAATAAAGATCCATCTGAGCCGATGGATCTAGGATTTATTAGAGGACCCCTGAACCAACAGGAGAAACTAAGAAGACGCAGTAACAACCTGTGTATGTACTGTGGAGCGCCAGATCACACAGTTAAAGACTGCCCTCAATTACGCACAAGGAAGGGTAAGCAAATAACTACTGCTAATTGTCTATCAACATATAGTAAATTATCACCTCACTGTCTACTATCTATTCTTTTTCAGTGGGACCAACATCAACTACAAACCCAGGCTATCCTTGATTCTGGGGCTAGTTTGAATTATATTGATGTAGATTTTGTTAATCAAAATAAAATTCCATTAATTAAAAAAGCAAACCCCACTGTGTTACGTTTTATTGATGGAAAGTCTATCTCCTCAGGTCCTATTCAATACCAAACTATTCCACTAAGATTTATTTCTAAACAGAACCACACAGAATATATAACATTTGATGTTATTCCATCACCTCTATATCCTGTAATACTTGGTATTACCTGGTTATCCTTACATGACCCCAACATTATTTGGTCAAATTCTACAATTGAGTTCACTTCAGATTATTGTAAAAAGACTTGCTTCCACTCTCATGTTCTTCTAACAGACACACCTTCTATACCCCCACAATATCAGACATTCTCTGATGTTTTTGACAAGAAGGAGGCAGAAAACTTGCCTCCTCATAGAAAATATGATTGTCCAATTGATCTACTTCCTGGAGTGGACATCCCATACGGGCATATTTTCCCTTTATCGGATTCAGAATTAGAATTCTTGAAAACATACTTGGAGGACAATTTAAAAAAAGGGTTTATTAAACCTTCTACTTCTCCTGCAGGAGCAGGGATATTCTTTGTTCGGAATAAAGATCATAGCTTAAGACCTATTGTTGATTATCGCGAACTAAATAAGCGCACCGTAAAAAACCGATACCCTCTACCTTTAATTCCTGACCTGATAGAAAGGTTACAAGGTGCAAAATATTTCACAAAACTGGACTTGAGGGGTGCTTATAATTTAGTTCGAATTAAATCAGGGCATGAATGGCTGACAGCCTTCCGAACCCGATATGGGTTATACGAATATACGGTCATGCCCTTCGGGCTATGTAACGCCCCTGCGACTTTCCAGTATCTGATAAATGATATTTTTAAAGATTTACTCGATATATTTATAGTGATTTATTTGGATGACATTCTCATCTACTCTAAGTCTTTCGATGAACATATTCAACATGTAAAAGTGGTACTTACCAGGTTACGTGAAAACCACCTTTATGTAAAACTTGAAAAATGTGAATTTCACACTAACAAGATAACCTTCTTAGGTTACACTATTAGTTCTGAAGGCATAAACATGGAAGAGGATAAGATCTCAGTGATCTTACGTTGGCCGAGACCCACTAACAAGAAACAAGTCCAGAGATTCATGGGCTTTGCTAATTTTTATCGGAAATTTATACGAAACTTTGCACATATAACAAAACCTATAACAAATCTTACAAAGAAGAATACACCCTTTCAGTGGGGAATTGAAGCACAAACAGTCTTCGATAAATTAAAGAAATCTTTCACTAGTGCACCCATCTTGCATTTCCCAAACCCAAAACTTCAATACGTTCTAGAGGTAGATGCCTCGAATGTAGCTATTGGAGCTATTCTCTCACAAAGAGAGAGTTTGGGAAAACCGTTACATCCAGTAGCTTATTTCTCACGAACCTTGACATCGGCTGAAGAAAATTATCCAATAGGAGAAAAAGAACTTCTCGCTATTAAAAGTTCTATGGAACATTGGAGGCATCTTCTTGAGGCCACTTCAAACCCTATATTGATTTACACAGATCATAGGAACCTGCAGTACCTTAAAACTAACAGGACTTTAACATCAAGGCAGGTTCGATGGAATCTCTTCTTTAATAGGTTCAACTTCCTCATAACATACAGACCGGCCTCTAAAAATCGTAAGGCAGACGCTCTCTCCCGTCAGTTTGACATTACTCATGAATCAAACAAAGAGGGAACAATCATTTCTTTAGACCATTTTCTAGGTCTCACTTTTGATCAAAGACAATTATTTTCTGCTAAACAGTTAACTGATTCCAATATACCAAAAACAGAACTTCAACTTCAAGATGACGGGTTATACTACCATGATCACCAAATTTATGTACCAGAATCTCTCCGAGAAATGGTGCTTCAGACTTTACATGATTCAGCTCTTTCTGGACATCCGGGTATTACTAAAACACAAGAACTTGTTAAAAGATTCTTCTGGTGGCCTTCTTTAGCACAAGACGTGGCAGAATATGTTCAGTCATGTAAAGTTTGTGTTACCTCCAAAAAAGGGAAGAAAGCACCATTTGGACAACTTCTACCCTTGCCTACTCCAGATAGGCCTTGGCAGGATATCACCATAGATTTTATAGTGGACTTACCTCCAGCAAATAAATTCAACACCATAGCTGTAATAGTTGATTTGTTCAGTAAGATGGTCCATTTTGTACCATACCATAAGCTACCAACCGCTTATGAAACAGCCAATATAGTTTATAACAATATCTTCAAATTACATGGATTACCCAACTCAATCACCTCGGATCGTGGTACACAGTTTACCAGTAAATTCTGGCAAGAACTTTGTACAAAACTTGGAATCACAAGAAGGTTGTCCAGTGCTTACCATCCTCAAAGTAATGGACAGACAGAAAAGACCAATCAGTGGGTAGAACAGTACCTACGTTGTTTTACCACTGCTCAACAAGACAATTGGTCTGATCTTCTGATACATGCTGAATTTGCTTTCAACAATACTTATCACAATTCAATAAAGAATACACCGTTTTTTGTAAACTACGGTTTCCACCCAAATTATCACTGGGACAATACTATTCAAAGTAAATGTCCAATGGTTAATCAAATGATTAACACCATTGCTGATACTTTCACCTCAATTAAGGATAACATTTCGTTAGCTAAGAAGAAACAAAAGTTCTACTATGATACACATAGAACTACCTCTCCAAATTACGCAGTAGGTGATTTTGTTTGGCTTTCAACTCGTAATCTCAAATTACACTATCCTTCGAAAAAACTTTCATCAGTTTTCATAGGACCATTTCCAATTTCCAGAATTATAAATCAAAATGCAGTAACTCTCAAATTACCAACTAATATGAAGGTACATCCAACCTTTCATGTTTCTCTGTTAAAACCATACAAAAAGCTCAGAGACCACAATCCTATCACGCCTAATATTCCTCAACTCTTAGTTCCATCTAGTGAATATGAAGTTCAAAAGATTCTTGACTCCAGAAGAGTTGGTGGAGTACTCCAATATTTGATACATTGGAAGGATTATCCTGATGAGGATGACTCTTGGGAGCCTGCTACACAAGTTTCTGCACCTCGTTTGGTTGCTTTATTCCATCGGAGACATCCTGACCGACCCTCACCTGATCTCCGGAGGTGATCTTTGGAAGGGGTGTCCTGTCATATTACAGTTGGTGTAACTCTTAATCTATCAAATACTAATTCCTTCACACCTCGAATTGGATCATCGCTTTTGCTATAAAGCTCACCTTACAGCTCTCATCCTTGCTTGTTATCCTGTCTCCATCGAGCTCCGTGTCAAGCCCCTCCTTTGGGAGTAATTCTGAACTGTTTCGTTGGCTATTCTGACTGTCCTCTCATCCGCTGCTTCAACACCTCGCTACTTCCGGCTTGTTGCGGTGACGTCACACGCCGACAGTTTCACTTCGGCTGCAGCTGCTACTGCCCGCTCTCCCTACTCCAAATCTTACTTACGATCAGGTTTGATCCTTACAGAGTCTTATGTTCATATGCTATATTTATTGACATTATCTGAGATATTGTGCATATCGATTCACCTTACTTACACTATCCTAAGTATGTTTGTCACAGTCTGTCTGAACATATGATGTTGTTCTTTACTTTGTTCAACTACTACTGCTCCATCTCAATTTCAGTATATGCTCTAAAAGTTCTATATGCTAGTAGCCTTATTTTTGTCCTTACTTATTAACACTTGCCATATATATATATATATCTTATTTTATCCTCATATGAGTTGTTGGCTAGATTAACCATTTGTATATGAGGTTATATACAGATGTATATCAGGAGCCATAGAATAAATTGTAAATCTTCTGCGAAGTATTAAGTACTTATATGTTCAGTCTCCGCCGATCTGCAGGAGTTATTACAAACATACATATTTTTTATGTTAGGAATGAGATCTGCAATTGTGATCCTTATTTTCATTAAGTTAACTATCTTTCACAGGGCGCATATGATAGAAATAACAAGCCACAACATGGATCCAGCAGACCTAGTTAAACATGTTCAGGTCCTCACAGAAAGAGTAGAGACACTCACACAAGGTTACAATAGTTTACACCAGGAAAATACAAACTTAAAATTGTATATAAATGAAAAATTACAATCTTTGAGCTCCTCAAATTTAGCATCAGATCCACAACCCAGCCCTCCAGAGAAATTCTCTGGAGATAGAAGGCAATACAGAGAATTCAAAAATGCCTGCCTTTTGTACTTTGCATTAAAACCAAGATCATATCCTAACGATCACTCTAAGGTGTTAACTACAATATCTTATTTGAGAGGAGAGCCCCGTAGCTGGGCTAACACATTCTTTGAGACTGATGACCCTATCTTGTATTCTTTAGAAAATTTCTTCAAAGCTATGAGTCAATTATATGATGACCCAAATAAACAACTCACAGCAGAAAACACTATGAGGTCATTGAGACAAAATAAACGACAGGTGGAAGAATATGTTACTGACTTTAAAAAATGGTCAAAGGATACACTCTGGAATGACCTGTCGCTTAGAAATCAATTCCGGTTAGGGTTGTCTGATGCACTAAAAGATGAACTGGCGAGAGTTCAGCTACCTGAATCTCTTGAAGATTTAATTAATCTCTGCATAGTTCTTGATAGAAGAATTAGAGAAAGGAGAGTTGAGAGGTATCAGTCAGATCACTCAATAAAAAAGACATACACTCCAAGTTATTCAGAACATAGCATGAAAGTTACCAATAAAGATCCATCTGAGCCGATGGATCTAGGATTTATTAGAGGACCCCTGAACCAACAGGAGAAACTAAGAAGACGCAGTAACAACCTGTGTATGTACTGTGGAGCGCCAGATCACACAGTTAAAGACTGCCCTCAATTACGCACAAGGAAGGGTAAGCAAATAACTACTGCTAATTGTCTATCAACATATAGTAAATTATCACCTCACTGTCTACTATCTATTCTTTTTCAGTGGGACCAACATCAACTACAAACCCAGGCTATCCTTGATTCTGGGGCTAGTTTGAATTATATTGATGTAGATTTTGTTAATCAAAATAAAATTCCATTAATTAAAAAAGCAAACCCCACTGTGTTACGTTTTATTGATGGAAAGTCTATCTCCTCAGGTCCTATTCAATACCAAACTATTCCACTAAGATTTATTTCTAAACAGAACCACACAGAATATATAACATTTGATGTTATTCCATCACCTCTATATCCTGTAATACTTGGTATTACCTGGTTATCCTTACATGACCCCAACATTATTTGGTCAAATTCTACAATTGAGTTCACTTCAGATTATTGTAAAAAGACTTGCTTCCACTCTCATGTTCTTCTAACAGACACACCTTCTATACCCCCACAATATCAGACATTCTCTGATGTTTTTGACAAGAAGGAGGCAGAAAACTTGCCTCCTCATAGAAAATATGATTGTCCAATTGATCTACTTCCTGGAGTGGACATCCCATACGGGCATATTTTCCCTTTATCGGATTCAGAATTAGAATTCTTGAAAACATACTTGGAGGACAATTTAAAAAAAGGGTTTATTAAACCTTCTACTTCTCCTGCAGGAGCAGGGATATTCTTTGTTCGGAATAAAGATCATAGCTTAAGACCTATTGTTGATTATCGCGAACTAAATAAGCGCACCGTAAAAAACCGATACCCTCTACCTTTAATTCCTGACCTGATAGAAAGGTTACAAGGTGCAAAATATTTCACAAAACTGGACTTGAGGGGTGCTTATAATTTAGTTCGAATTAAATCAGGGCATGAATGGCTGACAGCCTTCCGAACCCGATATGGGTTATACGAATATACGGTCATGCCCTTCGGGCTATGTAACGCCCCTGCGACTTTCCAGTATCTGATAAATGATATTTTTAAAGATTTACTCGATATATTTATAGTGATTTATTTGGATGACATTCTCATCTACTCTAAGTCTTTCGATGAACATATTCAACATGTAAAAGTGGTACTTACCAGGTTACGTGAAAACCACCTTTATGTAAAACTTGAAAAATGTGAATTTCACACTAACAAGATAACCTTCTTAGGTTACACTATTAGTTCTGAAGGCATAAACATGGAAGAGGATAAGATCTCAGTGATCTTACGTTGGCCGAGACCCACTAACAAGAAACAAGTCCAGAGATTCATGGGCTTTGCTAATTTTTATCGGAAATTTATACGAAACTTTGCACATATAACAAAACCTATAACAAATCTTACAAAGAAGAATACACCCTTTCAGTGGGGAATTGAAGCACAAACAGTCTTCGATAAATTAAAGAAATCTTTCACTAGTGCACCCATCTTGCATTTCCCAAACCCAAAACTTCAATACGTTCTAGAGGTAGATGCCTCGAATGTAGCTATTGGAGCTATTCTCTCACAAAGAGAGAGTTTGGGAAAACCGTTACATCCAGTAGCTTATTTCTCACGAACCTTGACATCGGCTGAAGAAAATTATCCAATAGGAGAAAAAGAACTTCTCGCTATTAAAAGTTCTATGGAACATTGGAGGCATCTTCTTGAGGCCACTTCAAACCCTATATTGATTTACACAGATCATAGGAACCTGCAGTACCTTAAAACTAACAGGACTTTAACATCAAGGCAGGTTCGATGGAATCTCTTCTTTAATAGGTTCAACTTCCTCATAACATACAGACCGGCCTCTAAAAATCGTAAGGCAGACGCTCTCTCCCGTCAGTTTGACATTACTCATGAATCAAACAAAGAGGGAACAATCATTTCTTTAGACCATTTTCTAGGTCTCACTTTTGATCAAAGACAATTATTTTCTGCTAAACAGTTAACTGATTCCAATATACCAAAAACAGAACTTCAACTTCAAGATGACGGGTTATACTACCATGATCACCAAATTTATGTACCAGAATCTCTCCGAGAAATGGTGCTTCAGACTTTACATGATTCAGCTCTTTCTGGACATCCGGGTATTACTAAAACACAAGAACTTGTTAAAAGATTCTTCTGGTGGCCTTCTTTAGCACAAGACGTGGCAGAATATGTTCAGTCATGTAAAGTTTGTGTTACCTCCAAAAAAGGGAAGAAAGCACCATTTGGACAACTTCTACCCTTGCCTACTCCAGATAGGCCTTGGCAGGATATCACCATAGATTTTATAGTGGACTTACCTCCAGCAAATAAATTCAACACCATAGCTGTAATAGTTGATTTGTTCAGTAAGATGGTCCATTTTGTACCATACCATAAGCTACCAACCGCTTATGAAACAGCCAATATAGTTTATAACAATATCTTCAAATTACATGGATTACCCAACTCAATCACCTCGGATCGTGGTACACAGTTTACCAGTAAATTCTGGCAAGAACTTTGTACAAAACTTGGAATCACAAGAAGGTTGTCCAGTGCTTACCATCCTCAAAGTAATGGACAGACAGAAAAGACCAATCAGTGGGTAGAACAGTACCTACGTTGTTTTACCACTGCTCAACAAGACAATTGGTCTGATCTTCTGATACATGCTGAATTTGCTTTCAACAATACTTATCACAATTCAATAAAGAATACACCGTTTTTTGTAAACTACGGTTTCCACCCAAATTATCACTGGGACAATACTATTCAAAGTAAATGTCCAATGGTTAATCAAATGATTAACACCATTGCTGATACTTTCACCTCAATTAAGGATAACATTTCGTTAGCTAAGAAGAAACAAAAGTTCTACTATGATACACATAGAACTACCTCTCCAAATTACGCAGTAGGTGATTTTGTTTGGCTTTCAACTCGTAATCTCAAATTACACTATCCTTCGAAAAAACTTTCATCAGTTTTCATAGGACCATTTCCAATTTCCAGAATTATAAATCAAAATGCAGTAACTCTCAAATTACCAACTAATATGAAGGTACATCCAACCTTTCATGTTTCTCTGTTAAAACCATACAAAAAGCTCAGAGACCACAATCCTATCACGCCTAATATTCCTCAACTCTTAGTTCCATCTAGTGAATATGAAGTTCAAAAGATTCTTGACTCCAGAAGAGTTGGTGGAGTACTCCAATATTTGATACATTGGAAGGATTATCCTGATGAGGATGACTCTTGGGAGCCTGCTACACAAGTTTCTGCACCTCGTTTGGTTGCTTTATTCCATCGGAGACATCCTGACCGACCCTCACCTGATCTCCGGAGGTGATCTTTGGAAGGGGTGTCCTGTCATATTACAGTTGGTGTAACTCTTAATCTATCAAATACTAATTCCTTCACACCTCGAATTGGATCATCGCTTTTGCTATAAAGCTCACCTTACAGCTCTCATCCTTGCTTGTTATCCTGTCTCCATCGAGCTCCGTGTCAAGCCCCTCCTTTGGGAGTAATTCTGAACTGTTTCGTTGGCTATTCTGACTGTCCTCTCATCCGCTGCTTCAACACCTCGCTACTTCCGGCTTGTTGCGGTGACGTCACACGCCGACAGTTTCACTTCGGCTGCAGCTGCTACTGCCCGCTCTCCCTACTCCAAATCTTACTTACGATCAGGTTTGATCCTTACAGAGTCTTATGTTCATATGCTATATTTATTGACATTATCTGAGATATTGTGCATATCGATTCACCTTACTTACACTATCCTAAGTATGTTTGTCACAGTCTGTCTGAACATATGATGTTGTTCTTTACTTTGTTCAACTACTACTGCTCCATCTCAATTTCAGTATATGCTCTAAAAGTTCTATATGCTAGTAGCCTTATTTTTGTCCTTACTTATTAACACTTGCCATATATATATATATATCTTATTTTATCCTCATATGAGTTGTTGGCTAGATTAACCATTTGTATATGAGGTTATATACAGATGTATATCAGGAGCCATAGAATAAATTGTAAATCTTCTGCGAAGTATTAAGTACTTATATGTTCAGTCTCCGCCGATCTGCAGGAGTTATTACAAACATACATATTTTTTATGTTAGGAATGAGATCTGCAATTGTGATCCTTATTTTCATTAAGTTAACTATCTTTCACAGGGCGCATATGATAGAAATAACAAGCCACAACATGGATCCAGCAGACCTAGTTAAACATGTTCAGGTCCTCACAGAAAGAGTAGAGACACTCACACAAGGTTACAATAGTTTACACCAGGAAAATACAAACTTAAAATTGTATATAAATGAAAAATTACAATCTTTGAGCTCCTCAAATTTAGCATCAGATCCACAACCCAGCCCTCCAGAGAAATTCTCTGGAGATAGAAGGCAATACAGAGAATTCAAAAATGCCTGCCTTTTGTACTTTGCATTAAAACCAAGATCATATCCTAACGATCACTCTAAGGTGTTAACTACAATATCTTATTTGAGAGGAGAGCCCCGTAGCTGGGCTAACACATTCTTTGAGACTGATGACCCTATCTTGTATTCTTTAGAAAATTTCTTCAAAGCTATGAGTCAATTATATGATGACCCAAATAAACAACTCACAGCAGAAAACACTATGAGGTCATTGAGACAAAATAAACGACAGGTGGAAGAATATGTTACTGACTTTAAAAAATGGTCAAAGGATACACTCTGGAATGACCTGTCGCTTAGAAATCAATTCCGGTTAGGGTTGTCTGATGCACTAAAAGATGAACTGGCGAGAGTTCAGCTACCTGAATCTCTTGAAGATTTAATTAATCTCTGCATAGTTCTTGATAGAAGAATTAGAGAAAGGAGAGTTGAGAGGTATCAGTCAGATCACTCAATAAAAAAGACATACACTCCAAGTTATTCAGAACATAGCATGAAAGTTACCAATAAAGATCCATCTGAGCCGATGGATCTAGGATTTATTAGAGGACCCCTGAACCAACAGGAGAAACTAAGAAGACGCAGTAACAACCTGTGTATGTACTGTGGAGCGCCAGATCACACAGTTAAAGACTGCCCTCAATTACGCACAAGGAAGGGTAAGCAAATAACTACTGCTAATTGTCTATCAACATATAGTAAATTATCACCTCACTGTCTACTATCTATTCTTTTTCAGTGGGACCAACATCAACTACAAACCCAGGCTATCCTTGATTCTGGGGCTAGTTTGAATTATATTGATGTAGATTTTGTTAATCAAAATAAAATTCCATTAATTAAAAAAGCAAACCCCACTGTGTTACGTTTTATTGATGGAAAGTCTATCTCCTCAGGTCCTATTCAATACCAAACTATTCCACTAAGATTTATTTCTAAACAGAACCACACAGAATATATAACATTTGATGTTATTCCATCACCTCTATATCCTGTAATACTTGGTATTACCTGGTTATCCTTACATGACCCCAACATTATTTGGTCAAATTCTACAATTGAGTTCACTTCAGATTATTGTAAAAAGACTTGCTTCCACTCTCATGTTCTTCTAACAGACACACCTTCTATACCCCCACAATATCAGACATTCTCTGATGTTTTTGACAAGAAGGAGGCAGAAAACTTGCCTCCTCATAGAAAATATGATTGTCCAATTGATCTACTTCCTGGAGTGGACATCCCATACGGGCATATTTTCCCTTTATCGGATTCAGAATTAGAATTCTTGAAAACATACTTGGAGGACAATTTAAAAAAAGGGTTTATTAAACCTTCTACTTCTCCTGCAGGAGCAGGGATATTCTTTGTTCGGAATAAAGATCATAGCTTAAGACCTATTGTTGATTATCGCGAACTAAATAAGCGCACCGTAAAAAACCGATACCCTCTACCTTTAATTCCTGACCTGATAGAAAGGTTACAAGGTGCAAAATATTTCACAAAACTGGACTTGAGGGGTGCTTATAATTTAGTTCGAATTAAATCAGGGCATGAATGGCTGACAGCCTTCCGAACCCGATATGGGTTATACGAATATACGGTCATGCCCTTCGGGCTATGTAACGCCCCTGCGACTTTCCAGTATCTGATAAATGATATTTTTAAAGATTTACTCGATATATTTATAGTGATTTATTTGGATGACATTCTCATCTACTCTAAGTCTTTCGATGAACATATTCAACATGTAAAAGTGGTACTTACCAGGTTACGTGAAAACCACCTTTATGTAAAACTTGAAAAATGTGAATTTCACACTAACAAGATAACCTTCTTAGGTTACACTATTAGTTCTGAAGGCATAAACATGGAAGAGGATAAGATCTCAGTGATCTTACGTTGGCCGAGACCCACTAACAAGAAACAAGTCCAGAGATTCATGGGCTTTGCTAATTTTTATCGGAAATTTATACGAAACTTTGCACATATAACAAAACCTATAACAAATCTTACAAAGAAGAATACACCCTTTCAGTGGGGAATTGAAGCACAAACAGTCTTCGATAAATTAAAGAAATCTTTCACTAGTGCACCCATCTTGCATTTCCCAAACCCAAAACTTCAATACGTTCTAGAGGTAGATGCCTCGAATGTAGCTATTGGAGCTATTCTCTCACAAAGAGAGAGTTTGGGAAAACCGTTACATCCAGTAGCTTATTTCTCACGAACCTTGACATCGGCTGAAGAAAATTATCCAATAGGAGAAAAAGAACTTCTCGCTATTAAAAGTTCTATGGAACATTGGAGGCATCTTCTTGAGGCCACTTCAAACCCTATATTGATTTACACAGATCATAGGAACCTGCAGTACCTTAAAACTAACAGGACTTTAACATCAAGGCAGGTTCGATGGAATCTCTTCTTTAATAGGTTCAACTTCCTCATAACATACAGACCGGCCTCTAAAAATCGTAAGGCAGACGCTCTCTCCCGTCAGTTTGACATTACTCATGAATCAAACAAAGAGGGAACAATCATTTCTTTAGACCATTTTCTAGGTCTCACTTTTGATCAAAGACAATTATTTTCTGCTAAACAGTTAACTGATTCCAATATACCAAAAACAGAACTTCAACTTCAAGATGACGGGTTATACTACCATGATCACCAAATTTATGTACCAGAATCTCTCCGAGAAATGGTGCTTCAGACTTTACATGATTCAGCTCTTTCTGGACATCCGGGTATTACTAAAACACAAGAACTTGTTAAAAGATTCTTCTGGTGGCCTTCTTTAGCACAAGACGTGGCAGAATATGTTCAGTCATGTAAAGTTTGTGTTACCTCCAAAAAAGGGAAGAAAGCACCATTTGGACAACTTCTACCCTTGCCTACTCCAGATAGGCCTTGGCAGGATATCACCATAGATTTTATAGTGGACTTACCTCCAGCAAATAAATTCAACACCATAGCTGTAATAGTTGATTTGTTCAGTAAGATGGTCCATTTTGTACCATACCATAAGCTACCAACCGCTTATGAAACAGCCAATATAGTTTATAACAATATCTTCAAATTACATGGATTACCCAACTCAATCACCTCGGATCGTGGTACACAGTTTACCAGTAAATTCTGGCAAGAACTTTGTACAAAACTTGGAATCACAAGAAGGTTGTCCAGTGCTTACCATCCTCAAAGTAATGGACAGACAGAAAAGACCAATCAGTGGGTAGAACAGTACCTACGTTGTTTTACCACTGCTCAACAAGACAATTGGTCTGATCTTCTGATACATGCTGAATTTGCTTTCAACAATACTTATCACAATTCAATAAAGAATACACCGTTTTTTGTAAACTACGGTTTCCACCCAAATTATCACTGGGACAATACTATTCAAAGTAAATGTCCAATGGTTAATCAAATGATTAACACCATTGCTGATACTTTCACCTCAATTAAGGATAACATTTCGTTAGCTAAGAAGAAACAAAAGTTCTACTATGATACACATAGAACTACCTCTCCAAATTACGCAGTAGGTGATTTTGTTTGGCTTTCAACTCGTAATCTCAAATTACACTATCCTTCGAAAAAACTTTCATCAGTTTTCATAGGACCATTTCCAATTTCCAGAATTATAAATCAAAATGCAGTAACTCTCAAATTACCAACTAATATGAAGGTACATCCAACCTTTCATGTTTCTCTGTTAAAACCATACAAAAAGCTCAGAGACCACAATCCTATCACGCCTAATATTCCTCAACTCTTAGTTCCATCTAGTGAATATGAAGTTCAAAAGATTCTTGACTCCAGAAGAGTTGGTGGAGTACTCCAATATTTGATACATTGGAAGGATTATCCTGATGAGGATGACTCTTGGGAGCCTGCTACACAAGTTTCTGCACCTCGTTTGGTTGCTTTATTCCATCGGAGACATCCTGACCGACCCTCACCTGATCTCCGGAGGTGATCTTTGGAAGGGGTGTCCTGTCATATTACAGTTGGTGTAACTCTTAATCTATCAAATACTAATTCCTTCACACCTCGAATTGGATCATCGCTTTTGCTATAAAGCTCACCTTACAGCTCTCATCCTTGCTTGTTATCCTGTCTCCATCGAGCTCCGTGTCAAGCCCCTCCTTTGGGAGTAATTCTGAACTGTTTCGTTGGCTATTCTGACTGTCCTCTCATCCGCTGCTTCAACACCTCGCTACTTCCGGCTTGTTGCGGTGACGTCACACGCCGACAGTTTCACTTCGGCTGCAGCTGCTACTGCCCGCTCTCCCTACTCCAAATCTTACTTACGATCAGGTTTGATCCTTACAGAGTCTTATGTTCATATGCTATATTTATTGACATTATCTGAGATATTGTGCATATCGATTCACCTTACTTACACTATCCTAAGTATGTTTGTCACAGTCTGTCTGAACATATGATGTTGTTCTTTACTTTGTTCAACTACTACTGCTCCATCTCAATTTCAGTATATGCTCTAAAAGTTCTATATGCTAGTAGCCTTATTTTTGTCCTTACTTATTAACACTTGCCATATATATATATATATCTTATTTTATCCTCATATGAGTTATTGGCTAGATTAACCATTTGTATATGAGGTTATATACAGATGTATATCAGGAGCCATAGAATAAATTGTAAATCTTCTGCGAAGTATTAAGTACTTATATGTTCAGTCTCCGCCGATCTGCAGGAGTTATTACAAACATACATATTTTTTATGTTAGGAATGAGATCTGCAATTGTGATCCTTATTTTCATTAAGTTAACTATCTTTCACAGGGCGCATATGATAATAATTTACCACAATGTAAGTAACAACCCATTATATATACAATATTAAAAACAATGTTGCAAAGCATCCAGTTAAACACACTAGAGAAGATTATTAGTTATTCAATTATATATTTAGTATTCTCTTTATAAGATTTAATTAATATACCTCAAGAGATTTAGTAAAAATCTGACCAATATATTTCTTTGTTCCATTGTATCTAATCTAAAGATAAAAAACCTCACATTGCTTTAGTAACAACACTCTATTTCCTCCCCGCCTAGGTGTATTAACCCTTTCAATAACCTAAAAATGCAGCTGACTTATTTGATGTCCTGCCTGTAAGAAGTGAGCCACCACTGGGGCAGTCAACACCTTACACCGGATATTACTCTTATGTTCATTTATTCAATCTTTCATATTTCTGGTGGTCTCCCCCACATAGCCATGCCCACAGGGGCATTTAATCAAATAATTGACATAAGAGGTGTCACACGTATAATGTGTATTGTGTTGAAATTTAACACCAGTCAGGGAATGTGTAAAATATGGACCCTTAATAACAGTGCCACAATTTATACAACCCAAGATTGTTTCAAATTCGTATTGGGACCCATATCTGCCTATCAGATGCCAATGTTTCTGTACAATCTTAGATATGGTTTACTCTGAGTAGAAAATTCTGAGACAAAAGTTAATCTCTTAAGCGTTTTCTTAATCTGTCTGTGCTCTATCAAATCCTTTCTTGGAATTGCACTCACCTCTTCAGTGGCCTGTTTAATTAACCCAAATGGATACCCCTTTCAAAAAACTTCTGACCCATCTCTTTTAATCTCTGGGGAACTTTTTCCTCATCTAAAAAAATGTTTTCACCCTAAGTAATTGACTGTGGGTAAGGGATTTGATTAGGCATGGTTGGTGTGCACTTTCATAATGCAAAAGTCTGTTGTGATCAGTCTCTTTCCTGAAAATATCAGTGCTAAACTCAACTCCTCTCTTATTTAAAGTAACATCCAAAAAAATCTAAGCTTGTCTTGCTCCATGCAAGTTTAAACTGGATAACATTTTTAGAGTGGTTTAATTCATCCACAAAGCATTCCAGGGTCTCAACATCTCCTACCCAAACCCCAAAAATATTGTCAATATAGTGCCACCATGTGGCACCCCATTGACAAAACAGAAGATTTTCAAATACAAATTTCTCTTCAAATGCATTCATGTAAATGTTGGCGTAATTGGGGGCAACATTGGAACCCATGGCGATCCCCTGTAGTTGCTGGTAAAAAGAATCACTAGTCTCTATACGGCCATCCCACATGAGAGTAGTTTAGGTGCATAATACTTGATTCAAGTGGTCATTAAAACAAGGGAAAAGTATATTTTATTATGCAGTTAATTTAAATTTTTTTGTATAATACTTTTTTTCTATTTGAGGATTCTTTTTACCAGCAACTACAGGGGATATTGAAATATTGCGCCCGCATTAACGTGCACACATATAACAAGTTTAAAGTAAACGCGACTGCACGAGTGCAAACTAAATTTGCACTCATTGCGTTATTGCAACTTAGGACCTCATGTAAAAGGTTAGGGCTAAATAAAAAGTTGCATTAAACACAACACAAATAGATAAAAAAAATACATTTACATACTATAATATAGATTTTAATAAAAAAAGTTATATCAGTCAAAAGGTATTTTGCATTTAACAAGGTATTTTCAAAGGGTTATGCTATATATATAGACTAGCAAGAAATAAGCACTCTCTAGTTTTGTAAAACAAATAGTATATTTAACTAGCGAGACATTTCGAGGTATTCACCCCTTCCTCAGATTAGAATACTTCAAAATGTCATGCTAGTTAAATTTGTTTTACAAAACCAGAGAGTGCTTATTTCTTGCTAGTCTATTATTCCTATTTTTGCACCCTGGTGCATACCTGACCAGTTTGGTGAGAGTGCTTGATAACCTAAAGATACATATATATATATATATATATATATATATATATATATATACATATATATATATATATATATATATATATATATATATATATATACATACAGTGGATATAAAAAGTCTACACACCCCTGTTAAAATGTCAGGTTTCTGTGATGTAAAAAAATGAGACAAAGATAAATCATTTCAGAACTTTGTCCACCTTTAATGTGACCTATAAACTGTGCAACTCAATTGAAAAACAAACTGAAATCTTTTAGGTAAAGGGAAATAAAAATAAAAAACTAAAATAATATGGTTGCATAAGTGTGAATGCCCTTTTATAACTGGGGATGTAGCTGTGTTCAGAATTAAGCAATCACATTCAAAATCATGTTAAATAGGAGTCAGTACACACCTGTCATCATTTAAAGTACCTCTGATTAACCCCAAATAAAGTTCAGCTGTTCCAGTAGGTCTTTCCTGACATTTTGTTAGTCGCATCCTACAGCAAAAGCCATGGTCCGCAGAGAGCTTCTAAAACATCAGAGGGATCTCATTGTTAAAAGGTATCAGTCAGGAGAAGGGTACAAAAGAATTTCCAAGGCATTAGATATACCATGGAACACAGTGAAGACAATCATCATCAAGTGAAGAAAATATGGTGCAACAGTGACATTACCAAGAACTGGATGTCCCTCCAAAATTTATGAAAAGACGAGACGAAAACTGGTCTGGGAGGCTGCCAAGAGGCCCACATAAACATTAAAGGAGCTGCAGGAATATCTGGCAAGTACTTGCTGTGTGGTACATGTGACAACAATTGCCCGCATTCTTCATATGTCTGGGCTATCGGGTAGAGTGGCAAGACGGAAGCCTTTTCTTACAAAAAAAAACATCCAAGCCGGCTAAATTTTGCAAGAACACATCTGAAGTTTCCCAAAAGCATGTTGCAAAAGGTGTTCTGATGAAACCAAAGTTGAACTTTTTGGCCATAA
This sequence comes from Bombina bombina, assembly GCF_027579735.1. Classification (NCBI taxonomy): domain Eukaryota; kingdom Metazoa; phylum Chordata; class Amphibia; order Anura; family Bombinatoridae; genus Bombina; species Bombina bombina. Next base: position 158,752,761 of record NC_069504.1, on the reverse strand, counting down.
TTGCAAAAGATATGTTTGGCGCAAAAACAACATTGCATATCACCAAAAGAACACCATACCCACATTGAAGCATGGTGGTGTCAGCATCATTCTTTGGGGCTGTTTTTCTTCAGCTGAAACTGGGGCCTTAGTCAATGTAGAGGGAATAATGAACAGTTCCAAATACCAGACAATATTGGCACAAAACCTTCAGGCTTCTGCTAGAAATCTGAACATGAAGAGGAACTTCATCTTTCAGCATGACAATGACCCAAAGCATAGATCCAAATCAACAAAGGAATGGCTTCACCAGAAGAAGATTAAAGTTTTGGGATGGCTCAACTAGAGCCCAGACCTGAATCCAATTCAAAATCTGTGGGGTGATCTGAAGAGGGCTGTGCACAGGAGATGCCCTCGCATTCTGACAGATTTAGAGTGTTTTTGCAAAGAAGAGTGGGGAAATCTTGCCAAGTCAAGATGTGTCATGCTGAAAAACTCAAACCCAAAAAGACTGAGTGCTGTAATAAAATCAAAAGGTGCTTCAATAAAGTATTAGTTTAAGGGTGTTCACACTTATGCAACCATATTATTTTATTTTTTTATTTTTATTTCCCTTTACCTAAAAGATTTCAGTTTGTTTTTCAATTGAGTTGTACAGTTTATAGGTCACATTAAAGGGGGGAAAGTTCTGAAATGCACTATTGAAGTACAATAGGCAAATAAGAATGGATTTGTGAATAAACAGGTCAAATTTATTGATGTTTCAAGGTCACACTTAACTCCTTCTGAAGAACCTTCTGAAGAAGGGGTTAAGTGTGACCCTGAAACATCAATAAATTTGACCATTTTATTTACAAATCCTGAGAGTGCACATTCTTACTTGCCTATTTATATATATATATGCTACATTGGAGCTCTTTCCAGTCAAATACCTGAAAACACAAAAAAATATTTTGAATACATTGTAATATTTAATAATGTGCTTTACTGTGTATGTACTGTGGATATTTTACATTCCAAAGTTCTTGACATAGGGGAAAATGTTCTATGCATTTGTAAATATATACGTATATGTATCAGTATATACCTTTACTTCTATTCAAGAACATTGGAATGTAAAATATTACTAACTACCCTCAGTTTAGTGCAGTTGACCTAACACAGTGTTGAGTAAGTGTGCGAGTGACTTCTATGGGGAGAAGAAGTTAGTGCGGTCGGCGGTCGCAATATCTGAAGTCCTCAAGTAAGAGTGCATCAGCTTTTGCTCGTGTGCAAACATTTTATTTTCAATTTTTAGTACACACGCACTAAATAGTGCACCATTTGTAATCTAGCAAGTGGACCTAAAAGGTAAATTTTGATCAGCCAGTAGAGCTCTTAGTATATTATTTACATTACATTCATGCGCTTTGAATGTGAAATCCTGCATGCGTTTGGCCATCTATGTATGTGTGCTTAGGTACTGTTACTGTGTGGATGATGTGTCCATGTGCACGGATAATGTATGTCTGGGTGCTATGTATGAAGATTTCTTTGTATGGGGTGTGAATCTGACTACAAATCCTTATAATATACAGCATCTTCATTATTAATATGTTTAATAATTTCTATCTGCCTACCTGTCTGTCTGTCTATCTTAGTGTCTGTATGTCTGTCTGACTATCTCTGTGTCTGTCGGTCTATCTATCTATCAATCTATCATCTATATATCATCTATCTATTTATCTCTGTGTCTATCCATCTATCTATCATCTATCTATCTATCAATCATCTATCTATCTATCTATCTATCTATCTATCTATCTATCTATCAATCTATCATCTATCTATCATCTATCTATTTATCTCTCGGCTAGATTTAGAGTTTTGTCGGTAACGACCCGCGTAGCTAATGCTGGCTTTTTTCTGGCCGCACCTTTTAAATAACTCTGGTATTGAGAGTCCACAGAATGGCTGTGTTAGGCCCCAAAAAAGGAGCGTAGAGCATATTTAACGCAACTTCAAGTCTTGATACCAGAGTTGCTTACGGAAGCGGCCATCCTCAAAAACGTGCTCGTGCACGATTCCCCCATAGAAAACAATGGGGCTGTTTGAGCTGAAAACACCTGCAAAAAAGCCGCGTTCAGCTCCTAACGCAGCCCCATTGTTTGCTATGTGGAAACACTTCCTATGTCTGCACCTAACAATTTAACATGTACCTCGAGTCTAAACACCCCTAACCTTACACTTATTAACCCCTATTCTGCTGCCCCCGCTATCGCTGACCCCTGCATATTATTATTAACGCCTAATCTGCCGCTCCGTAAACCGCCGCTACCTACATTATCCCTATGTACCCCTAATCTGCTGTCCCTAACACCACCGACCCCTATATTATATTTATTAACCCCTAATCTGCCGCCCACAACGTCGCCTCCACCTGCCTACACTTATTAACCCCTAATCTGCCGACCGGACCGCACCGCTATTATAATAAAGTTATTAACCCCTAATCCGCCTCACTAACCCTATAATAAATAGTATTAACCCCTAATCTGCCCTCCCTAACATCGCCGACACCTAACTTCAAACATTAACCCCTAATCTGCCGACTGGAGCTCACCGCTATTCTAATAAATGTATTAACCCCTAAAGCTAAGTCTAACCCTAACACCCCCCTAACTTAAATATAATTTAAATCTAACGAAATTAATTAACTCTTATTAAATAAATTATTCCTATTTAAAGCTAAATACTTACCTGTAAAATAAATCCTAATATAGCTACAATATAAATTATAATTATATTATAGCTATTTTAGGATTAATATTTATTTTACAGGTAACTTTGTATTTATTTTAACCAAGTACAATAGCTATTAAATAGTTAAAAACTATTTAATAGCTAAAATAGTTAAAATAATTACAAAATTACCTGTAAAATAAATCCTAACCTAAGTTACAATTAAACCTAACACTACACTATCAATAAATAAATTAAATTAAATACCTACAATTACCTACAATTAAACCTAACACTACACTATCAATAAATTAATTAAATACAATACCTACAAATAACTACAATGAAATAAACTAACTAAAGTACAAAAAATAAAAAAGAACTACGTTACAAAAAATTAAAAAATATTTACAAACATAAGAAAAATATTACAACAATTTTAAACTAATTACACCTACTCTAAGCCCCCTAATAAAATAACAAAGCCCCCCAAAATAAAAAATGCCCTACCCTATTCTAAATTACAAAAGTTCAAAGCTCTTTTAACTTACCAGCCCTGAACAGGGCCCTTTGCGGGGCATGCCCCAAGAAATTCAGCTCTTTTTCCTGTAAAAAAACACATACAATACCCCCCCCCAACATTACAACCCACCACCCACATACCCCTAATCTAACCCAAACCCCCCTTAAATAAACCTAACACTAAGCCCCTGAAGATCTTCCTACCTTGTCTTCACCTCACTGGGTATCACACCGATCCGTCCTGGCTCCGATATCTTCATCTAAGCCCAAGCGGGGGCTAGACATCCATCATCCGATGGCTGAAGAAGTCCAGAAGAGGCTCCAAAGTCTTCATCCTATCCGGGAAGAAGAGTAGATCCGGACCGGCAACCATCTTCTTCCAAGCGGCATCTTCTATCTTCATCCGATGAGGACCGGCTCCATCTTGATGACCTCCACCACGGACCCATCTTCTTCCGACGACGACTTCCCGACGAATGACGGTTCCTTTAAGGGACGTCATCCAAGATGGCGTCCCTCGAATTCCGATTGGCTGATAGGATTATATCAGCCAATCAGAATTAAGGTAGGAAAATTCTGATTGGCTGATGGAATCAGCCAATCAGAATCAAGTTCAATCCGATTGGCTGATTCAATCAGCCAATCAGATTGAGCTTGCATTCTATTGGCTGTTCCGATCAGCCAATAGAATGTGAGCTCAATCTGATTGGCTGATCGGATCAGCCAATCAGATTGAACTTGATTCTGATTGGCTGATTCAGGATTTATTTTACAGGTAATTTTGTAATTATTTTAACTAGGTAGCTATTAAATAGTTCTTAACTATTTAATAGCTATTGTACCTGGTTAAAATAAATACAAAGTTACCTGTAAAATAAATATTAATCCTAAAATAGCTATAATATAATTATAATTTATATTGTAGCTATATTAGGATTTATTTTACAGGTAAGTATTTAGCTTTAAATAGGAATAATTTATTTAATAAGAGTTAATTAATTTTGTTAGATTTAAATTATATTTAATTTAGGGGGGTGTTAGTGTTAGGGTTAGATTTAGCTTTATTGGTTAATACATTTATTAGAATAGCGGTGAGCTCCAGTCGGCAGATTAGGGGTTAATGTTTGAAGTTAGGTGTCGGCGATGTTAGGGAGGGCAGATTAGGGGTTAATACTATTTATTATAGGGTTAGTGAGGCGGATTAGGGGTTAATAACTTTATTATAGTAGCGGTGCGGTCCGGTCGGCAGATTAGGGGTTAATAAGTGTAGGCAGGTGGAGGCGATGTTGAGGGGGGCAGATTAGGGGTTAATAAATATAATATAGGGGTCGGCGGTGTTAGGGGCAGCAGATTAGGGGTACATAAGTATAACGTAGGTGGCGGTTGGCAGATTAGGGGTTAATTATTGTAGGTAGCTGGGGGCGACGTTGTGGGGGGCAGGTTAGGGGTTAATAAATATAATATAGGGGTCGGCGGTGTTAGGGGCAGCAGATTAGGGGTACATAAGTATAACGTAAGTGGCGGTCGGCAGATTAGGGGTTAAAAAAATTTAATCGAGTGGCGGCGATGTGGGGGGACCTTGGTTTAGGGGTACATAGGTAGTTTATGGGTTTTAGTGTACTTTAGAGCACAGTAGTTAAGAGCTTTATAAACCGGCGTTAGCCCAGAAAGCTCTTAACTACTGACTTTTTTCTGCGGCTGGAGTTTTGTCGTTAGATTTCTAACGCTCACTTCAGCCACGACTCTAAATACCGGAGTTAGAAAGATCCCATTGAAAAGATAGGATACGCAATTGACATAAGGGGATCTGCGGTATGGAAAAGTTGCGGCTGAAAAGTGAGCGCTAGACCCTTTCCTGACTGACTCCAAATACCGGCGGTAGCCTAAAACCAGCGTTAGGAGCCTCTAACGCTGGTTTTCACGGCTACCGCCAAACTCCAAATCTAGGCCTCTGTGTCTATCCATCTATCTATCATCTATCTATCATCTATCTATCTATCTATCATCTATCTATCTATCTATCTATCTATCTATCTATCTCTGTCTATCTATTTATATTTTCCCCTAAACATGCAAGCATATTTTTATTTGGAATGCATAAAATTAAATGTGCAATAAATGTAAAGCAATCAATTACAGGAAAGTATTCGTTTTTAACATTTCTTTTTAAACTACAACGTTAACATTAAACCTTGAGTAATGCTGTATATTTTCTTGTTGTGCTTATATTAATATGGATCTGTATTTTTGGAAGGATGTGACAACCTTGTAATGTTTTAAACGCATTCCCACGCACTGTCAGGTGTCTACTGATGGTGAGTCAGGAATGATATTTAATGGTTCTAAATTAGTGTCTTTTCTTATTAACCTGAAATTAGAATAAGGAAAAAATCAACTGATATGACATTTTAAAATAAATATTTACTGAAAGGACTTCCTTACATGAGAGTATCTTGAAAGAGGAAGCAAGTCTGCATTTTTTGACAATATATTTCATTATTCATCCAATTTAAATTCTGATATTCTGGGAATATGTATCAAAATAAGTAACACTGGTACAATATTCAATACCCTTTTCCTGTAAACATAGATAAACATTGTTTTAAATATGCTGCACTGAGATTAATATTTAATGTACAAAGTGTTAATGTGTTATTTTTGGTACTATAATTTATCATAAAGAGAATGTGATTTCTTCCAAAACATAATAAAATAGAATAATACTCTTTGGAAAGAGAGGGACATTCCCAGCAAAAAGGAATTTCTCACAGTTACTTATACTTTTCCTTAAACTAAATTTATTTTCAATAATGAAATAAACAACACAATGTTGTAGCTGTTATCCCCATTTGCTAAATAGGGTGTACTCCCACTGCTCTGCATACAGCATATTTATCTTTGCTATATCAAGTGCAGCTAGTGCATAATCTCTTTAGCCTATGTGAGGAGTGGTACTGTGTTTGTTGGCTGAAGCACACACTATTAAAATCTATAAAATAATAAAAAACAACAACCCTGGAGGGGTGCAAAACTCTAGCAAAACATTTGAGAAGAGTTAGAGGTATATTGTTTAATTGTCTCTTTAAATATTGTGATTTACTGTTGATGTCATTCATCCCATGGAGACAATTAAAAAAGTATAATAATTTTAGTATCATATTTTGTTATAAAATATTTATTAAAGGTTCAATCTCAATAAATCACTGTTGCAATCTCAAGTACTTTACAGCTTTGATTGAGGTCACAGAATATTGCTCAACACAAACAAAATTGCACTTTCGCAAGCGTGATATTTGTGCTCCACTCTTAATACCAGCGCCCGCAATCAGAGCCTCATTCTTATGCCATGGGACAAAGCATGAGAAATAGCGCAGTGTAGGGGGTAAGTGGCACAATGATGGGCAACAATTTTAAATTTATATGTATATGAATATATACATTAATATTTATGTGTTAATATATGTATATTCACATATCAACTCATAAATATATATGTAAATAAACATAAACATATATATTTACAGGGAACAAAGAGTTCCCATAGATCGCAATGTCAAGGCACTTTTCAGTGCTGTTTTTTTCTAACACCCCACACTTTTAACCCCTAAAAACTGCCTAGTGCAGTCGTTTTTTATGAAAAAAAAAATGTTACATTTTTTCATAAAAAATTAAAAGACCCTTTATTTGGGGACCTTTTAGAACATTTTCTGAGCACTAATTCCTACCGCAAGCTGTTTATTTATTGTGCGTCCGCAAACTGGCAAATTTGTCCATTTGCTGGCGCGTGATAAATTAGTGCTCCACTTTTAATCTAGCCAATAATATTTTATTTATTTTTGGCTGGATATGTTTTATGCTAGTTTATCTTTAAAGTATTTGTGCAAGTAGAATTACCTCTGTGCACCAAGATTTACATTGTCATATATTAAAAAAAACCCATAATTAATGATGTCCTATTTTAGTGTGGTATGTTTATAAAATTAAGAATTAAGGAATTAAACTGAGCATTAGTTTCAAACAGAGAAATACAGACACAGCACACAGGCAAAAGTTCACATTCATGCTTTTTGGAATGAAAATTGTTTCAATTTCCCCTACAGCAATTTAGGAACTGTTGTCCATTTAAATTTCCTGGTTGAAGAGTTACACTGTGATGTGTCACATAAGGGTGTATATGTCAAATCATTTTACTGAAGTGGAAATGAAAAAGGTTCACCCCAAACAGGACAGTTAAAAAAAAAAAAAAAGTTTTTTTTTTCTAAAGACAACTTTGAAAAAGTACCAACGTTTGATGTGACCCTTAATATTCTTTGTTCTCTGAAGAGATGTTAAAGGGATAGTAAACACCAAAAAAGTTATTGTTTAAAAAGAAAGATAATCCCTTTATTTACTATTCCCCAGTTTTGCATAACCAACACTGTTATAGAAATATACTTTTTACCTCTGTGATTACCTTGTATCTAAGCATCTGCAGACAGCCTCCTTATCTCCGATCTTTTGACGTACTTGCATTTCAGGCAATTGGTGCTGACTCTTAAATAACTTCACATGCATGAGCACAGTGTTATCTATATGAAACACATGAACCAATGCCCTCTAGCTATGAAAAACTGTCAAATACATTTAGATGAGAGGCTACCTAGGTTTAGCCTTCAACTAATAATAACAAGAGAACAAAGCAAATTTGATGATTAAAGAAAATTAGAAAGTTGTTTAAAATCACATGTCCTATCTGAATCATGAAAGTTTATATTGGACTTTACTATCCCTAATTTGGGCTAGATTATTATTTTATTATTTATTATTTATTAACAGGTATTTGTAGAGTGCCAACAGATTCTGCAGTGCTATAGATTACAAGTGGAGCGCTAAATTAACGTGCACAGGCGAGCAATAATTGACCAACCATTACAAGTGGCTAGTTATTGCTACTGTGAGCTTGTGGTAGCAATAAGAGCTCCAAAAATTAACCATAGATTAGATCTCTTTTCTAAAAGTGCCCCAAATGCCCTAAAAATAGAGGGCATTATAGTTTTTTATTTTTTAAAAAATAGCATTTTTTTAATAAAAAAATAACTTCACTAGGCAGTTTTGGGGCTTTAAAGTTGGTAAGAATGGGGTACTTAAAAGTGCCTTAACATTGCAGTCTATGGGAACTGTGTATTTCCATAGACTGCAATGTAAATATATATGTTTATGCTTATATACAAATACATTTATCTGTTAATATGAGTATATACACAAATGTACACATAAAGATATATGCATATAAGCATAAACATATATATTTAAGAATGCTGCCCATCGCTTTGCTACTTACCCCCCTCGCTGCATGAGGTTCTGATGCCGCCTTTGACAGCATCAGAACGAGGCTCCCATAGAGGCCTATGTAAGCGTGCTCTCATGAGCGCAATGCTTCCTAGCAATGCAAATGCAAGCTCGCATTTGCATTGTGATTTACTTGTATTACCAGCGCACATTATCAAGCACTGGTATTACAAAGTGGAGTGCTAATATCGCTTGCACGCAAGCAATATTTAGTGCTCCACTTGTAATCAACCCCTAATGTTTATATAACAAACAGGCTTGTGCATTGTCAAATTGTAAGTATGGAAGTATTTTTGGGAGGATGAATAAATTGATTATTTTGACGTGCCATTTTTAATCTTTAAATTAACAATGTACCCGGGCAAGCAGCTGATAAGATTTTTATTTTTTAATTTATTTTTTATTTTTAAAAGAGCTTTATTTAGAATAAACAGGTTACATGTCATTCAAAAGAGAAGAGTCACATAGCATGTATCATAATTACAGTCCAGATAGTCATCTCCGCTTAAAAAGCATTAAAGGCAATGTCCAATTTGTATCTTCCTATAGAAGTCAAGGAGTATGCAGACACATGCGGAGGACTTAAGTGCTATACTCTGTTAGATAAGCTCTTGGTTTTGTTTATTATTTAAACTATGATATACAAACTAATGTTATGTTTATAAGTTCTATAAACTGAATAAAAAGTAACACATTAACAATATCTCATGTGTTCATTTATGAATATACCATAATAGATGGACATATTATCATAGACAAGACTTAGATTGCTAACATCATAGATACTATCAAATGTAGTGAAAGTGTCGATTGTGTGCAATCAATGGGGCCACTACTCATTACAAGGCCCGTTCATAAGATGAATTTGCTCTCGATCTCAGGTGGAGAGAAATAAAAAAAGGAGGAAAACACAGGAGAAAAGTAGATGGGTGATAGTCCTAATTAATTTATTTGCCCCCTCTAATGAAGGGTGTTAGGGGAAGATTCATTCTTTTATGGCACTATGTTCAATTTCTTTGGTGAAGCAATGGGTCCCAAATTTTCCAGTATGTTTCTAATTTATCTGTCTTCTGATAGAAGCTTTTTTCCATTTTAGCAAACATGTCAATCGGCTAGATTACGAGTTTTGCATTATGAGTGAAAAAGCAGCGTTAAGGCTCTTTTTCACTACCGATGCTATTAGATATTTCTGTACCGCACATTTTTTTGGCCGTAACACAAATTAAATTACGCAATTTGCGTAAATTCTTTTTTCAATGGGACTTCCATAGAGCGGGTATTACGAGTCAGCCTGGGAGGCCAAAAAGTGAGCGGTACAGCCTATACCCCCAAGATCCATATCATAAACTGAAAGTCAGTAGTTATGAGTTTTACGCTTCAAAGCTGTAACATAAAACTCATAACTAAAGTGCTAAAAAGTACACTAACACCCATAATCTACCTATTAAACCCTAAACCGAGGCCCTCCTGCATCGCAAACACTAAAATAAAATTATTAACCCCTAAACCGTCGCACTCCCGCCTCACAAACACTAGTTAAATATTATTAACCCCTATTCTGCTGCCCCTAACATGCCGTCACCTACCAACACTTATTAACCCCTAATCTGCTGTCCCCAACGTCGCCGCCACTATACTAAATTTATTAACCCCTAAACCTAAGTCTAACCCTAACACCCCCTAACTTAAATGTTATTAAAATAAATCTAAATAAAACCTACTATTAATAACTAAATAATCCCTATTTAAAACTAAATACTTACCTATAAAATAAACCCTAAGCTAGCTACAATATAACTAATAGTTACATTGTATCTAGCTCAGGTTTTATTTTTATTTCACAGGCAAGTTTGTATTTATTTTAACTAGGTAGAATAGTTAGTAAATCGTTATTAACAATTTACTAACTACCTAGCTAAAATAAATACAAATTTACCTGTAAAATAAAACCTAACCTGTCTTACACTAACACCTAACCTTACACTACAATTAAATAAATTACGTAAATTAAATAAAATTGCCTAAATTACAAAAAACAAACAAACACTAAATTACACAAAATAAAAAAAGAAATTGTCAGATATATAGCCCTATCAAAATAAAAAAGCCCTCCCCCAAAATAAAAAAACCCTATCCTAAACTAAACTACCAATAGCCCTTAAAAGGGCCTTTTGCGGGGCATTAGCCCAAAGAAATCAGCTCTTTTACCTGTAAAAAAAAAATACAAACACTCCCCCAACAGTAAAACCCACCACCCACACAACCAACCCCCCCAAATAAAATCCTAACTAAAAAAAACCTAGGCTCCCCATTGCCCTGAAAAGGGCATTTGGATGGGCATTGCCCTTAAAAGGGCATTTAGTTATTTTTCAAGTGCCCAAACCCTAATCTAAACATAAAACCCACCCAATAAACCCTTAAAGAAACCTAACACTAACCCACGAAGATCCACTTACAGTTTTGAAGACAGGACATCCATCCTCAACGAAGCCGGGAGAAGTCTTCATCCAAGTGGCAAGAAGTCCTCAAATAAGCCAGGAGAAGTCTTCATCCAAGCTGGCAGAAGTGGTCCTCCAGACGGGCAGAAGTCTTCATCCAGACTTCTTGCAGAATGAAGGTTCCTTTAAATGACGTCATCCAAGATGCAATCAGCCAATAGGATTGAGCTTGCATTCTATTGACTGTTCCAATCAGCCAATAGAATGTGAGCTCAATCCTATTGGCTGATTGGATCAGCCAATAGGATTGAAGCTCAATCCTATTGGCTGATTGCATCAGCCAATATGATTTTTTCACCTTTAATTAAGATTGGCTGAAAGAATTCTATCAGCCAATCGTAATTCAAGGGCCACCATCTTGGATGACGTAATTTAAAGGAACCTTCATCCTGCAAGAAGACTTCGACAGAAGAGGATGCTCCGCGCCGGATGTCTTGAAGATCGAGCCGCTCCGCGCCGGATGGATGAAGATAGAAGATGCAGTCTGGATGAAGACTTGAAGATGGAGCCGCTCCGTGCCGGATGGATGAAGATAGAAGCTGCCCGCCTGGAGGACCACTTCTGCCGGCTTGGATGGATGTCCGGTCTTCAAAACTGTAAGTGGATCTTCGTGGGTTAGTGATAGTTTTTTTTTTAGTGTTTATTGGGTGGGTTTTTTTTTTTAGATTTGGGTTTGAGCTGATTTCTTTGGGGCAATGCCCTGCAAAAGGCCCTATTAAGGGCTATTGGTAGTTTAGTTTAGGCTAGGGTTTTTTTATTTTGGGGGGCTTTTTTATTTTGATAGGGCTATTAGATTAGGTGTAATTAGTTTAAATATCTGATAATTTCTTTTTTTATTTTGTGTAATTTAGTGGGGTGTTTTGTAATTTAGGTAATTGTATTTAATTTATGTAATTGATTTAATTGTAGTGTAAGATTAGGTGTTAGTGTAAGACATGTTAGGTTTTATTTTACTGGTAAATTTGTATTTATTTTAGCTAGGTAGTTAGTAAATAATTAATAACTATTTATTAACTATTCTACCTAGTTAAAATAAATACACACTTGCCTGTGAAATTAAAATAAACCCTAAGTTAGCTACAATGTAACTATTAGTTATATTGTAGCTACCTTAGGGTTTATTTTATAGGTAAGTATTTCATTTTAAATAGGAATTATTTGGTTATTAATAGTAGGTTTTATTTAGATTTATTTTAATTATATTTAAGTTAGGGGGTGTTAGGGTTAGACTTAGGTTTAGAGGTTAATAACTTTAGTATAGTGGTGGTGACATTGGGGGCGGCAGATTAGGGGTTAATAAATGTAGGTAGGTGGCAGGGATTTTAGGGGCAGCAGATTAGGGGTTAATAATATTTAACTAGTGTTTGTGATGCGGGAGTGCGGCGGTTTAGGGGTTAATATGTTTATTCTAATGGCCGCAATGTCCGGAGCGGCAGATTAGGGGTTAATAAGTGTAAGATTAGAGTCAGGGTTCATGTTAGGGTGTTAGGTGTAAACATAAATTTAGGTTCCCCATAGGAATCAATGGGGCTGCGTTATGGAGCTTTACGCTGCTTTTTTGCAGGTGTTAGACTTTTTTTCAGCCGGCTGTCCCTATTGATGTCTATGGAGAAATCGTGCACGAGCATGTAAAACCAGCTCACCGCAGCTTTCAGCAGCACTGGTATTGGAGTGCGGTATGGAGCTCAATTTTGCTCTACGCTCACTTCTTGCCTGTTAACGCCGGGTTTTTGTAAACCTGTAATACCAGCACTGTAGGGAAGTGAGTGGTGACAATAACATGCAAGTTAGTACCACACCCCTCATAACGCAAAACTCGTAATCTAGCCGAATGTTCTTAACCACACACTGTAGTGAAGGGGATTCAAGTTGAGTTCATGGTCTTGCTATGGCTTTATTTGTTGCCGCAAATATATATATATATATATATATATATATATATATATATATATATATATATATATATATATATACAGAGAAGTGCACTCACAGGAACGAACAACCAGCTCAATACCATTGTTAGCCTGTTCTATGGCGATTTACCACCTGGGTGCAGCTTTTTAGCCCAGTAATGCTTTTAGCCCAGTATATATATAAATAATAATAATAGAAATTTGTTTCTGATGTCTGTGTAAAGTGTCTGTGAAGTGTGAATATGTTAAATAGCACAGTTTTGGGATCAAGTTTAAGGTCAATGTTTAGGTCTGTTCATAGTAGGAAAACCTCTTCCCATAATTTAGTAATTTTTGGGCATCTCCACCAGATATGAATGTGAGAACCTGTATCCCCACAGTCTCTCCAGCATCTAGATGAATGTGCTGGGACTAGTTGTGAGAGTCGGCACAGTGAAGCGTAGATTTAGTTCCAGACCAAATTGGTTGTTCTGATCAGCCAATAGAATGCGAGGTCAATCCGATTGGCTGATTGGATCAGCCAATCGGATTGAACTTCAATCTGATTGGCTGATTGAATCAGCCAATCAGATTTTTCCTACCTTAATTCCGATTGGCTGATAGAATCCTATCAGCCAATTGGAATTCGGGGTACGCCATCTTAAATGACGTCATTTAAAGGAACCGTCATTCGTCAGGAAGTCGTCGGCCAGGATGGATGTTCTGCGTCGGAGGTCTTCAGGATGCTGCCGCTCCGCTCCGGATGGATGAAGATAGAAGATTCTGCTTGGATGAAGACTTCAATCGGATGGAAGACCTCTTCTGCCATGCTTGGATGAAGACTTCAATCGGATGGAAGACCTCTTCTGCCCCGCTTGGATGAAGACTTCAACCGGATGGAGGACCTCTTCTGCCCCGCTTGGATGAAGAATTTGGCTTGGCTGGGTGAAGACGACTCAAGGTAGGGAGATCTTCAGGGGGTTAGTGTTAGGTTTTTTTAAGGGGGGTTTGGGTGGGTTTTAGAGTAGGGGTATATGGGTGGTGGGTTGTAATGTTGGGGGGGGGTATTGTATTTTTATTTACAGGTAAAAGAACTGATTACTTTGGGGCAATGCCCCGCAAAAAGCCCTTTTAAGGGCTGGTAAAAGAGCTGATTACTTTTTAATTTAAAATAGGGTAGGTCATTTTATTATTTTGGGGGGCTTTTTTATTTTATTAGGGGGCTTAGTTAGGTGTAATTAGTTTAAACTTCTTGTAATTTTTTTTATTTTCTGTAATTTAGTGGGTTTTTTGTATTATAGTTTAGTTTATTTAATTGTATTTTAATTTAGATAATTGTAGGTAATTTATTAAATTAATTTATTGATAGTGTAGTGTTAGGTGTATTTGTAACTAAGGTTAGGATTTAATTTACAGGTAATTTTGTAATTATTTTAACTAGGTAGCTATTAAATAGTTATTAACTATTTAATAGCTATTGTACCTTGTTAAAATAAATACAAAGTTGCCTGTAAAATAAATATAAATCCTAAAATAGCTACAATGTAATTATTAGTTATATTTTAGCTATATTAGGGTTTATTTTATAGTAGTATTTAGTTTTAAATAGGAATAATTTATTTAATGATAGTAAATTTAGTTTGTTTAATTTAAATTATATTTAAGTTAGGGGGGTGTTAGGGTTAGGGTTTGACTTAGGTTTAGGGGTTAATAACTTTTTTATAGTAGCGACGAGGTTGGGGGCGGGAGATTAGGGGTTAATAATTGTAGGTAGGTGGCGGTGATGTTAGGGAGGGTGAATTAGGGGTTAATAAAATTTATTATAGTGTTTGCGAGTCGGGAGTACGGCGGTTTAGGGGTTAATACATTTATTATAGTGGCGGCGATGTCCGGTCGACAGATTAGGGGTTAATAAGTGTAGGTAGGTGGTGGCGACGTGGGGGGGGCAGATTAGGGGGTAATAAATATAATATAGGTGTCGGCGATGTTAGGGGCAGCAGATTAGGGGTTCATAGGGATAATGTAGGTGGCGGCGATGTCCGGTCAGAAGATTAGGGGTTAAAAAAATGTATTATAGGGTTTGCGATGTGGGGGGGGGCTCTGTTTAGGGGTTCATAGGTAGTTTATGGGTGTTAGTGTACTTTATAGCACAGTAGTTAAGAGCTTTAGCCCATAAAACTCTTAACTACTGACTTATTTTGCGGTAGGAGTCTTGGCGGTAGAGGCTGTACCACTCACTTCTTCCAAGACTCATAATACCGGTATTAGGCAAATCCCATTAAAAAAAAATATACGCAATTGATGTAAGGGGATTTGCGGTAGCCTCGAGTCACAGAAAGAAAGTGAGCGGTAGTCCCTTTGCTGCCTGACTCTAAATACCAGCGGGCATTAAAAAGCAGCGTTTGGACCCCTTAACGCTGCTTTTTGACCCTAACGCAGAACTCTAAATCTAGGCGAAAGTAAATGTTATCACATGTAAGTTAAATAGTATGATATAGAGCTGAGTGATTATACTAACATACATAGTCCACTAGCAATCATTTGGTACACATCAAGTATGTATTTTATATTGTCACATAGCTATATAGTTATATATTGGGTTTGTTATACCATCAATAATTATTACAATGTCGCCTAAATCACATACCATATATTTAGTCAAGGTATATCATCTTATGCACATCCCATCTCCTTATCACTAGGATAGTAGTATACCCTACAGAATAGATTTTGTTGCAGCCTAGGATATTACACAGTTTTAGGCAATTTTGCTGAGAGCATGTGTCACTCTGTAGTCTGTAGCAATACCATGTATCAACAACAAGTCAAAATGAGTACTATCAAAGCTTAGGTGTTAGACCCTTATCTACAGTTAATGCAGTTAGTAGGTAATATAGGCCATAATAGAAGCAGGCCTCAATTGAATCTGAGTAGTGTCTGTAGTGCTTTCATCTTTGTATTTTTTATTATGAACTCAGCATTGTTCTGGGTAGCTGGGTGAGTCTTATTGGCGTTGCTGCGTTTTGCTGCTGAGTTGGCAGGTAATACTATTTTGGTAATGGCGCTATCAGGTTGGCCTCTGCAAATAGTAAATGCGTAGGAGCAGGCAAGATGGCGGCCTTTAGCACCACAGTATCTCTGACTATAGTTGTTCCTCTACGCAGGTATGATCTCAGTTTGACCACCTACTACTTTAATGGAGGACTTGGATTATGATGAGGTGTTGTAGTTCTAGAATCTGTTCGTCCGGTTATACCGGTGGTGCTGTCTGGGGTATGTTTAGTTAATACTATATCCGTAGCCTCGAGCAGAGTATTGGCTCCTTACATACCCAGTCTCAGCAGACTTGAAACTGCCTGTGGTCTCTTCAACTTAAAAAGCATAGCGCCGACCCTCCGGAGTGTCTTCCGACCCAAGGATCCAAAGTCCGTCCCAGTTTTTCCAAGTCTGTGTCATCGCAGTCTCCTCAAAGGTCACAGAAGTGTAAACGGCTTGTGTCTCAACTACAAAAAGTTATCTAGGCACCAATGTCCAGTTAGTATAAGGTTTCTTTAGCTGAATTAAAGTTATTCATTTTAGTTTATATGTTCAAAGTGCATGGCGCTCTGTGCACCTGCGTCCGCTCTGTTGAGTGTTCAGTGGTTAGCTCTGCACGCCAGCTGATAAGATTTTATTGTATTCAAAGATGCTGCAGGAACACCTTTTCAATTAGATTAATTTTTCTCTCTCTCAGCCCCTACTGGAAGATTGATAATTGCTGTAGTATCTTGTTTACTTACATTTTCAATACTGCAGTATTGGTTATAGAAAAGCTAAGTATATGTGTCAGTTTTAACAAGAAAAAACAACTATTTTAAATTACAAAATAATGGTAAATTAGATATTTGTAATTTAATACACTTCAGCAGGTAAAATGAATCACAGGGAGAATAGTTTACAGTACAATGTTTCTGTAAGTTTTTGTGAATGATTGTGTCACATATTAAAAAGATCGATAATTTTCTGGTTTAGTAAAAAGTAAAAAATTTAGCTTAAAGAGATATGAAACCCAAAACAATGGTTATTTAATAATTCATATAAGGGATACACTTTTAAACTATATTCCAATTTACATCTGTTAACAAATAAACACATAACATGCTCTGAATCATGAAAAAAAAATAGTTTAATCGTCCATTTAAAATTTGTGTTTAATGTCCATATAAGCTAATTATAGATGAAATGTTAATGTTTTTATATATATAAATAAGGATGTCAACATACAGGCCCCCCTTATCCAATCTGTGGGCAGAAAATGTCACCAGCCAGGGAACCTGTCCGACCACATTTATGGGCCATGGAGGCATAATCTGCTACCCATATTTATCTTTGAACAAGTATTACCCCTGCTTTCCCAAAACAAAGAGTGCACAAATAGAGATTTTCAATCATCCTGTCTGGGTTGCTTTAAATGGCCCATCTCTGAAGTGGCAAAAACAGCTTAAAAGCAAGCTCACACCACACCTCAAACTTTACTTCTGCAGCTTGTTAAATAGAGCCTATAAACAATACATTGTGATTGTACAACAAGGTTTATATACATCCTTCCTAGCTTTCTTTCCTTACAATGGGTCTTACAGTTATTGAGGAATGTTTGCCAGTTCTGGCCAGTATACAGTCCTCCAGATTGACAGAGGAAAGAAAAGAGAGTTCGAAAATAAACTATATATCTTAGGAGCTGTTATCTGGCCAGTGCTCTTGTGCCTAAAGTATCATATTTGTATTGTCTTCTTTTTTGTAGTGAATATTCAATTTATTTGAGACTGCGTAACTACTATAACGTGAAAAGGTGCAACTGTTTGGTAGGCATCTTGCCATCTTGTGTCTCATCTATCTGCCTATAACCTAGCTAGAGCGCCAATTGGAGAACAGTTCAGATCATTAGCTCACAAAAAAATTACTTTTGAAGAGGGCGGCAGGAGCGTTGGGTATTTGAATTTCATTACTATATTAAAAAGTAAGTCATAGCATATCTTTATTAGAATGGATGAATTAAAGTCCATCTAAAATATCGCTAACATTCTGGATCTGATAAACAAACTGGAAACTATCTCATCATTTTAAATCTGTTACATTTAAAATTTAATTGGTGAGTAAACAAATCAGGAAAATTAGAATTAATTTGAACGATTACGCGGATTCAGGAGAAATTTAAGGAAGCATTTTTTTACAGAAAGGGTGGTGGATTCATGGAATGAACTTCCATTTGAGGTGGTAAACACAAAGACTGTAAAGGAATTTAAAAATGCCCTGGACATGCATAAGGCTATCCTAAGGAAAAAGTAACATGTAATATGGGTAGACTTGATGGGCCTTTTTGGTTCTTATCTACCGTCAAATTCTCTATGTTTCTATGTAAAATCTTGTAGTTTGAAGGATTTATTTATCAGTGCATTACTTTCAGAATGATGTACAATAATGTAAAAACATGCAGCACTGTTATAATTGCATGTTTGGGATTAATTCAAAAATCTTTGAAAAATTATGTTAAGTTCTTATTATGTTAAGACATAGATTTACAGAATTTTTAAATAATAGAACTCCTATATGACTAACTCTGGAAAGAATGAATTACTATAATTTAAAAAAGAAATAACTAATATGTTAGGCACAAACACTTTAAAGACAGTTATTAGAACAAACATAAGAGACTTTCTGAACAAAAGAACAAAAACTATTTCAAAAGATTAAGTAGCTACAAAGTCAGATGTCACTGGATCTATTCTATTCAATTAGATAATACGTTTTTAGTGCCTTGGATGGCTTTTCAAGGGACCCTGAAATTCAAGGTCAATCCAATCCATTAGAAAGGAGGTTAATATGTGGTTAACTCAACTAACCCTTTTCACTAAAACAATTTGAGAATAGTATTCCAATCCATCAGAAATATTTTTTTTGCAGATTTATGCAGGACTTTTTAATTTTCTAATTTAACAGCTTTGACTTCTTGAAAACTCATTTACCTGTACTATGTATTTATCTTTTTTTATTATGTTTTTATTGCATGATTATAGAGATTTTGATGTTTAACTAAAAATATTCAACTGTAGCTTAAAGGGACAGTCTACACCAGAATTGTTATTGTTTTAAAAGATAGATAATCCCTTTATTACCTATTACCTAGTTTTGAATAACCAACACAGTTATACTAATACACATTTTACCTCTGTGATTATCTTGTATCTAACCCTCTGCAAACTGTCCCCTTATTTCAGTTCTTTTGACAGACTTGCTGTTTAGCCAATCAATGCCGACTCCTAGTTACTCCATATGCGTGAGCACAGTGTTATCTATATGACACACGTGAACTAACACCCTCTAGTGGTGAAAAACTGTCAAAATGCACTGAGATTAGAGACGACCTTCAAGGGCTAAGAAATTAGCATGTGAACCTCCTAGGTTTAGCTTTCAAGAGAACAAAGTGAAATTGGTGATAAAAATAAATTGGAAAGTTGTTTAAAATTAAATGCCCTATCTGAATCATGAAAGTTTATTTTGGACTAGACTGTCCCTTTAAATAAAACATTTAAATTATGAAATGGATCCCCCGCCTAAATACAATCAACACAATGCTCATTTATGACTAGATGTGGAAAAAAATGGTACAATTATTTGAAATAATTAAATGCACGTCAGTTATATTGCTGTTTTTGTGAAAAAACTGCATTTAGTCACATCAGTCAAGCATATCAATACTGAATCAATTAGCCAGCTTGTTTTACCCCTGCTTTGGTACGTATATGAAATACCCTGAAAAAAAAGAAACTATATTTGCTTATACCCACGTTTAACCATTTGTTCCTGTTATATTGTAAACTTAGCTCAGGTTAGTTAAATTAATTAAAATTGTTGAGCTGCAAATGGATTGTAATTGTTTTTTAAAATTAATCTAAAAATCCATTGAGCATGCATACAGTGTTTTTGTACAGTTCTTTCTATGGATTGGAATGGTTGCAGGTTATTGCAAATAAACTGGTTAAAAATAGGAAAAGTAGCCAAATGGTATAAAGAAATAAGTATAATTCAAATCGATGATGGAATTATCACTTTAAAATACAGTTTAGAGTATGGATGTGAGATCACATGAAAAGATAAAATCATAGCAATTCAATAAAGCAATTCAATCAATAGAAGACTAAGCATTATCCCTATAAACAATCTGGAATTGGTATATGAGACTCTCTGGAAAGATACAATTGCAATTCAAATACACAGAGAAATCAATACATCATACATTATCTTTGTACAAAATACAATAATTGAAGTGTACAGCGATCACTATGATGTCATTCACACCTAATGTGTGCACAGTTTTGAGCTAGGATATGAGATTGCTTCGAAGCATACAAATACAATATATATATATATATATATATATATATATATATATATATATATATAGAGAGAGAGAGAGAGAGAGAGAGAGAGAGAGAGAGAGAGAGAGAGAGAGAGAGATAGATAGATAGATAGATAGATAGATAGATAGCAACAAGGGAAAAGAAGCTTAGTGAAAATCAACAAACAAAATCAAAGAATTATTGTCAAAAGCAACATCAAGGTCCATTCTCTTTAACCCCTTAATGACCGCAACACTTTTCCATTTTATGTCCGTTTGGGACCAAGGCTATTTTTACATTTCTGCGGTGTTTGTGTTTAGCAGTAATTTTCCTCTTACTCATTTACTGTACCCACACATATTATATACCGTTTTTCTCGCCATTAAATGGACTTTCTAAAGATACCATTATTTTTATCATATCTTATAATTTACTATAAAAATTTTTATAAAATATGAGGAAAAAATTAAAAAAAACACACTTTTTCTAACTTTGACCCTCAAAATCTCCTACACTTCAACAACTACCAAAAAACTCCCATGCTAAATAGTTTCTAAATTTTGTCCTGAGTTTAGAAATACTCAATGTTTACATGTTCTTTGCTTTTTTTGCAAGTTATAGGGCAATAAGTACAAGTAGCACTTTGCTATTTCCAAAAATTTTTAAAAAAAATTAGCGATAGTTACATTGGAACACTGATATCTGTCAGGAATCCCTGATTAACCCTTCACATATATATATTTTTTAAAAGAACACAACCTAAGGTATTAAACATGGGGTATTTTGACTCTTTCCATGCAACTATTTTACCACCAATCTATGCCAAAGTTTGAAAAAAAAAAAAAAAGTGGTGATTTTTTGACAAAATAGCAATTCAAGAATACATTTACTGAGAACGTTAAGGGTTACTGCCAAATAACACCCCAATATGTCTTCAGCAGCATCTCCTGAGTACAGTGATACCACCCATGTATAGGTCTGTTGGGTTCTCTGGGGGCTAAAAGGCCTTATTTTTAGGGGGCGCATTCCAGTTTTTTAATTTGGAATTTTCACATCTGTCGTCATGCACCCATGTCCTATTTGGGACATTTCTGAAGCCGGACAATGCAAATTACCCCCATCAAACCATATATTTTTAAAAAGTAGACACCCTAGGGTATTTCAAATGCTGGTATTTTAACACTTTGCATGCACTAAGTCAACCACCAGTCTTTGTCAAACTTTTGGGTAGTCATTTTGGTGTGTTATTTTTCACACGCATTGTACTTTAGGCATGGATTCTCAGTTCCTGTTATATGTTACTGACCAAAAACACATCAATATGTGTTCAACAACAACTTCTGAGTACAGTGATACCCCCCATGTATAGGTGTGTCGGGTTCTCTGGGGGCTAAAAGGCCTTAATTTTAGGGGGCGCATTCCAGTTTTTCAACTTGGAATTTTCACATCTGTCATCATGCACCCATGTCCTATTTGGGACATTTCTGAAGCCGGCCAATGTAAATTACCCCCATCAAACCATATATTTTTGAAAAGTAGACACCCTAGGGTATTTCAAATGCTGGTATTTTAACACTTTCCATGCACTAATTCAACCACTAGTCTTTGTCAAACTTTTAGGTAGTCATTTTTTTGCATTATTTTTCACACACATTGTACTTTAGGCATATATTCTCAGTCCCTGTTATGTGTTACTGCCAAAAAAAACCTCAATATGTATTCAACAACATCTCCTGAGTACAGTGATACCCCCCATGTATAGGTGTGTCGGGTTCTCTGGGGGCTAAAAGGCCTTAATTTTAGGGGGCGCATTCCAGTTTTTCAACTTGGAATTTTCACATCTGTCATCATGCACCCATGTCCTATTTGGGACATTTCTGAAGCCGGCCAATGTAAATTACCCCCATCAAACCATATATTTTTGAAAAGTAGACACCCTAGGGTATTTCAAATGCTGGTATTTTAACACTTTCCATGCACTAATTCAACCACTAGTCTTTGTCAAACTTTTAGGTAGTCATTTTTTTGCATTATTTTTCACACACATTGTACTTTAGGCATATATTCTCAGTCCCTGTTATGTGTTACTGCCAAAAAAAAACTCAATATGTATTCAACAACATCTCCTGAGTACAGTGATACCCCCCATGTATAGGTGTGTCGGGTTCTCTGGGGGCTAAAAGGCCTTAATTTTAGGGGGCGCATTCCAGTTTTTCAACTTGGAATTTTCACATCTGTCATCATGCACCCATGTCCTATTTGGGACATTTCTGAAGCCAGCCAATGTAAATTACCCCCATCAAACCATATATTTTTGAAAAGTAGACACCCTAGGGTATTTCAAATGCTGGTATTTTAACACTTTCCATGCACTAATTCAACCACTAGTCTTTGTCAAACTTTTAGGTAGTAATTTTTTTGCATTATTTTTCACACACATTGTACTTTAGGCATATATTCTCAGTCCCTGTTATGTGTTACTGCCAAAAAAAACCTCAATATGTATTCAACAACATCTCCTGAGTACAGTGATACCCCCCATGTATAGGTGTGTCGGGTTCTCTGGGGGCTAAAAGGCCTTAATTTTAGGGGGCGCATTCCAGTTTTTCAACTTGGAATTTTCACATCTGTCATCATGCACCCATGTCCTATTTGGGACATTTCTGAAGCCGGCCAATGTAAATTACCCCCATCAAACCATATATTTTTGAAAAGTAGACACCCTAGGGTATTTCAAATGCTGGTATTTTAACACTTTCCATGCACTAATTCAACCACTAGTCTTTGTCAAACTTTTAGGTAGTCATTTTTTTGCATTATTTTTCACACACATTGTACTTTAGGCATATATTCTCAGTCCCTGTTATGTGTTACTGCCAAAAAAAATCTCAATATGTATTCAACAACATCTCCTGAGTACAGTTATACCCCCTATGTATAGGTGTGTCGGGTTCTCTGGGGGCTAAAAGGCCTTAATTTTAGGGGGCGCATTCCAGTTTTTCAACTTGGAATTTTCACATCTGTCATCATGCACCCATGTCCTATTTGGGACATTTCTGAAGCCAGCCAATGTAAATTACCCCCATCAAACCATATATTTTTGAAAAGTAGACACCCTAGGGAATTTCAAATGCTGGTATTTTAACACTTTCCATGCACTATTTCAACCACTAGTCTTTGTCAAACTTTTGGGTAGTCATTTTTTTTGTGTTATTTTTCACACACGTTGTACTTTAGGCATATATTCTCAGTCCCTGTTATGTGTTACTGCCAAAAAAAACCTCAATATGTATTCAACAACATCTCCTGAGTACAGTGATACCACCCATGTATAGGTGTGTTGGGTTCTCTGGGGGCTAAAAGGCCTTATTTTTAGGGGGCGCATTCCAGTTTTTCAACTTGGAATTTTCACATCCCATGCACCCATGTCCTATGTAGGACATTTCTGAAGCCGGCCAATGTAATTTACCCCCATCAAACCATATATTTTTGAAAAGTAGACACCCTAGGGTATTTCAAATGCTGGTATTTTAACACTTTCCATGCACTAATTCTTTGTCAAACTATTAGGCAGTCATTTTTTGTGTGTTATTTTTCACACACATTGTACTTTAGACATGAATTCTCAGCTCCTGTTATGTGTTACTGCCAAAGAAGACCCCAATATGTGTTCACCAACATCTCCTGAGTACAGTGATACCACCTATGCATAAGTTTCTTGGCTTGTTCGGGGGGTGTAATGCCAAATGTCCAACATGCGTTTGTGATTTTTTTTTCACATTTAACATATTTTCTTTGCCTATTGTCTTTTTGGGGGTATTTTAACATACCCCAATTTATTTGTTTCCATGAATGTGCATATTTTTGAAATATTGACACCCCAAGGTATTGTATATGGTGTGCTTTGATGCATTTGAAGTAACTGTTTTAGCTAAAAAAAATTGGAGAATGTGTATGGTGGCATTTTTTCAATTTTCATTTTTACACACACATTGCTTTTTGACTATGATTTAGGAGAGACTGTTGTAAGTTAGTGCAAAAAAATACTTCAGGTTGTTTTCTGCTAGGCACCCTGAGTACACCTATGCCCCCCATGCATAGGTTTGCCAGGATTTTGGGAAGGTTATGTTACAATTTTATGACTTGTGATTTTAGTTATTAAGTGAGAGTATTTCTTCTGATAGGCCTATCTTTAGTTTGGGGCCTATTGTAAACCCCACTTTTATATATTGCCATGAATGTGCATATTTTTGAAATGTTGACACCCCAAGGTATTGTATATGGTGTGCTTTGATGCATTTGAAGTAACTGTTTTAGCTAAAAAAATTGGAGAAAGTGTATGGTGGCATTTTTTCAATTTTCATTTTTACACACACATTGCTTTTTGACTATGATTTAGGAGAGACTGTTGTAAGTTAGTGCAAAAAAATACTTCAGGTTGTTTTCTGCTAGGCACCCTGAGTACACCTATGCCCCCCATGCATAGGTTTGCCAGGATTTTGGGAAGGTTATGTTACAATTTTATGACTTGTGATTTTAGTTATTAAGTGAGAGTATTTCTTCTGATAGGCCTATCTTTAGTTTGGGGCCTATTGTAAACCCCACTTTTATTTATTGCCATGAATGTGCATATTTTTGAAATGTTGACACCCCAAGGTATTGTATATGGTGTGCTTTGATGCATTTGAAGTAACTGTTTTAGCTAAAAAAATTGGAGAAAGTGTATGGTGGCATTTTTTCAATTTTCATTTTTACACACACATTGCTTTTTGACTATGATTTAGGAGAGACTGTTGTAAGTTAGTGCAAAAAAAATACTACAGGTTGTTTTCTGCAAGGCACCTTGAGAACACCTATGTCCCCCATGCATAGGTTTGACAGGGGTTTTTGTAAAAAAAAAAAAAAGAACAGCCCCATTTTAGAAAAAAAAATATATTAGTGAAATGTAAAAATCTGGCACATTAAAAGTAAAAAAATAACAACAAAAAATTTAACAGTAAACATAACAAAAAAAAAATAACAGCAAATGTATTTATTTTTTAAAAATTGACCATTGTATGGTACCACTTGAAGCAGTCCCAAATGCAGAGTCCAGGCTGTCCAGGGCAATCAGGACAGTGATATACAGTGTCCCTTCTCTGCCCCCTCTTGGTACAGACTCTGCATTTTTTTTGTGGTCTCTGCTTTGCGGCAGTAAGGGGGATTTTAAAAATAAAATGAGTAGCCCCAACTCTGCTCTCTCCCATCACCGCCCGGGGAGCAGGTGCATCATGGTACAAAATCCCCGAAATGATCTGGAGCTGAAATTGTAAAAAAGTCTGTTTCATTCCGGGGTTTGCTTTTTTGAACAACAAAAAAGCGTTGTGGGTTGCAATCTGCATTAGGTAAATTGCAACCTTTTTGTACCAGGCCCTTGTCTTCCGCATAATTAGGTAGGGCTGCAGCAGCTGATCTGCCAGATCAACCCCACCCATATGTCGGTTATAAGACTTAATGCACACTGGCTTCCTTATGATCTCAGCTCTGCCACGTACAGAGACCGCCACCGTCCTCTCTGTGTGGATGGTGGTAAGAAGGTATACATCCTTCTTGTCTCTGTACTTAAGTGCCAACAGCTCCTCTTGGCGCAGAGCTGAGGTCTCCCCCCTTCGTAGCCGGGTGCGTACAAGTTGTCCTGGGAAACCTTTGCGGTTCTTTTTAATAGTACCGCAAGCTACTGTATCAAAGCAATACAGTAGCTTGAACAAAAGGACACTTGTATAATAATTGTCTAAGTACAAGTGATACCCTTTGTTCATTAGGGGTAATATCAGGTCCCAGACAATCTTGCCAGTGGTTCCCATATGTTCTGGGCAACCTGGAGGGTCAAGGTGGCTATCCTTTCCCTCATACACCCGGAAGGCCTGAGTATACCCAGTCTCGCTCTCACAGAGCTTATACACCTTTACCCCATACCTGGAGCGCTTGGAAGGAATATACTGCTTGAATCCCAGCCTTCCCTTATACTTCATCAGGGATTCATCAACGCATATATTCCTTCCAGGTGTATAAGCCTCTGCAAACCTGGCAGAAAAGTGGGTAATCAGGGGGCGGATTTTATACAGCCTGTCAAATTGGGGATGCTCCCTAGGGGGGCACAGGCTGTTGTCGCTGAAGTGCATGAAATGAAGAATCATTTCATATCTCTGCCTCGACATACTCTGGGAGAAAATGGGGGTAGAGCAGATGGGGCTACTGCTCCAGTAGGAGCGAACGGAGGGTTTCTTTATGATGCCCATCAGCATAGTCAATGCCCAGAATTTTTTAAATTCTGGCACATTGATGGGGGCCCATTGCTGCTTTGCCAAATATGTATCAGGCTTTGCAGCACGGTACTGATGGGCATAAAAATTAGTTTGGGCGACAATGTTCCCCAATACATCATCACCCAGAAACACCTCCAGAAACTGTTGGGGGCTAAAACCTGCCACATCTATATTTATGCCAGCATTTGCTGTGAAGGGTGGGATATCTGGCCTCTGGAGATGAGGCGTTACCCACTCTTCAGCGGCAATGGCAGCAACACGCCTCCTTCTAGCAGGGGGGCTGGCAGGGGGGCTAGCAGGGGGGCTGGCAGGGGGGCTAGCAGCCACAGATACATCACTATCAGTTGAGACTGCATCTAATGATGTATCTGAGCATATGGCAGGGTCAAAATTGGGGTCTGAGTCAGACATAGAGGCATCTGACTCTGACGCAAGGATGGCATACGCCTCCTCAGCACTATATCTTTTCTGTGACATTTTTGTATCTGTCACAGAAAACCAAAATTAATTAATTAATTAACTAAATGGCCTTTGGGTTTTTTTTTTAAAAAGTACAGCTATGCTAATGCCAGTGATTTATAACGATCACTGGCAAGCTAGGGGTTAAATACTCTTTAAATTAAATTAAATTAGCTAAATGGCTCTGAAAGGAGCCTTTGGGTTTTTAAAAAATTACAACAACAAAAATTAACCCCTAAAAAAATGCACAGACAGCAAAAAAGTACAGCTATGCTAATGCCAGTGATTTATAGCGATCACTGGCAAGCTAGAGGTTAAATACTCTTTAAATTAAATTAACTAAATGGCCTTTGGGTTTTTTTAAAAAAAAGTACAGCTATGCTAATGCCAGTGATTTAAAGCGATCACTGGCAAGCTAGGGGTTAAATACTCTTTAAATTAAATTAAATTAGCTAAATGGCTCTGAAAGGAGCCTTTGGGTTTTTAAAAAATTACAACAACAAAAATTAACCCCTAAAAAAATGCACAGACAGCAAAAAAGTACAGCTATGCTAATGCCAGTGATTTATAGTGATCACTGGCAAGCTAGGGGTTAAATACTCTTTAAATTAAATTAAATTAGCTAAATGGCTCTGAAAGGAGCCTTTGGGTTTTTAAAAAATTACAACAACAAAAATTAACCCCTAAAAAAATGCACAGACAGCAAAAAAGTACAGCTATGCTAATGCCAGTTATTTATAGCGATCACTGGCAAGCTAGGGGTTAAATACTATTTAAATTAAATTAAATTAGCTAAATGGCTCTGAAAGGAGCGTTTAGGTTTTTAAAAAATTACAACAAAAATTAACCCCTAAAAAATGCACAGACAGCAAAAAAGTACAGCTATGCTAATGCCAGTGATGTATAGCGATCACTGGCAAGCTAGGGGTTAAATAGTCTTTAAATTAAATTAGCTAAATGGCTCTGAAAGGAGCCTTTGGGTTTTTAAAAAAAAATACAACAACAAAAATTAACCCCTAAAAAAATGCACAGACAGCAAAAAAAAGTGCAGCTGTGCTACTGCCAGTGATTTATAGTGATCACTGGCAAGCTAGGGGTTAATGGCTCTGAAAAGAGCCTTTGGATTTTAAATTTTTTAACAAATAAAAGAAATAAATCTCTCTCTGCTGAAATACAGGTCTCTCTCTCTCTCCAACAAAATAGCAAGTGAGGAGAGGGAGGGAGATCCACACTGATCAGAGTCAATATTTACAAATATTGACCTGATCAGACAAATGGGAGATTTTATTATTATTATTATTTTTTTCTAAGAAGGCTCAGATTGGGTGACCCTAGCTTGCCCCTATGGTGAGACAGGCTAGGGACACCCCCAGAGGCCCCATGATGCACCGGGCATCGCCATTTTGGAAGCCTCATGGGGGAGGGGGGGGGCTATATGTGGGGGCTTTTTATTTTATTACCGTTTTTTTTTTATTACAATTTTATTTAATTTATTTACTAACTAAGTGCCTCGACCCACCGAGGCACTTAGCACACTAGCAGAGCATCGGAAGCGTGTCCGATCGCTTCCGATGCTCTGCTGCACTGCCGGGCTCCACGTGGAGCAAAACCGGAAGTGATCACTCAAGGGGGAGTGATCGCTCCGGTCCCGGCACTCCGTAACAGCACTGCAGGGATGCCCAGACATCGAGGCATCCCTGCAGTACTGTAATAGTGCCTGGAAGCGATCTTGATCGCTTCCAGCACTCACTTTAGCCGAGGACGTGCAGGGTACGTCGTCAGGCGTTAACTGCCTTTTTTTTTCAGACGTACCCTGCACGTCCTCGGTCACTAAGGGGTTAAAAAAAATGCTAAATAACTTTGGTGCATGAACATGTCACAGGACGTAACCACAAAGCACAACATATTTGTTTGGAGGTGATAGCCCACGAGTCCAACAGAAAGATTCCAACCACTCAGGTAAGGAAGGCTATGCTATTAACTTTATTGTGCATCAAGCATTGGCAAACAAACATGGTGAGGACCAAGAATGGACACAAGGCAGCAATGCTGTTTGCCCTATGTAAAGAGCTTAAAGGGACAGTGTGCTGTCAAATAGTTTTCTCCTTAATGTGTTAACAATAACTTGCTATACCAGCTTCAAAGTTTAAAATGTATGTGAAGCTGCCCCTTTAGGTATATTTTGTATATGAAATATCTGTATCTGCTAATTGAAAACACAACCCATTAAAATGGTCTGAGCTTGCAGGGAGAGCAGGCATCATTAGCTTATTCTTCTATGTTTCTGCAAAACTCTACATATCTTATCTCTCTATACACAGTGAGTCCAATACTTAGGGTCTGATGATCAAAAACTTGCAAGAATGAAGAGAAATCATGCACAAGCTTCGGGGGCTTTTTTTGAGCATTATATTCCAACGTATGTGTCCCTCCTTAATATCCAGAATCCCGCATAGCTAGATAAACAGCATTCAAGCAAAAGTTTGCTTGAGGAGCACTAGTGTGCCGCATCACAGTGGTTGAAAAACACTGCATTAGACCATTGGGTCCTTAGAGAGCACAATAGAATATTAACATTTTAGTACCTCTCTGTCCAACCCCAACTCTGAACAGGTTTTTTTTTTCTCTAAATGTTCTTGTTTACATAACCTTTCTATAGCCAGTATAGGTAGGGATACAAAAGGCAAAAACAGATTAGAAAATCAGATGAGAAAATCAAGTAAAAGAGCTAAAGAACCCCAACAGAGTCTGCAGCATTATTGTACTGCAATAAATTTAATAAACTTTAGCAAGAAAAATTAACCACTGGGTACATGTACACTATCTCTTTAATTATTATCAAGCCTTTTCCATAGAGTAAAAGCATAAAACCTCTGACCTATCTCCATATTTGGTCCCCTAACATGCATGTTTGCCTAGCTTTTCCTTCATTCTAAAATAATTTGCATTGCATATGAGCTGAATTTGCCACCATGCTAACATGCTGCACGATAAGAACTAAACAGGTTTAATTCCAGTCTATTTCTAAACAACATTTTCCTGGAGATAATTAGGTAAAACTGCAATGTAAACTATTGAGTACAGAATGGAAAAGTATTAAGGGGAAAAAAACACTGATTGTGGGACACATCATTTCTTTCATAAGATGGAGAGAGTTAACGACCCACTATAAGCGAGATGAAAGTCCATTCTTATAGGAGGAGGCAAAACACCCCACATAACAGAACTTTTAATCCCTCCCCTCAAGAGCTGGTGAGGTCCATAGCAGTTATACATAAGCGTGTGTATAATGTGTACAATCCTAATGCAGAGGAGCCTTTTATTAGTGCAAGTTGCAGGTCTATCTATCTACTCAAAAGCATTGTACAGAACTATATGTGAATTACTATTGCTTACTATTGAGTTATCTTTGTGGGGGGCTCAAAAAATATTTTGCATGACGGCCCTCTGTTGAGTAGGTTCGCAAATGCAGTGTGGAGATACTACCAGCCTCCCAGGTGAACTGTGGGTATGTCTGCCGAACCCTGGTCTGCAATGTACAGACCCTTGGCACTGTGTTTACAGTGCCTAGGATGAGCACGTCTGCTGGAAGCGGTCTTCTGCAGCTAATGTCAGCACGTTAGATAAAGGTGCTGACAGGTAAGTATCAGGCATCTTCATAGCCCGCAGGTTACTAGCATGATCATGTATTGTACACATATTTCAATTAGACTGTGGACACAGTCACATACAACACTTAATTTTTTTTTTTAAAGAAAAAATATATATAAAAAAAGGCTTACTCTTGTTGTATAGATACTGCTTTAAATGTAACTGCTATTCAGTGCGGTAGACATCTTCATGAGCAGATAATGAGGTCTCAAGGGGAATGGTCAGTAAGCCACTCATGCTTAACAGAACTGGTGGTTATTTCATAATTTAAACATTTATTTGCTGGTCTTAAGCTTAAGCTTGAAATATTTCAACAACCTTTCTTACTGTTTAAATTAACAGTACACTTTTTATGTAATCCTTACACTTTTGCATTTTAAAACACATATTTTCCTTTTTAAAAAGACAATACCCAATTGTTTATAATTCCCTTATAGGAACTTCAGTATTACATTGTCCCAACATTTGTGTGGTACACTTAGGGAGTTAACCCTTTCTGTGTCTTACACTGTATTTCTAGTCTGCTATTTAATTTTTTCTACTCACCTGTTCTTATTTCATTATGGAGCAAACTGGCGCAGCTAAAATCTTAGGACATAACAATGATCCTTTAGAGGGGTGATCTATTGACAAATTTAACCCCTTCTCATATGTGTTTGCTATGTAACAAAGGGTTGCTGTGTCCCCCTAATCATCTTTCTAAACTAGGTGTTGAATATATGTGAAATGCTAGACAGAGACATGCAGTGTTGCATTGCAGCAGAGATCTAAGGGATTTGCTACCCATCAGGGTTATTCCCAGGAGAGTTCTGCAGATCTGCCTCTTGCCCTTAAACAGTACATTTTGGGGCCTAGTTATCAAGCCGTCAACCTCAAATATGCTGGAATTCCGCAGCGTATTTGTGGCGAGGCTGATTCGCCTTAGTTATCAAAGGCTCGAGACTGGCAAAAGTAGAATTTTGTGACGTAAGCTTCGATCCGCCGGACTCAGTCCGACACAGATCGAT
The DNA here is from genome assembly GCF_027579735.1 of Bombina bombina. Classification (NCBI taxonomy): domain Eukaryota; kingdom Metazoa; phylum Chordata; class Amphibia; order Anura; family Bombinatoridae; genus Bombina; species Bombina bombina. The sequence goes on along the minus strand of NC_069504.1, from coordinate 158,721,023 downwards.
TCTTACGTCACTCCAGATGTTCCGCACACAAGTGCGGCACATTCTCACTACTTTTGCTAGTTATCAAAAAACTAGCAGGTACGCTCGGCACTTTTACGGCCCAGCGTACCTGGTTTTCAATCCGCCACCCCTGGAGGCGGCGGATCCCATAGGAATCAATGGGAGTCTGACCATAGCGAAAGTACAAGTTCGCTGCTGACAGACATCCCATTCATTCCTATGGGAGCTGTCTACACCTAACACCCTAACATGTACCCCGAGTCTAAACACCACTAATCTGTCCCCCCTACACCGCCGCAACTAAATAAAGTTATTACCCCCTAAACCGCCGCTCCCGGAGCCCACCGCAAGCTACTCTATACATATTAACCCCTAAACCGCGGCTCCCTGACCACGCCGCAACTATAATAAATGTATTAACCCCTATCCTGCCCCCCCTACACCGTCGCCACCTATAATAAATGTATTAACCCCTAATCTGCCCCCCCTACACCGTCGCCACCTATAATACATTTATTAACCCCTATCCTGCCCCCCACTACGCCGCCGCCACTGTAATAAAATTATTAACCCCTAAACCTAAGTCTAACACTAACCCTAACGCCCCCCTAACTTAAATATTAATTAAATACATCTAAATAATATTTATATTATTAACTAAGTTAATCCTATTTAAAACTAAATACTTACCTATAAAATAAACTCTAATATAGCTACAATATAAATAATAATTATATTGTAGCTATCTTAGGATTTATTTTTATTTTACAGGCAACTTTCAATTTATTTTAACTAGGTACAATAGCTATTAAATAGTTATTAACTATTTAATAGCTTACCTAGCTAAAATAAAGAGAAATTTACCTGTAAAATAAATCCTAACCTAAGTTATAATTACACCTAACACTACACTATACTTAAATAAATTATTCCTATTTAAAACTAAATACTTACCTGTAAAATAAACCCTAAGATAGCTACAATATAAATAATAATTACATTGTAGCTATATTAGGATTTATATTTATTTTACAGGTAACTTTGTATTTATTTTAGCTAGTTAGAATAGTTCTTAAATAGCTATTAACTATTTAATAACTACCTAGCTAAAAGAAATACAAAATTACCTGTAAAATAAATCCTAACCTAAGTTACAATTAAACACTACACTATCATTAAATTAATTAAATAAACTACCTACAAATAACTACAATTAAATACAATTACATAAACTAACTAAAGTACAAAAAATAAAAAAAGCTAAGTTACAAAAAATAAAAAAATAAGTTACAAACATTTTAAAAATATTACAACAATTTTAAGCAACTTACACCTAATCTTAGCCCCCTAATAAAATAACAAACCCCCCCAAAATAAAAAAATGCCCTACCCTATTCTAAATTAAATAAAGTTCAAAGCTCTTTTACCTTACCAGCCCTTAAAAGGGCCATTTGTGGGGGCATGCCCCAAAAAGTTCAGCTCTTTTGCCTGTAAAAGAAAAATACAACCCCCCCAACATTAAAACCCACCACCCACATACCCCTAATCTAACCCAAACCCCCCTTACAAAAACCTAACACTAATCCCCTGAAGATCATCCTACCTTGAGTCGTCTTCACTCAGCCGAGCAGCGATGGAACCGAAGTGGACATCCGGAGCGGAAGAAGTTAATCCTCCAAGCGGCGCTGAAGAAATCTTCCATCCGATGAAGTCATCATCCAGGCGGCGCTGAAGAAGTCTTCGATCCGGGCGATGTCATCTTCCAAGAGGTGCTGAAGAGGTCTTCTATCCTTGCGATGACATCTTCCAAGCCGGGTCTTGAATCTTCCTGCCGCCGACGCGGAACCTCCTTCTTCACCGACGGACTACGACGAATGAAGGCTCCTTTAAGGGACATCATCCAAGATGGCGTCCCCTCAATTCCGATTGGCTGATAGGATTCTATCAGCCAATCGGAATTAAGGTAGGAAAAATCTGATTGGCTGATGGAATCAGCCAATCATATTCAAGTTCAATCCGATTGGCTGATCCAATCAGCCAATCAGATTGAGCTCGCATTCTATTGGCTGTTCCGATCAGCCAATAGAATGCAAGCTCAATCTGATTGGCTGATTGGATCAGCCAATCGGATTGAACTTGAATATGATTGGCTGATTCCATCAGCCAATCAGATTTTTCCTACCTTAATTCCGATTGGCTGATAGAATCCTATCAGCCAATCGGAATTGAAGGGACGCCATCTTGGATGACGTCCCTTAAAGGAGCCTTCCGTCGGTGAAGAAGGAGGTTCCGCGTCGGCGGGAGGAAGATTCAAGACCCGGCTTGGAAGATGTCATCGCAAGGATAGAAGACCTCTTCAGCGCCTCTTGGAAGATGACATCGCCCGGATCGAAGACTTCTTCAGCGCCGCCTGGATGATGACTTCATCGGATGGAAGATTTCTTCAGCGCCGCTTGGAGGATTAACTTCTTCCGCTCCGGATGTCCACTTCGGTTCCATCGCTGCTCGGCTGAGTGAAGACGACTCAAGGTAGGATGATCTTCAGGGGATTAGTGTTAGGTTTTTGCAAGGGGAGTTTGGGTTAGATTAGGGGTATGTGGGTGGTGGGTTTTAATGTTGGGGGGGGGTTGTATTTTTCTTTTACAGGCAAAAGAGCTGAACTTTTTGGGGCATGCCCCCACAAATGGCCCTTTTAAGGGCTGGTAAGGTAAAAGAGCTTTGAACTTTATTTAATTTAAAATAGGGTAGGGCATTTTTTTATTTTGGGGGGGGGGTTTGTTATTTTATTAGGGGGCTTAGATTAGGTGTAAGTAGCTTAACATTGTTGTAATATTTTTTAAAATGTTTGTAACTTATTTTTTTATTTTTTGTAACTTAGCTTTTTTTATTTTTTGTACTTTAGTTAGTTTATGTAATTGTATTTAATTGTAGTTATTTGTAGGTAGTTTATTTAATTAATTTAATGATAGTGTAGTATTAGGTTTAATTGTAACTTAGGTTAGGATTTATTTTACAGGTAATTTTGTATTTCTTTTAGCTAGGTAGTTATTAAATAGTTAATAACTATTTAATAACTATTCTAACTAGCTAAAATAAATACAAAGTTACCTGTAAAATAAATATAAATCCTAAGATAGCTACAATATAATTATTATTTATATTGTAGCTATCTTAGGGTTTATTTTACAGGTAAGTATTTAGTTTTAAATAGGAATAATTTATTAAAGTATAGTGTAGTGTTAGGTGTAATTGTAACTTAGGTTAGTTTTTATTTTACAGGTAAATTTCTCTTTATTTTAGCTAGGTAAGCTATTAAATAGTTAATAACTATTTAATAGCTATTGTACCTAGTTAAAATAAATTGAAAGGTACCTGTAAAATAAAACTAAATCCTAAGATATCTACAATATAATTATTATTTATATTGTAGCTATATTAGAGTTTATTTTATAGGTAAGTATTTAGTTTTAAATACGATTAACTTAGTTAATAATATAAATATTATTTAGATGTATTTAATTAATATTTACGTTAGGGGGGTGTTAGGGTTAGTGTTAGACTTAGGTTTAGGGGTTAATAATTTTATTACAGTGGCGGCGGCGTAGTGGGGGGCAGGATAGGGGTTAATAAATTTATTATAGGTGCCTACGGTGTAGGGGGGGCAGGATAGGGGTTAATAAATTTGTTATAGGTGCCGACGGTGTAGGGGGGGCAGGATAGGGGTTAATAAATTTAATATAGGATGCGGCGGGTTCAGGGAGCGGCGGTTTAGGGGTTAAACTATTTTTTTATTTGCAGCGAGGTGCGGGATCAGCAGGATAGGGGTTAATAACTTTATTACAGGGGGCGGCGGTATAGGGGGGGCAGGATAGGGGTTACTAGGTATAATGTAGGTGGCAGCGGTGTCCGGGAGCGGCGGTTTAGGGGTTAATACATTTATAAGACTTGCGGCGGTGTCTGGGAGCGGCGGTTTAGGGGTTAATACTTTTATAAGACTTGTGACTGGGTCTAGGAGCGGCGGTTTAGGGGTTAATACATTTATAAGACTTGCGGCAGGGTCTAGGAGCGGCGGTTTAGGGGTTAGTAACTTTATTTAGTAGCGGGGGGCTCCAGGGGCGCCGGTATAGGGGTTAGAGCAGTGTAGTTTAGTGTGAGTACTTAGTGACAGGCTAGCAAAAGAGCTGTCAAACAGCCGAAGAGCAGCGAGATCGGATGAGTGATAACTTTCACAGTCCGCTGCTCATCGCCCCGCGGCTTTTTGACAGCTTTTTTTGATAACTTAGGTGTATTTTTTCAGGTCCGTGGCGGCGAAGGTAGGCGAGCTTAGGCGGGCATATTGGGCCGGCGAAGGCAGGAAAGTAGACACGTTGATAACTACCCCCCTAACTCTGCAGTTTCAAAACTGATGGCTGTCATGCCTCCACCATTTAAACCCAAAAACATGCAAAGGCTCATCCATAATAAGTAACCCATCTAGGTACCCTGCACATTCCAGGAGAACAATTGAAACAGAACCCTCCTCAGCTGAGGATGATTATTAACCTCTTAAGGACATATGACAGAATTTTTCCGTCATAAAACAATTGAGCAAACTGAAAGCTGTGTCCTTAAAGGGTTAAAAAACCCAGGATCCCCTTCTGACTAAGTGCCCTTTAATTTTAAATTGGAGCATATACATGCTCGCTCTTTTGTGGAACTTTTTACTTGACTTGGAGATTAAGGACGTTCCACCTACAGACAAACAGGGCAATATTACCAGAGACATGCTAATGCTAGCATGGGACGCAATATCAATATTGTTGTTGAACCGTGCTAAAATTAGCATGCAAACTGGTAAACAGATTTAATTGTAGCAGCCTGTGCTTTCAATAGAGATTGCTAAATATCACTTGTATTACACAAGTGGAAAGCTACATCTTGAGCTATAGAAAAATCCCTAAATAGAGCTAAAATAATTAAATTGACCTAAAACCTGAAATAAAGTTTAAGGGTTAAAATAAAAGTTACACAAAACACATGTAAAACATATTTTAAAAGTATTACACTCATAAATATAGTTTTTATTTAAAAATATGTTTATTATCGAAAAATATGTTTATTATAGAGAAAGAGAGAGAGTAAATTGCAACTATGTTTATATCACTACGGAATCTTTTGGCACTCTATAAATAATAATAATAATAATAATAATAATAATAATAATAATAATAATACTGACAATAATAATAATGACAAATATAAAATGTATATAGTTTAACCTGTTATGCTGTATATTGATATCACTATCTTATAAAAATTTATAGTTTTTGTTTTTGTTTTTTTTATATGGAAATCAAAGTAAAAGTTTGTACTCAAACTTTCAACTGAACAAATGTAGTTTTAAAGTTCTTAATTAAATTCATTAAATGTGCCAGCCTTCTCTTTTGGGATCTATCCTACAATACATATTAAAAGGCATATCAAAGAGTTGCAATCACCACTAGGTTTGATACCAAAATCTGTATATATGACCACTTACTCTCCTGACAATCTCAACAGGGGCAAGCACAACAGAAACAATGAACAGTCTCACAAAGCCCCTCAGTTAAATAAAAAAAATAAAAAAAAAAAATATATATATATATATATATATATATATATATATATATATACTGTATATATATATATCTCAAGGGCAACCCTTCTTCGTTTAATTGAACCCCTTTAGCCAAATAGAAAAGAAAAATCTTTGTTATTTTGGTGAAAATCCCTATACCTTAAAGTGAAGGTAAACTTTGATGAATGAAAGCCCATTTTTTAAAAATACTATTAAAAACAGGGGCACTTTCATTCATCAAATTTACAAAGCAGCCTTTTTGATTAAAAACTTACCTCTCTTCTTTGCACAGCCAAAGCAGCTTCCCTCACCCGGAGATCCTCTCTTCACATGTCATCAATGAATAATCCATCTTCCTCCAATCATGGCTTTCCCCCCAGGGTAGTCATTGCCTGAGGCCATGCCGTGATTGGAGGAAGCTGGACTAGTCATTGATGACGTGTGAAAAGCGGATCTCCGTGTGGGGGAAGCTGCTCTGGCTGTGCAAAGAACAAAGGTAAGTTTTTAATCAAAAAGGCTGCTTTTTAAACTTTGATGAATGAAAGTGCCCCTGTTTTTAATAGTATTTTTTTAAAAAATGGGCTTTCATTTATCAAAGTTAACCTTTACTTTAAGCCTAAGCCCTCATGGGTTTGCATATACAGCCATGTGTTTGTTCACCTTTTAAGAGGTCTATATACATGAAAAACTTGCCATACAGCTTGCCAAAAAAATAAGAAGAAAAAACCCAGCCCCATCTTAGACCACAGGAAATCATACATCAGTATTAATAGATTTATTTTCATGATTAATTCAAAATCATGTATACAAGAAAAACCTAAATCTTTGCCACCCAAATGAATCAACAAAATATAATTCAGACCAAATGTCTTGCATAACCAAAAATAAACTGCCTCTTTTACAACCCTCTCTAACCTAGCCACCTTTCTGAGACTAGACTTTTTGGAAAGCCTAGCTGTAGTATCTCATTGTTAACCACACAATAATCTAGAAAATATAATACAATAAAAAATGATAACTGCAAAATAAACCAAGACAATTCAATATGCTAACATATAGGTATTCTTTCTTACTTATAGCATTATCAGTACCTAAGCATGGTATTTGAAACTGTATTGTGAAATCATCAGGTAGCCTTAATCCTATAAAATGCATGCAAGCTATTTTTTTACTGTTAGACCTTACCTGCCTGTCAATCTCAGTGAGATTGTAAGTGTGCATCAAAAATATCTTTACCATGGAGTTACATAGCTTGCAACAGCGTATCATTTTGTATTATTTTTTTACATTGAAAACCTTTTCTTCTATGAAAGTTATGCAGATGTTTACAAAACCCTCAATATCTCTTCTCAGGGTGGTCCTAGCTCCTTGGAACAAAAACTGATGTCAAGAGCACATTACAAGGTAAATGTACATATCTAAACATTTTGCACATTCATGTTCCATAGACTTAGAACTTAAAGAGACAGTCTACACCAAAATTGTCATTGTTTAAAAAGATAGATAGCACATTTACTACTAGTGATGTCCCGAACTGTTCGCCCACGAACGGTTCACAGCGAACATAGCTTGTTCGCATTTGTGAGCGAACACATGGCGATGTTCGATCCGCCCCTATGTGTCATCACTGTGGAAACTTTGACCCTTTATGTCACAGCCGCCTGACACATTAGAGCCAATCAACATCAGATACTTCCTCACAGACCCTCCCAGGTACTCGGAATCCGCCATTTTAGACTCATAACGACCTTGCTTTCTTAATGAGAGGACGTGTTGTGTTTTTGCTCCTGACATTAATAGGAAAAACATAGCTAGGCTAGTGTATTTACAGTCCAGAAGGACTCCACTCATCTCTGCTGCAAGCACAGCACCCCAAAAAGCCCTTTTTAGGGCTATATTTCGTGTCGTTTTTTTTTTTTTTTTCTTTTATTAGCATTTGCCTGGCTTTCAGGCTGTGTGTTTAAGGCTCACAGCATATGCTGTGATTACTGCCACCACTGATATCTCCCTAACAACATTAGTTTAAATTTAACTAAACAAAAAATTTAATTATTTTTCTAGTGTAATTTTTTTTCATTTTCTATCAGGCCAGTGTCACACAGCATATACTCTGGTTCATTGCTCTGTGCCAGCCAGCAGCCACCAGTGTTAATATCAGTTTATAACATTATTTTTAATTTAAAAAAAAAAAAAAAAATATATATATATATATATATATATATATATATATATATATATATATATATATATATATATATATATATTGCTAGTGTAATCTAATTACATTTACTATCATGCCTGTGTCTGTCAGGCTCACTTAGCATTAATATACCTAATGTTTTTTTTTCAGTCTTTTGGTTAATTGGTCTGTGCCAGGCAGCCACCCAGCACTCATATCTATTCTTCTTCACCTTAATTTTAATATATAAAAAAAAGTTTAAATTTGTTTGCTAGTGTAATCTAATATAATTTTCTATCCGGCCTGTGTGTTTTGCTGACATACAGAGCCTACTGTGTTTACTTGCTGCCCTCCCTAGTCTATGAGCCACGACTCATATGTGTTTAACCTTTTTTTAATTCCCCCCCAAAAAAAATAATTTCAATCATTTTTCTAGTGTAATCTAATAGTATTTTCTATCAGGCGTGTGTGTATCCGACTTACAGAGCCTACTGTTTTTAATAGCTGCCCTTCCAAGGCTATCAGCCACGACTCATATGTATGTGCTTAACCTTTTTCTTTAAATTTCCAAAAAAAAGTCTTTAAATCATTATGCTAGTGTAATGTAATTGTATTTTCTATCAGGCCTGTGTCTAACTGTCTATCTGACTTACACAGCCTACTGTTGTTAATTGCTGCCCTACGTAGCAGCCTGCCAGTGCGACCACTCATAGAGTCATGTGTGCATTGCACTTCTTAACATAATTTTAATATTAAAATCTAAAATTTTAAAATATTTTGCTAGTGTAATTTAACTTAATTTTCTATCAGGCCTGTGTTTTTGTCACTTACACAGCATACTGTGTTAAATTGCTGCCCTACCTACCATCCACGACTCATATCTGCCAGCCTGTGTGACAGGCCCAACTAGCCAATTAGTGGCACCAATCACAATTCTTGTAACAGTATATAAAAAAATAAAAATCATAATTTTTTGGACTGCAAATATTCAGTCTCCTAGTGCCATTGAATTGCATTTACCTCCTGCCTGCCACTGCCAGCCTTTTGTGCCAGGCCGTCTAGCCAACTATTTACACCAATCATAATTGTTGTCGCAGGCAGTATAGTTACTAATTAAAATTAAAAAAAATTTGATTGTTGATCTTAATCCTCAGTTTGCTCGCGCCCTAGAATTGCACTTTTCTACTGCCTTCCAAGCCTGTGTGCCAGGCCTACTTGAAAAATATTTACACCAATCATATTTGTTGTGACAGTATTCTTAATAATTAAAAATTAAAATTGTTGGTAATAGTTGTTGAGAATCCTCAGTTTGCTGGTGCCATTGAATAGCATTTTCCTGCTGCCTTGCAGCCTGCTGTGAGCCAGGCCCACCTAGCCAATTGTTGCCAGCAATCATATTTCTTTTAACAGTATTGCAAAAATTGTCAATCATCACTGTTTTGACTGTCAGTAATCAGTCTCCTAGTGTCCTTGAATTGCATCTACCTCCTGCCTGCCAGCCTTTTGTGCCAGGCCGTCTTGCCAACTATTTACACCAATCATAATTTTTGGTCACAGTATAGTTACTAATTAAAATTAAAAAATTCTTGATTGTTGATGATCTTAATCCTCAGTTTGCTCGTGCCCTAGAATTGCACTTTTCTACTGCCTTCCAAGCCTGTGTGCCAGGCCTAATTGAACAATATTTACACCAATCATATTTGTTGTGACAGTATTCTTAATAATTAAAAATTAAAATTGTTGTTAATAGTTGTTGAGAATCCTCAGTTTGCTGGTGCCATTGAATAGCACTTTCCTGCTGCCTTGCAGCCTGCTGTGAGCCAGGCCCACCTAGCCAATTGTTGCCAGCAATCATATTTCTTTTAACAGTATTGCAAAAATTGTCAATTATCACTGTTTTGACTGTCAGTAATCAGTCTCCTAGTGTCCTTGAATTGCATTTACCTCCTGCCTGCCAGCCTTTTGTGCCAGGCAGTCTTGCCAACTATTTACACCAATCATAATTGTTGTCACAGTATAGTTACTAATTAAAATTAAAAAAATTCTTGATTGTTGATGATCTTAATCCTCAGTTTGCTCGTGCCCTAGAATTGTACTTTTCTACTGCCTCCCAAGCCTGTGTGCCAGGCCTACTTGAAAAATATTTACACCAATCATATTTGTTGTGACAGTATTCTTAGTAGTTAAAAATTAAAATTTTTGTTAATGGTTGTTGTGAATCCTCAGTTTGCTGGTGCCAGTGAATAGCACTTTCCTCCTGCCTTGTAGCCTGCTGTGTGCCCGGCCCACCTAGCCAATTATTGCCAGCAATCATATTTCTTTTAACAGTATTGCAAAAATTGTCAATCATCACTGTTTTGACTGTCAGTAATCAGTCTCCTAGTGTCCTTGAATTGCATTTACCTCCTGCCTGCCAGCCTTTTGTGCCAGGCCTTCTTGCCAACTATTTACACCAATCATAATTGTTGTCACAGTATAGTTACTAATTAAAATTAAAAAATTCTTGATTGTTGATGATCTTAATCCTCAGTTTGCTCGTGCCCTAGAATTGCACTTTTTTACTTCCTTGCAAGACTGTGTGCCAGGCCTACTTGAAAAATATTTACACCAATCATATTTGTTGTGACAGTATTCTTAATAATTAAAAATTAAAATTTTTGTTAATAGTTGTTGTGAATCCTCAGTTTGCTGGTGCCATTGAATAGCACTTTCCTCCTGCCTTGCAGCCTGCTGTGAGCCAGGCCCACCTAGCCATTTGTTGCCAGCAATCATATTTCTTTTAACAGTATTGCAAAAATTGTCAATCATCACTGTTTTGACTGTCAGTAATCAGTCTCCTAGTGTCCTTGAATTGCATTTACCTCCTGCCTGCCAGCCTTTTGTGCCAGGCCTTCTTGCCAACTATTTACACCAATCATAATTGTTGTCACAGTATAGTTACTAATTAAAATTAAAAAATTCTTGATTGTTGATGATCTTAATCCTCAGTTTGCTCGTGCCCTAGAATTGCACTTTTTTACTTCCTTGCAAGACTGTGTGCCAGGCCTACTTGAAAAATATTTACACCAATCATATTTGTTGTGACAGTATTCTTAATAATTAAAAATTAAAATTTTTGTTAATAGTTGTTGTGAATCCTCAGTTTGCTGGTGCCATTGAATAGCACTTTCCTCCTGCCTTGCAGCCTGCTGTGAGCCAGGCCCACCTAGCCATTTGTTGCCAGCAATCATATTTCTTTTAACAGTATTGCAAAAATTGTCAATCATCACTGTTTTGACTGTCAGTAATCAGTCTCCTAGTGTCCTTGAATTGCATCTACCTCCTGCCTGCCATCCTTTTGTGCCAGGCCGTCTTGCCAACTATTTACACCAATCATAATTTTTGGTCACAGTATAGTTACTAATTAAAATAAAAAAATTCTTGATTGTTGATGATCTTAATCCTCAGTTTGCTCATGCCCTAGAATTGCACTTTTCTACAGCCTTCCAAGCCTGTGTGCCAGGCCTACTTGAAAAATATTTACACCAATCATATTTGTTGTGACATTATTCTTAATAATTAAAAATTAAAATTTTTGTTAATAGTTGTTGTGAATCCTCAGTTTGCTGGTGCCATTGAATAGCACTTTCCTCCTGCCTTGCAGCCTGCTGTGAGCCAGGCCCACCTAGCCATTTGTTGCCAGCAATCATATTTCTTTTAACAGTATTGCAAAAATTGTCAATCATTACTGTTTTGACTGTCAGTAATCAGTCTCCTAGTGTCCTTGAATTGCATCTTCCTCCTGCCTGCCAGCCTTTTGTGCCAGGCCGTCTTGCCAACTATTTAAAACCAATCATAATTATTGGTCACAGTATAGTTACTAATTAAAATTTAAAAAATCTTGATTGTTGATGATCTTAATCCTCAGTTTGCTTGTGCCCTAGAATTGCACTTTTCTACAGCCTTCCAAGCCTGTGTGCCAGGCCTACTTAAAAAATATTTACACCAATCATATTTGTTGTGACAGTATTCTAATAATTAAAAATTTAAATGTTTGTTAATAGTTGTTGTGAATCCTCAGTTTGCTGGTGCCATTGAATAGCACTTTCCTCCTGCCTTGCAGCCTGCTGTGAGCCAGGCCCACCTAGCCATTTGTTGCCAGCAATCATATTTCTTTTAACAGTATTGCAAAAATTGTCAATCATTACTGTTTTGACTGTCAGTAATCAGTCTCCTAGTGTCCTTGAATTGCATCTTCCTCCTGCCTGCCAGCCTTTTGTGCCAGGCCGTCTTGCCAACTATTTACACCAATCATAATTTTTGGTCACAGTATAGTTACTAATTAAAATTAAAAAATTCTTGATTGTTGATGATCTTAATCCTCAGTTTGCTCGTGCCCTAGAATTGCACTTTTCTACTGCATTCCAAGCCTGTGTGCCAGGCCTACTTGAAAAATATTTACACCAATCATATTTGTTGTGACAGTATTCTTAGTAATTAAAAATTAAAATTTTTGTTAATAGTTGTTGTAAATCCTCAGTTTGCTGGTGCCAGTGAATAGCACTTTCCTCCTGCCTTGCAGCCTGCTGTGTGCCCGGCCCACCTAGCCAATTATTGCCAGCAATCATATTTCTTTTAATAGTATTGCAAAAATTGTCAGTCATCACTGTTTTGACTGTCAGTAATCAGTCTCCTAGTGTCCTTGAATTGCATTTACCTCCTGCCTGCCAGCCTTTTGTGCCAGGCCATCTTCCCAACTATTTACACCAATCATAATTGTTGTCTACAGTAAAGTTACTAATTAAAATTAAAAAAAATTTGATTGTTGATCTTAATCCTCAGTTTGCTCGTGCCATTGAATTGCACTTTTCTACTGCCTGCCAGCCTGTGTGCCAGGCCCAACTATCCAATTAGTGCCAGCAATCATATTTCTTTTAACAATATTGCAAAATTTGTCAATCATCACTGTTTTGACTGTCAATCTGCAGTCTACTAGTGCCCTTGAATTGCATTTTCCTCCTGCCTGCCTGCCTGTGTGCCAGTCCCAACTAGCCAATTAGTGCCACCACTCATATTTATTGTAACAGGATTGTAATTTTTGTTAATCATAACTGTTTTGACTGGGATTCTTCAGTCTCCTAGTGCCATTGAATTGCAGTTTCCTTTCTCCCAGCGTGTGTGCCAGACAGGCCCATTTGCCAACTAGTGCCAAACAATCATATTTGTTGCCACAGTACTTGTAATATTTTAAAAAAATTAACAATTTGTGATTTTTAAAACATCTGTCTTTTTTGTTGTTGTCAGTCTCACAGCGTATACTGTGTCCACTTTCACAGTGCCACCACTCAATTGGTGTAATAGTATTGTTAGTGTCCATTTTAAAAAAAATGACAGGCAGAGGCAGGCCACCCCGCAGGTTCCGTGGTTGTGGTCGTGGTGCTGTGATTCCTTTAGACCCTGCAAATATGCACATTGTTCAGACGCCGGGTGCCAGGGGGGACGCAAAAACTTCTGAGGAGGACCTAGTTGAATGGCTAACACAGGACACCCAATCTTCTTCAGCTTCCGCTGCTAGTCCTCCTAACCTTGACGCACCATCTATGTCCAGCTGTGCTTTGCGCAGGTCTCAAGTGACCAGTGCCACTCCCCCGCCTGTCGCCACCACCAACACTAGCACCACAGCCGCTTTACTTGATCTGTCACAGGAGTTATTGACACATCATTTTGAAGAAATGAGTGATGCGCAACCATCATTGACAGAGGATGTAGCTAATAGTGATCAGTCTCAGTCAGGCAGCATTACAGACATGGAGGTACGGTGTGATGATGATGATGATTTTGTACCTGCTGCTGCTTCCTTTCTTGATGTTTCAGATACAAGGGAAGCGGTTGATGATGATGTGTCGGTGGATGTCACGTGGGTGCCTGCTAGAAGAGAAGAAGAAGAGGGGGAAAGTTCAGATGGGGAGACAGAGAGGAGGAGGAGACGATTTGGAAGCACGGGGAGGTCGTCTCAAGGAGCTAGTGGCACAGTCAGACAGCATGCATCGTCACCAGGGGTCAGCCAGACAGCACGCCGACGCCCATCAACGCATGCTGTTGCCACCACCAGAATGCCGTCATTGCAGAGCTCAGCAGTGTGGCATTTTTTTTGTGTGTCTGCCTCTGACAACAGCGATGCCATTTGCAACCTTTGCCAAAAGAAACTGAGTCGTGAGAAGTCCAACAGCCATCTAGGTACAACTGCTTTTTATGAAGGCACATGGTCTCCCATCACAAAGGCCGATGGGAAGAACACATGAGTAGAAGCAGCACACAAAGTGAAAGCCGCCCTCCTCCTCCTGCTCCATCATCTTCAGCCACGTCAACCAGTGCTGTCCTCCTTGCCCCCTCTCAACCATTCTCCACTCAGTCTCTCTTACATAGCAGTTCTTGGTCATCTGCCCACAGTCAGGTGTCTGTCAAGGACATGTTTTAGCGTAAGAAGCCAATTTCTCAAAGTCACCCCCTTGCCCGGCGTCTGACAGCTGGCTTGTCTGAACTCTTAGCCCGCCAGCTTTTACAATACAAGCTGGTGGAGTCTGATGCTTTCAAAAAATTTGTATCTATTGGGACACCGCAGTGGAAGGTACCTGGCAGAAATTTCTTTTCACAAAAGGCAATCCCAAACCTGTACTCTGTTGTGAGAAAGGAAGTTATGGCATGTCTGGCACACAGCGTTGGGGCAAGGGTCCATATGACCACGGATAGCTGGTCTGCAAAGCATGGTCAGGGCAGGTATATCACCTACACTGCGCATTGGGTAAACCTGCTGACTTCTGACAAGCATGGAATGCGTGGCTCTGCAGAAGAGTTGGTGACACCACCACGACTTGCAGGCAGGCCTGCTGCTACTTCCTCTACTCCTCCTACTCCATCCTCTTCCATAACCTCTTCCTCGGCTGAGTCCTCTTCAACTTCTTCGTCTTGCTCCACATCTATGGCACCCTCCCAGCTCCCCAGGTATTATGCTACATCCCGGGTACGGCAGTGTCACGCCGTCTTGGGGTTGACTTGCCTGAAAGCGGAGAGTCACACCGCACCAGCACTCCTGACCGCCCTGAACGCACAGGTGGATCAGTGGCTGACTCCGCACCAACTGGAGATTGGCAAGGTTGTTTCTGACAATGGAAGTAATTTGGTGGCGGCATTGAAATTGGGCAAGTTGACCCATGTACCATGCATGGCACATGTGTGTAATCTAATTGTACAACGATTTGTCCATAAGTACCCAGGCTTACAGGACGTCCTGAAGCAGGCCAGGAAGGTGTGTGGCCATTTCAGGCGTTCCTACATGGCCATGGCGCACTTGTCCGATATCCAGCATCGAAACAACCTGCCAGTGAGGCACTTGATTTGTGACAGCCCGACACGGTGCAATTCAACACTCCTAATGTTTGACCGCCTGCTCCAACAAGAAAAAGCTGTTAATGAGTATTTGTATGACCGGGGTGCTAGGACAGCCTCTGGGGAGCTGGGGATATTTTTGCCAAATTACTGGACGCTCATGCGCAATGCCTGTAGGCTCATGCGTCCTTTTGAGGAGGTGACAAACCTTGTCAGTCGCACCGAAGGCACCATCAGCGACATCATACTATTTGTTTTCTTCCTGGAGCGTGCCCTGCGAAGAGTGCTGGATCAGGCAGTAGATGAGCGTGAGGAGGAAGCAGGAGAGTTGTGGTGTCCATCACCCCCACAAACAGCCGAATCAGCATCGCTTGCTGGACCTGCGGCAATGCAGGAAGAGGATTGTGAGGAAGAGGAGTCAGAGGAGGAATGTGGCTTTGAGGAGGAGGAGGATGAAGACCAAGCACAACAGGCATCCCAGGGTGCTCGTTGTTGTCACCTCTCTGGTACCCGTGGTGTTGTACGTGGCTGGGGGGAAGAAGATACCATCAGTGAGATCAGTGAGGAGGAGGAACGGGACATGATTAGCTCGGCATCCAACCTTGTTCAAATGGGTTCTTTCATGCTGTCGTGCCTGTTGAGGGACCCTCGTATAAAAAAGCTGAAGGAGAACGACCTGTACTGGGTGTCCATGCTCCTCGACCCCCAGTATAAGCATAAAGTGCCAGAAATGTTACCAAATTCCCGCAAGTCGGAAAGGATGGAGCATTTTCATAATAAATTAAAAAATATGCTTTACACAGCGTATAAGGGTGATGTCACAGCACCACGGGAATGTAACAGGGGAAGAGATGAAATTAATCCTCCTCCTCCCACGACCACGGCGGCAAGGACTGGACACTTTCCTGACATCTTGTTGATGGAGGACATGCGTACCTTTTTAACTCCCATGCACCATCAGAGCCTTTCGGGATCCAGCCTTAGAGAAAAACTCAACCGACAGGTAGCAGACTACCTAGCTTTAACTGCGGATCTCGACACTCTCAGGAGCGATGGACCCCTTGACTACTGGGTGTGCAGGCTGGACTTGTGGCCTGAGCTATCCCAATTTGCAATGGAACTTCTGGCCTGCCCCGCTTCAAGTGTCCTGTCCGAAAAGACTTTCAGTGCAGAAAGGTTTGGTCACTGAGAAGAGAAGTCGCCTAGGTCAAAAAAGCCTTGACTATCTCACTTTTATAAAAATGAATGAGGGCTGGATCCCGAAGGGACTAACATTGGGCGATACATTTGAATAAAAAAGGCCTGATGACGAGATGAGCTGGCTTGGGCTACAACTGGTAGACAGGCTGGCCTTTTTTTTTTTTTTTATAAAGCCGGAGGACTTGCTTGACTTATCTGCCAACAACTAGTGTTCAAGCCACAAGCTTTTAGGGGACTTTATAAATGTTTTACAAACATCAATTTTTCTGGCCACTGCTACAGCAGTTGCTATAACAATACCCCAATTTTTCAGTCATTTGTACATTCCGAATTTTTCTGGCCTCTGCTGCAGCTCTGTGGGTACAAAACGCTAATAAAAAAAATAAGGCACATAACACTAGTGATTAAACTGTTACGAATTCTACAACTTAGCACACCACTCATATCTGGTGGACCATTAAATTGAACGCAAAATGCCACAAATTTGAAAGAGTAGGACCGACCAAGCATCTTTATCTGTCTCTTGGTTGCTCTAAATTATCTCCATGTTTCATCTATGCCATAGCTGTACTCTATTGTGCAAAAGGGTGGCATATGTGGTGTTTCATGCTGTTGTGCCTGTTGCGGGTTGTGGCCCATGGTATAAAAAGGCTGAAGGAGAACGACCTGTAATGGGTGCCCCATCAAATTTTTAGAAAAATGTTCCTGTTTCCTTTCAATTATCTCTGGGTTTCTAAAATGGATGCCATACCCGTACTCGCTTGTGCAAAAGGATGGCATATGTGGTGGTGTTTCCTGCAGTTGTTTCTGTTGAGGGTGCTGGACCCTCTTATAAAAAAGCTGAAGGAGAACGACCTGGAGTGGGAGTCCAAGCATGGTTTTTGGGGCTATTTCACTTTTCCAAACAATTATCTGTGGGTTTCTAAAATCAATGCCGTACCAGTACTCTATTGTTCAAAAGTATGCCATATGTTCTCTTTCCTGCTGGTATTTTGTTTGAGGGTCCTGGACCCTCTTATAAAAAGGCATAAGGAGAAAGAGGTGTACTGGGTGTCCACTCATTTGTTTTTTCTATTTCACATTTGACCAAAATTATCTCTGGGTTTGTAAAATTAATGCTGTACCTGTAGTCTATTGTTCAAAAGGATGCCATACGTCCTCTTTCCTGCTGGTGTTTTTTTTGAGGGTCCTGGACTCTCTTATAAAAAGGCCTAAGGAGAAAGAAGTGTACTGGGTGTCCATTGAATCATTTTTTTTTATTCAAATTTCCATTTGCAACAAATTATCTCTGGGTTTCTAAAATCAATGCCTTTCCTGTACTCTATTGTTCAAAAGGATGCCATACGTCCTCTTTCCTGCTGGTGTTTTTTTTGAGGGTCCTGGACCCTCTTATAAAAAGGCCTAAGGAGAAAGAGGTGTACTGGGTGTCCACTCATTTTTTTTTCTATTTAACAATTGACCAAAATGATCTCTGGGTTTGTAAAAGCAATGCTGTACCTGTACTCTATTGTTCAAAAGGATGCCATACGTCCTCTTTCCTGCTGGTGTTTTTTTTGAGGGTCCAGGACCCTCTTATAAAAAGGCCTAAGGAGAAAGAAGTGCACTGGGTGTCCATCAAATCATTTTTTTATTCAAATTTCCATTTGCAAAAAATTATCTTTGGGTTTCTAAAATCAATGCCTTTCCAGTACTCTATTGTTCAAAAGGATGCCATATGTCCTCTTTCCTGCTGGTGTTTTGTTTGAGGGTCCTGGACCCTCTTATAAAAAGGCCTAAGGAGAAAGAATTGTACTGGGTGTCCATCGAATCATTTTTTTTATTCAAATTCCCGGTTGCAACAAATTATCTCTGTGTTTCTAAAATCAATGCCTTTCCTATAATCTTTTTTTTCAAAAGGATGCCATATGTCCTCTTTCCTTCTGCTGGTTTTGTTGAGTGTCCTTGAGCCTTTGCTAAAAAGGCCTAAGGATAAATAAGTGTACTGGGTGTCTATTCAATGTTTTTTGAGATTTCCTGGTTGTAACAAATTATCTCTGTGTTTCTAAAATCAATGCCTTTCCTGTAATCTATTATTCACAAGGATGCCATATGTACTCTTTCATGCTTTTGTTTCTGTTGAGGCTCCGGGAGCCTCTTATTGAAAAGGCCTAAGGATAAATAAGTGTACTGGGTGTCTAATCAATGTTTTTTTCTATTTCCCAGTTGCAACTAATGATCTCTGGGTTTCTAAAATCAATGCCTTTCCTGTAATCTAATTTACAAAAGTATGCCATATGTCCTCTTTTCTGCTGCTGGTTTTGTTGAGGCTCCTTGTGCCTCTGCTAAAAAGGCCTAAGGATAAAGAAGTGTACTGGGTGTCTAATCTATGTTTTTTTAGATTTCACGGTTGCAAAAAATTAACCACGGGTTTCTAAAATCAATGCCTTTCCTGTAATCTATTATTCACAAGGATGCCATATGTACTCTTTCATGCTGTTATTTCTGTTGAGGCTCCGGGAGCCTCTTATTAAAAAGGCCTAAGGATAAATAAGTGTACTGGGTATCCAATCAATGGATAATAATACCCATTTAGAATTGTTTAAGGAATACATACTAGAAGATCTTGAAAGACTCCCGACTACTTCTCATTTTAAAACTAATAATCTTTACCCTAATGAGATAAAAGCATTGAAAGCCCTTAAAAATAATCACAATCTAGTGATACGTCAGGCCGACAAAGGCGGAGGTATCGTTTTACAAGATCTATCTGATTACTTGCTTGAAGCAAATAAAATTCTGAGTGATACGAAATATTATAGGAAGCTACATACTGACCCCACTGAAAAATTTCTCAAAATTCTGACAGGTATTATTAATTTTGGATACCAGGAAGGTATTGTCAGTACAGCTGAAAGGAATTTTCTAATCCCTATAAAACCTAATTGCGCCTTTTATTATCACTTGCCAAAGGTTCATAAGGACCCCAAATACCCACCCGGAAGACCCATCATAGCCGGGATTGGGAGCCTAACCGACAATGTATCGGAATATGTTGATTGGTTCCTTCAACGCTATGTCGTCACATTGGATTCTTATATCAAAGATTCTCCTGACTTGATTAAAAAACTTGAACAGATCACTCTAAATGAAAAACTGATGTGGATCTCATGTGACGTACATGCCTTATACTCTAATATACAGCACCAATTGGGTATTCAAGCCGTATCTGAATTTTTGGCAAGTGATATTTATATTCCTGCACTACAAAAGGAGTTTATTGTACAATTGATATCTTTTATTTTAGAACATAATTTCTTTGTCTACCAAGACGAATACTATTTACAGATACTAGGTACTGCCATGGGGACCAGGTTCGCTCCCAGTTTTGCCAATCTTTTCATGGGGCTATTTGAAGCCGAGTACATCTATGGGTCAGGCTTTGGAGCGAACCTGGTCTTCTATGGCAGATACATAGACGATCTGTTGTTTTTATGGAGGGGGGACGCTACATCTGCTGAACTTTTTGTTAAACATCTTAATTCTAACAAGATGGGCCTAACTTTCTCTAGCAATATTGAACATCAATCAGTGGTATTCCTTGATCTATGTCTATCTTTCTCTAATGAGAATAAAATTATCACGACCACACACTTCAAAACTGTCGATTGTAACAGTTATCTTCATTATAAGAGTAACCACTATAGTCCTTGGCTTAATAATATTCCATATGGGCAGTTCAAAAGGATACGAAGAAACTGCAGTAATATCGAAGATTTTGAACAACAAAGTATTATTTTGAAAACTAGATTTGAGGAAAAAGGGTATCCTAAACAAATAATTGACATTGGATACGAAAGAGCCAAATCTGATAATAGAGATTCTTATTTTGTATATAAACCAAAGAGAAATAAACAAGACCTCAATACCGATACCACTATTGCGAATCATTCCAATCCCTTATTTATCACCAAATATAGTGTGAACCACACTAAGATAAAACGTATCATTAAAAAACATTGGGATCTGGTCAAAAGGGATCCAATCTTGGGAAAATTAGTAGATCATGAACCAAAGTGTGTATTCAGACGAGCCCCTACACTCAAAAGTGTACTAGCACCTAGTAAAGTTGTAGTCCACAAATTCAATAGAACAAAAAATCCCTCCTTACCAAATAAAAAGAACGGAATAGGGAAATGTCCACGTAAAAATTGCAATATGTGCAAATATACTACATTTGGGAGCAAAACTTTTTCATCTAGCATTACAAAGAAGTTATACAATATTCCACAATTTTTGACATGTACCTCCTCTTATGTTATCTACCTATTGACCTGCAATCTTTGTGGGATTCAATATGTGGGCCGTACCTGCAGACTGATAAGGGATAGGTGGAATGAACACTTAAGAAACATTAAAAATAAATATCGCAATCACAGCGTCCCTAGACACTGTAACAATACACACAACAGAATAACCAACACATTCAGCATTTGCCCACTTGAAATGATTCCCCATTCCCATTTATACAATAGATTCAATAGGTTGAGACAGAGGGAAACATATTGGATCTATAAACTGAAGACCTTGTTTCCCTCGGGTCTCAACCTCAACATGGACTTAGCAGCATTCTGATATTCACATTCCCCCTCCCCCCCCCTATATAGGGTACACTTCCCCTCCCCCCGTACATATATACGCCTGTTCCCTAGTTTTATCATATATATATTTTGACATATTTATTATACATCCTTTTTTTTCCCTATTCATACTATATGAGCTCTGACACTGTTTTTCTTACATATCCCCCCCTTTTTTCTTCACATTCCATCACTGTGGTCTTTACCATTTTTTCCTATTTTCTCTCCTTCATCCTTTTGTCATGCTATCTATAGATTGATTGATACTATTATATCCCTGTGGTTATTGTCCACATATGACAGATTTGAATGTTTTGATGTTTTTTATTATCCCCTATTATTCCTTCAGTTGTGCCCTCTCATCATCCCCCTATATAGGCATTATCCTATTGGAATTTTAATATGGATTAGATTCACTAGGTTACCATATATTTGCACATTTATCATCACATATCGGCAGGCTCTTTATTATATTCTGCCGTTTTTCATATACCCTTTGGGCCACAGATCACCATCGTAAATCACTATTATCACTATTATTACCATTATTATTCATTCTTACATTTTATTATCCATCTGGCACAATTGTATTAACGTAGTTTTCTTCCTTGCAAGTCACTATTCACATAGATGTAATGTTACGGATTAGACTGACACCACACGCCCCTTTCACCTCCCAGCCACTTTCTATTGGCTGCGCTCTGTATTTTTTGTTTACATCTTCCCTCTCCCACCCCTCCTCACTGCCCCGCTTATTTTCATTGGCGCATCTGGTCGCTCCTCTTTTTTATGACTGCCCACCTCATATTAGTCACACACTATTGGTCATTATATCCTATCATTCACTTCCTTGTTTACGTTCAGCCGCTTTCTATTGGCTGGCGTTGCATTACACTCCGCTTACATCTCTTTCCAATTTTTGCGCTGTAGACTTTTATTGGCGCATCTTGTTACACCTCTCCTGACATCACTGCTTACGTATCAATATTAGTGTTATGGTTATACGCTATTGGCCGATCATCCCCAATATTTAACATTTTGTCTTCTTATTATTAATGGTTGCTATGGGGATATATATAACGGCTTAGTATGTGTACCTTTGACCATACTATGACAGTTCTCATCATGTCTGTAAGTGGGATCGCGATCGATATGTGTGTTTGCGATCTATACTTGAGTACACTCTCTTAGATGCAGCATAGCCTGACACGTATCTTACTCTTTCGTTATTATGTGTACTATTACTCAGTACACACTTGTATCAGTATCCCAAAACTCCTTCAATAATGATCCCTTATCAATTAGCCTTGGATATTAACTGATAATTAAAATACATAATGCCAGATCTAAAGAGAGTGTCTTTGTCTTTGTTTAGTAGAGACATATACCAATTTGCTCTCCTTTTGAGCGTGCAGAGTATTAACACATTATTTTCATATAGCCAATTAAAATTATGTAATTTTTTTTTTTTTTTTTTTTTTTTTTTATATATGTATGTTATTTGTATTTTGTTTTTTGATGTAATATGTTCTGTATAATCAATATTAATGTGGTTTTATTTGTATTTTTAATTAACTTTTGCACCTTGGATCCCCTATTACTGAATGGTATGCTCCCTTAGGGGTGTGGGTTTTTTCTGGTCACTGATTGGTTCCCAACTAGTTTAAATATGGCAGCTTTTAGAATGTTTGTATAGCCTGATGAAACAGTGTGTATCACTGAGAAACGCGTTGCTGTTGTTTTTAATACTGTTGCTTTTAATTTTGCAATTAAACTTTGCATATTTTAACCTTTATTTGCTGCCGATCATCTCTTTTTATCCTTGGGCTTGGGCCTGGGGAACCTATCTTGGTCACTCCCGAGCATTTGGCTGGAACTTTGGTGCACAGTTCCATACCCATTCCTCCTTCTTGGACTTCCCTGGACTCTCCCTGGTGAGACGAGGACCTCCACTTGGGTAAACCCATCCATTGTGGTCGACCGGACGACGTGTGGTTCCGGACTGTTTTTTCTGCACTTTATGTGCGCCGCAATTTGTGAGTAGGATTCTTATTATTATATCGCTGTGTTATATTTATCTCATATGATCTGCACCATGTGGCGCCCTCTATCTAATTTGTTTTAGATTATCCATCAATGTTTTTTTCTATTTCCCGGGTCATATAAATGATCTGTGTGTTTCTAAAATCAATGCCTTTCCTGTAATCTAATTTACAAAAGTATGTCATATGTCCTCTTTCCTGCTGCTGGTTTTGGTGAGGGTCCTGGAGCCTCTGCTAAAAAGGCCTAAGGATAAAGAAGTGTACTGGGTGTCTAATCTATGTTTTTTTAGATTTCACGGTTTCAAAAAATTATCCACGGGTTTCTAAAATCAATGCCTTTCCTGTAATCTATTATTCAAAAGGATGCCATATGTACTCTTTCATGCTGTTGTTTCTGTTGAGGCTCCGGGAGCCTCTTCTTAAAAAGGCCTAAGGATAAATAAGTGTACTGGGTGTCTAATCAATGTTTTTTTCTATTTCCCGGGTCATATAAATGATCTCTGTGATTCTAAAATCAATGCCTTTCCTGTAATCTATTATTCAAAAGGATGACATATCTCCTCTTTCATGCTGTTGTTTTGGTTGAAGCTCCGGGACCCTCTTATTAAAAAGGCATGTGGATAAATAAGTGTAACAGGTGTCTAATCAATGTTTTTTTCTATTTCCCCGGTCATATAAATGATCTCTGGGATTCTAAAATCAATGCCTTTCCTGTAATCTATTATTCAAAAGGATGACATATCTCCTCTTTCATGCTGTTGTTTCGGTTGAGGCTCCGGGACCCTCTTATTAAAAAGGCCTGAGGATAAATAAGTGTAACGGGTGTCTAATCAAAGTTTTTTTCTATTTCCCAGGTCATATAAATGATCCCTGGGATTCTAAAATCAATGCATTTCCTGTAATCTATTATTCAAAAGGATGACATATCTCCACTTTAATGCTGTTGTTTCGGTTGAGGCTCCGGGACCCTCTTATTAAAAAGGCCTGAGGATAAATAAGTGTAACGGGTGTCTAATCAATGTTTTTTTCTATTTCCCGGGTCATATAAATGATCTCTGGGATTCCAAAATCAATGCCTTTCCTGTAATCTATTATTCAAAAGTATGACATATCTCCTCTTTCATGCTGTTGTTTTGGTTGAGGCTCCGGGACCCTCTTATTAAAAAGGCCTGAGGATAAATAAGTGTAATGGGTGTCTAATCAATGTTTTTTTTCTATTTCCCGGGTCATATAAATGATCTCTGGGATTCCAAAATCAATGCCTTTCCTGTAATCTATTATTCAAAAGTATGCCATATGTCCTCTTTCCTGCTGCTGGTTTTGGTGAGGGTCCTGGAGCCTCTGCTAAAAAGGCCTAAGGATAAATAAGTGTACTGGGTGTCTAATCAATGTTTTTTTCTATTTCCCGGGTCATATAAATGATCTCTGTGATTCTAAAATCAATGCCTTTCCTATAATCTATTATTCAAAAGGATGACATATCTCCTCTTTCATGCTGTTGTTTCGGTTGAAGCTCCGGGACCCTCTTATTAAAAAGGCCTAAGGATAAAGAAGTGTACTGGGTGTCTAATCTATGTTTTTTTAGATTTCACGGTTTCAAAAAATTATCCACGGGTTTCTAAAATCAATGCATTTCCTGTAATCTATTATTCAAAAGGATGCCATATGTACTCTTTCATGCTGTTGTTTCTGTTGAGGCTCCGGGAGCCTCTTATTAAAAAGGCCTAAGGATAAATAAGTGTACTGGGTGTCTAAATGTTTTTTTTCTATTTCCCGGGTCATATAAATGATCTCTGTGATTCTAAAAACAATGCCTTTCCTGTAATCTATTATTCAAAAGGATGACATATCTCCTCTTTCATGCTGTTGTTTCGGTTGAAGCTCCGGGACCCTCTTATTAAAAAGGCATGAGGATAAATAAGTGTAACGGGTGTCTAATCAATGTTTTTTTCTATTTCCCAGGTCATATAAATGATCTCTGGGATTCTAAAATCAATGCCTTTCCTGTAATCTATTATTCAAAAGGATGACATATCTCCTCTTTCATGCTGTTGTTTCGGTTGAGGCTCCGGGACCCTCTTATTAAAAAGGCCTGAGGATAAATAAGTGTAACGGGTGTCTAATCAATGTTTTTTTCTATTTCCCAGGTCATATAAATGATCTGTGGGATTCTAAAATCAATGCCTTTCCTGTAATCTATTATTCAAAAGGATGACATATCTCCACTTTAATGCTGTTGTTTCAGTTGAGGCTCCGGGACCCTCTTATTAAAAAGGCCTGAGGATAAATAAGTGTAACGGGTGTCTAATCAATGTTTTTTTCTATTTCCCGGGTCATATAAATGATCTCTGGGATTCCAAAATCAATGCCTTTCCTGTAATCTATTATTCAAAAGGATGACATATCTCCTCTTTCATGCTGTTGTTTCGGTTGAGGCTCCGGGACCCTCTTATTAAGAAGGCCTAAGAATAAATAAGTGTACTGGGTGTCTAATCAATGTTTTTTTTCTATTTCCCGGGTCATATAAATGATCTCTGGGATTCTAAAATCAATGCCTTTCCTGTAATCTATTATTCAAAAGGATGACATTTGTCCTCTTTCATGCTGTTGTTTCGGTTGAGGCTCCGGGACCCTCTTATTAAAAAGGCCTGAGAATAAATAAGTGTACTGGGTGTCTAATCAATGATTTTTTTTATTTCCCGGGTCATATAAATGAACTCTGGGATTCTAAAATCAATGCCTTTCCTGTAATCTATTATTCAAAAGGATGACATTTGTCCTCTTTCATGCTGTTGTTTCGGTTGAGGCTCCGGGACCCTCTTATTAAAAAGGCCTGAGAATAAATAAGTGTACTGGGTGTCTAATCAATGATTTTTTCTATTTCCCGGGTCATATAAATGATCTCTGTGATTCTAAAATCAATGCCTTTCCTGTAATCTATTTTGCATAAGTATGACAAATCTCCTCTTTCATGCTGTTGTTTCGGTTGAGGCTCCGGGACCCTCTTATTAAAAAGGCCTGAGGATAAATAAGTGTAACGGGTGTCTAATCAATGTTTTTTTCTATTTCCCGGGTCATAGAAATGATCTCTGGGATTCTAAAATCAATGCCTTTCCTGTAATCTATTATTCAAAAGGATGACATATCTCCACTTTCATGCTGTTGTTTCGGTTGAGGCTCCAGGACCCTCTTATTAAAAAGGCCTGAGGATAAATAAGTGTAACGGTTGTCTAATCAATGTTTTTTTCTATTTCCCGGGTCATATAAATGATCTCTGGGATTCTAAAATCAATGCCTTTTCTGTAATCTATTATTCAAAAGGATGACATATCTCCTCTTTCATGCTGTTGTTTCGGTTGAGGCTCCGGGACCCTCTTATTAAAAAGGCCTGAGAATAAATAAGTGTACTGGGTGTCTAATCAATGATTTTTTCTATTTCCCGTTTGCAAATAATGATCTGTGGGTTTTTAAAATCAATGCCTTTCCTGTAATCTATTATTCAAAAGGATGACATATCTCCACTTTAATGCTGTTGTTTCGGTTGAGGCTCCGGGACCCTCTTATTAAAAAGGCCTGAGGATAAATAAGTGTAACGGGTGTCTAATCAATTTTTTTTTCTATTTCCCGGGTCATGTAAATGATCTCTGGGATTCCAAAATCAATGCCTTTCCTGTAATCTATTATTCAAAAGGATGACATATCTCCTCTTTCATGCTGTTGTTTCGGTTGAGCCTCCGGGACCCTCTTATTAAAAAGGCCTGAGGATAAATAAGTGTAATGGTTGTCTAATCAATGTTTTTTTCTATTTCCCGGGTCATATAAATGATCTCTGGGATTCTAAAATCAATGCATTTCCTGTAATCTATTATTCAAAAGGATGACATATCTCCTCTTTCATGCTGTTGTTTCGGTTGAGGCTCCGGGACCCTCTTATTAAAAAGGCCTGAGAATAAATAAGTGTACTGGGTGTCTAATCAATGATTTTTTCTATTTCCCGTTTGCAAATAATGATCCGTGGGTTTTTAAAATCAATGCCTTTCCTGTAATCAATTATTCAAAAGGATGACATATCTCCTCTTTCATGCTGTTGTTTCGGGTTGAGGCTCCGGGACCCTCTTATTAAAAAGGCCTGAGGATAAATAAGTGTAACGGGTGTCTAATCAATGTTTTTTTCTATTTCCCAGGTCATATAAATGATCTGTGGGATTCTAAAATCAATGCCTTTCCTGTAATCTATTATTCAAAAGGATGACATATCTCCACTTTAATGCTGTTGTTTCGGTTGAGGCTCCGGGACCCTCTTATTAAAAAGGCCTGAGGATAAATAAGTGTAACGGGTGTCTAATCAATTTTTTTTTCTATTTCCTGGGTCATGTAAATGATCTCTGGGATTCCAAAATCAATGCCTTTCCTGTAATCTATTATTCAAAAGGATGACATATCTCCTCTTTCATGCTGTTGTTTCGGTTGAGGCTCCGGGACCCTCTTATTAAAAAGGCCTAAGAATAAATAAGTGTACTGGGTGTCTAATCAATGTTTTTTTTCTATTTCCCGGGTCATATAAATGAACTCTGGGATTCTAAAATCAATGCCTTTCCTGTAATCTATTATTCAAAAGGATGACATTTGTCCTCTTTCATGCTGTTGTTTCGGTTGAGGCTCCGGGACCCTCTTATTAAAAAGGCCTGAGAATAAATAAGTGTACTGGGTGTCTAATCAATGATTTTTTCTATTTCCCGGGTCATATAAATGATCTCTGTGATTCTAAAATCAATGCCTTTCCTGTAATCTATTTTTCATAAGGATGACAAATCTCCTCTTTCATGCTGTTGTTTCGGTTGAGGCTCCGGGACCCTCTTATTAAAAGGCCTGAGGATAAATAAGTGTAACGGGTGTCTAATCAATGTTTTTTTCTATTTCCCGGGTCATAGAAATGATCTCTGGGATTCTAAAATCAATGCCTTTCCTGTAATCTATTATTCAAAAGGATGACATATCTCCTCTTTCATGCTGTTGTTTCGGTTGAGGCTCCAGGACCCTCTTATTAAAAAGGCCTGAGGATAAATAAGTGTAACGGTTGTCTAATCAATGTTTTTTTCTATTTCCCGGGTCATATAAATGATCTCTGTGATTCTAAAATCAATGCCTTTTCTGTAATCTATTATTCAAAAGGATGACATATCTCCTCTTTCATGCTTTTGTTTCGGTTGAGGCTCCGGGACCCTCTTATTAAAAAGGCCTGAGAATAAATAAGTGTACTGGGTGTCTAATCAATGATTTTTTCTATTTCCTGTTTGCAAATAATGATTTGTGGGTTTTTAAAATCAATGCCTTTCCTGCAATCTATTATTCAAAAGGATGACATATCTCCTCTTTCATGCTGTTGTTTCGGTTGAGGCTCCGGGACCCTCTTATTAAAAAGGCCTGAGGATAAATAAGTGTAACGGGTGTCTAATCAATGTTTTTTTCTATTTCCCGGGTCATAGAAATGATCTCTGGGATTCTAAAATCAATGCCTTTCCTGTAATCTATTATTCAAAAGGATGACATATCTCCTCTTTCATGCTGTTGTTTCGGTTGAGGCTCCGGGACCCTCTTATTAAAAAGGCCTGAGGATAAATAAGTGTAATGGTTGTCTAATCAATGTTTTTTTCTATTTCCCGGGTCATATAAATGATCTCTGGGATTCTAAAATCAATGCCTTTCCTGTAATCTATTATTCAAAAGGATGACATATCTCCTCTTTCATGCTGTTGTTTCGGTTGAGGCTCCGGGACCCTCTTATTAAAAAGGCCTGAGAATAAATAAGTGTACTGGGTGTCTAATCAATGATTTTTTCTATTTCCCGTTTGCAAATAATGATCTGTGGGTTTTTAAAATCAATGCCTTTCCTGTAATCTATTATTCAAAAGGATGACATATCTCCTCTTTCATGCTGTTGTTTCGGTTGAGGCTCCGGGACCCACTTATTAAAAAGGCCTGAGGATAAATAAGTGTACTGGGTGTCTAATCAATGTTTTTTCTATTTCCCGGTTGCAAATAATGATCTGTGGGTTTCTAAAATCAATGCCTTTCTGGTAATCTATTATTCAAAAGGATGACATATTTCCTCTTTCATGCTGTTGTTTCGGTTGAGGCTCCGGTATCCTCTTATTAAAAAGGCCTGAGGAAAAATAAGTGTACTGGGTGTCTAATCAATGTTTTTTTCTATTTCACGGTTGCAAATAATGATCTGTGGGTTTCTAAAATCAATGCCTTTCCTGTAATCTATTATTCAAAAGGATGACATATGTCCTCTTTCATGCTGTTGTTTCGGTTGAGGCTCCGGGACCCTCTTATTAAAAAGGCCTGAGGATAAATAAGTGTAACGGGTGTCTAATCAATGTTTTTTTTCTATTTCCCGGGTCATATAAATGATCTCTGGGATTCTAAAATCAATGCCTTAACTGTAATCAATTGTTCACAAGGATGCCATATGTCCTCTTTTATGCTGTTGTTTCAGTTGAGGCTCCAGGAGCCTCTTATAAAAAGGCCTAAGGATAAAGAAGTGTTCTAGGTGTCCAATCAATGGGTTTTTTTATTTCACAGTTGCAAAAAAATTATCTATGGCTTTGTAAAATCTATGCCTTACCTGTCATCTATTGTTCAAAAGTTTGCCATATGTCCTCTTTCCTGCTGTTGTTTTTGTTGGGGGTCCGGAACACTATTCTAAAAAGACCGAAGGAGAATGACCTGTACTGTACTGGGTGTCCAATCATGTTTTTGTTTTCAATTTCACGGTTCATAATAAATATCGCCGTGTAACTAAAATCAATGCCATACCTGTACTCGTTTGTTCAAAAGGATGGCATATGTGGTGTTTCATTCTGTTGTGGTTGTTGAGGGTCATGGCCGTATAAAACGGCTGAAGGAGAACAACCTGTACAGCCTTGCTCCTCTTTTTAGGCAGGCCAGCTCTTTGCATACATGCCCACAGACACTGTAACGCATGCCTCTTTTAGGGAGAGGTGCAGCCATAATGCAGGGTCAGAACCTCTGCCTGCAACTGTTATACTCGATTTTGCAAAAGGAAGTAAGCTTACCATGGTTCCCTGCATGCACGTATTGTTGTTATATTTTCGTGAGGGTAATCATGATGGCCATGTAGACCACCACCACTGAAAGTCCTGGAAGTAACAGGGATGAGATGAAAGAGCTAAGAATAGTAGAACTTTAAACAACAGAGTTAGCCATGGGTGTTAGTGCAAAACCGCTTGGCTTTTTTTTTGGCTTTGGGTGTGGCTATTCATGCAGGCCATATAGAGCTGCCACCATTCGGTGTCGTATCAGCTATTAAACTAATAAGAACAGTACTACCAAAATACAGCCAATGAAGGGCCTTAGGAAGACTGAGCCAAGGTTGGATTGTAGTATTTGGTTAGGCTAATCATGATGGCCATGTAGACCACCACCACTGAGAGTCCTGGAAGTAACAGGGATGAGATAAAAGAGCTAAGAATAGTAGAACTTGAAACAACAGAGTTAGCCATGGGTGTTAGTGTAAAACCGCTTGGCTTTTTTTGGCTTTGGGTGTGGCTATTCATGCAGGCCATATAGAGCTGCCACCATTCAGTGTTGTATCAGCTATTAAACTAATAAGAACAGTACTACCAAAATACAGCCAATGAAGGGCCTTAGGAAGACTGAGCCAAAGTTGGATTGTAGTATTTGGTTAGGCTAATCATGATGGCCATGTAGACCACCACCACTGAGAGTCCTGGAAGTAAAAGGGATGAGATAAAAGAGCTAAGAATAGTAGAACTTGAAACAACAGAGTTAGCCATGGGTGTTAGTGCAAAACCGCTTGGCTTTTTTTTGGCTTTGGGTGCGGCTATTCATGCAGGCCATATAGAGCTGCCACCATTCAGTGTCGTATCAGCTATTAAACTAATAAGAACAGTACTACCAAAATTCAGCCAATGAAGGGCCTTAGGAAGACTGAGCCAAGGTTGGATTGTAGTATTTGGTTAGGCTAATCATGATGGCCATGTAGACCACCACCACTGAGAGTCCTGGAAGTAACAGGGATGAGATAAAAGAGCTAAGAATAGTAGAACTTGAAACAACAGAGTTAGCCATGGGTGTTAGTGCAAAACCGCTTGGCTTTTTTTTGGCTTTGGGTGCGGCTATTCATGCAGGCCATATAGAGCTGCCACCATTCGGTGTCGTATCAGCTATTAAACTAATAAGAACAGTACTACCAAAATTCAGCCAATGAAGGGCCTTAGGAAGACTGAGCCAAGGTTGGATTGTAGTATTTGGTTAGGCTAATCATGATGGCCATGTAGACCACCACCACTGAGAGTCCTGGAAGTAACAGGGATGAGATAAAAGAGCTAAGAATAGTAGAACTTGAAACAACAGAGTTAGCCATGGGTGTTAGTGCAAAACCGCTTGGCTTTTTTTTGGCTTTGGGTGCGGCTATTCATGCAGGCCATATAGAGCTGCCACCATTCCGTGTCGTATCAGCTATTAAAATAATAAGAACAGTACTACCAAAATACAGCCAATGAAGGGCCTTAGGAAGACTGAACCAAGGTTGGATTGCAGTATTTGGTTAGGCTAATCATGATGGCCATGTAGACCACCACCACTGAGAGTCCTGGAAGTAACAGGGATGATGAGATGAAAGTGCTAACAATAGTACTACTTGAAACAACAGAGTTAGCCATGGGTGTTAATCCAAGACCGCTTGGATTTATTTTTGTTTTGGGTGCGGCTAATCATGCAGGCCATAAAGAGCTGCCACCATTCGGTGTTGTATCAGCTATAAAAATAATAAAAACTGTACTATCAAAATACAGACAATGAAGGGCCTATGAAGACTGAGCAAAGGTTGGATTGTAGTATTTTGTTCGGCTAATCATGATGGCCATGTAGACCACCCGTAACAGGGATGAAAGTGCTAAGAATAGTACTAATTGAAACAACCGATTTAGCCATGGATGTTAGTCTAAGACCACTCGGCTTTTTTTGGGTTTGAGTGCAGCTAATCATGAAGGCCAGATAGACCTGCCACCATTTGGTGTTGTAACAGGTATTAAACTACAAAGAACAATTCTACTTAACACAACCTACTTACCATGGGTCCCAGAGCATATGTTTGGTTATTATATTTTGTAAGGGTAATCATGCAGGCCATATAGACCTCCACCGATAGGGTGAGTATGAGTAACAGCTATTAAAATGCGAATGACATTACTTATTAACACAACATAGTTACCATGGCTCGCAGACCAAGAGCAGATGTCTTATTATTATATTTTGTATGGGTAATCATCCAGGCCGTATAGACCTCACCAAATAGGGGGAGTTACAGAGATTAAAGTGCTAAGAATGGTAGTACTTAAAACACAACCTAGTTAAAATTGGTACCAGACCGCATGTCTTATTATTATATTTTTTCAGGGTAAACAGGCAGGCCATATAGAACACCCCCGATAGGGGGGGGGGGACAGGGATTAAAGTGCTAAGAAAAGTACTAATTAACACAAGCTAGTTGGGTCCAAGAATGCATGTTTAATTATTAGACTTTATTAGGGTAATTATATATCTAACAAATCTATCTATTTCTCTTCTATCGATTCTATCTAACTATCAATCTATGTATATCTATCTATCCTATCTATCAATCTATCTTCTGTCCGGGATGTTTTGAGACAGCCACTTTGGGAATGATAGTTGATTTAGGCCCATTATGGCTTAAAAGCATTACTTTTGAGTAAAAAATATATTAATATAACCATGGCTATGCAAAACTGGGGAATGAGCAATAAAGGGATTATCTATCTCTTTAAACAATGACAATTTTGGAGTAGTTCTATTTTAGGGTCAATTTTTTATGTTTGGGCCTTATTCCTAAAAATAATTTTTAGGAGATATCTAGGCAAGTATATTTATTTATTTATAAAATATTTTACCAGGAAGGATACATTGAGATTTCTCTCGTTTTCAAGTATGTCCTGGTGCATGCAGAACATTTTAGATTTGAGACTTCTCTTATTTTTTTCTTATGGCGGCGAGAACATGCAATTTTTCCCCCCTCAATTTCTTGTTGATATTTTCACAGATATAAGTCCTCCATGGCAGCATTCTACTGTAAAATAAAAAATAATTTGAGATCCCACTGGTTACAGAGCTAGGACTAGTAGAAATCTTTGGAAAAACCTTCTTTATTCATTATTTTAGGGAATGAACAGAGGTAATATAAGCATAACAAATAATACAAATAAAACATTTCTGTAGTAATTATGCTTATGACTGTCAATGAGGTAGAAAATGTTATTACATTAGATATTGGCAATAGAGAAGCATGATCTATTATGTTGGTACAGGCATAAACATGGCATTAGGGCAGGAAGACTTGTCTCTACATGTCTGGGCATGCCCAAACCTGCAAGTGTATGGACAAAGCTTGTTGTGCTTGTGACAAAAATAATAGAAGCCTCAAATTTAAAATGTTCTGCATGCACACTATTGTCACGTAAGAACACCCTCCAAAAAATGTAGGATTGAGACTCAAACCCTTCCCATTCTAAAATGACCCTAAAAGTGGAACTTTCAGCAATTTTGATCATTACATTAGGACTTAAGTTCTAGTCTATTAAATCAAAGCGGAAGCAGTAAGCCAAGAGAAAGTGTCCTGGGAATCACAGCAGCAGGAGCCATCCGTCTGCACTATACTGGCAAGCTCACTGCGTAAACTCCTTAAGCAGCTGTGCCGTCTCCTGCTGCTGTGATTCCCAGGACACTTTCTCTTGGAGTGATGAGTTTGTGCCCAGGAGTGTAAGCAGGGAGCTAAATGTGGAGTTAGGACTTAGGAAACTAACTGGTGTCTGCGAGTCCGATTCTGGACCACATAATCCTCAGGCTCAGTCAGTCAGTCAGTCAGTATACAAGTAACTTGAGAAGGAAGACTGCTTGCGGGTAGCTGGTCTCATTAAAGTTTTTTATTACCCACTATCTATGCTGTGGACGTATCAATGAATATGCTGTGGAAACTAACCGGGGTCTGCGAGTCTGATTCTGGACCACATAATCCACATGCTCAGTCAGTCAGTGTACACGTAACTTGAGAAGGAAGACTGCTTGCAGGGAGCTGGTCTCATTAAAGTTTTTTATTACACACTATATATATATATATATATATATATATATATATATATATATATATATATTTTTTTTTTTTTTTTTTTTTTTTTTAAATGATGCCTTTCAGTCTGCCATGGCACACCTGAGGATCTCTCATGGCACACTAGTGTGCCACGGCACACTGGTTGAAAAACACTGGGTTAGAGAATATACCCCACATATATTAAATCCTTTTTATATTGTTTACCTCAGTTCTTCATGAAATAGTCATATAAATATTTATGTCTCACTAAGAAATCCAATTAACTACCCTTTCAAATACTTCAAAGCTTTTTTATTGTGTGTTGTTTTCAAATTGTATAAACACATGTTAGCTCATCACAGCATAAGTCTTCTCCTAAATTGATTAAATTATAATAAATGAATATGTTATTATTTTAACAATTAAAGCAGACTATAAATCTTTGCCAATGTTTGACAGTGTCACTGATAGAAGGAAGGTATTCTTTTCTAGCATTCAGCAGGAAACAAGAATAGGTGAAAATATAAATCTTTTATAAAACAGTAGAATATCCCTGCATGAATTCTTTGGTTTCTACACAATGAAACTAAACAAAATGTAATAAAATTAAAAACTAAAACATCTACATGTAATTAGAGAAAAAGGCTGACAGGCAAAGGTTACGCATACACAAGCTACACATATGGTAGAACTGTGAGAATTTGTCTGAAATATAATTTGTTTTGACATTGCTTCTCCTTCTGTTTAATGTGTTGCTTACTATTTGCACATTGCATAAAAGTTATCCTCGTTGCTATTACAATTATATCTATCTATCTAGTTAACATATATACAGTGGGGAAAAAAAGTATTTAGTCAGCCACCAATTGTGCAAGTTCTCCCACTTAAGAAGATGAGAGAGGCCTGTAATTTTCATCATAGGTATACCTCAACTATGAGAGACAAAATGTGGAAACAAATCCAGACAATCACATTGTCTGATTTGGAAAGAATTTATTTGCAAATTATGGTGGAAAATAAGTATTTGGTCACCTACAAACAAGAAAGATTTCTGTCTCTCACATACCTTATCTTCTTCTTTAAGAGGCTCCTCTGTCCTCCACTCATTACCTGTATTAATGGCACCTGTTTGAAGTTGTTATCAGTATAAAAGACACCTGTCCACAACCTCAAACAGTCACACTCCAAACTCCACTATGGTGAAGACCAAAGAGCTGTCGAAGGAAACCAGAAACAAAATTGTAGACCTGCACCAGGCTGGGAAGACTGAATCTGCAATAGGCAAGCAGCTTGGTGTGAAGAAATCAACTGTGGGAGCAATAATTAGAAAATGGAAGACATACAAGACCACTGATAATCTCCCTCGATCTGGGGCTCCACGCAAGATCTCACCCCATGGGGTCAAAATGATCACAAGAACGGTGAGCAAACATCCCAGAACCACACGAGGGGACCTAGTGAATGACCTGCAGAGAGCTGGACCAACGTAACAGAGGCTACCATCAGTAACACACTAAGCTGCCAGGGATTCAGATCCTGCAGTGCCAGACGTGTCCCCCTGCTTAAGCCAGTACATGTCCGGGCCAGTCTGAAGTATGCTAGAGAGCATTTGGATGATCCAGAAGCGGATTGGGAGAATGTCATATGGTCAGATGAAAGCAAAGTAGAACTTTTGGTAGAAACACAACTTGTCATGTTTGGAGAAGAGAGAACACCATACCTACTGTGAAGCATGGGAGTTTCAACATCATGCTTTGGGGCTGTTTCTCTGCAAAGGAAACAGGACAACTGATCCGTGTACATGAAAGAATGAATGGGGCCATGTATCGTGAGATGTTGAGTGCAAACCTCCTTCCATCAGCAAGGGCATTGAAGATGAACTGTGGCTGGGTCTTTCAGCATGACAATGATCCCAAACACACCGCCCAGGCAACGAAGGAGTGGCTTCGTAAGAAGCATTTCAAGGTCATAGAGTGGCCTAGCCAGTCTCCAGATCTCAACCCCATAGAAAACCTTTGGAGGGAGTTGAAAGTCTGTGTTGCCCAGCAACAGCCCCAAAACATCACTGCTCTAGAGGAGATCTGCAAGCAGGAATTGGCCAACATACCAGCAACAGTGTGTGACAACCTTGTGAAGACTTTCAGAAAACGTTTGACCTCTGTCATTGCCAACAAAGGATATATAACAAAGTATTGAGATGAACTTTTGATATTGACCAAATACTTATTTTCCACCATAATTTGCAAATAAATTCTTTCCAAATCAGACAATGTGATTGTCTGGATTTGTTTCCACATTTTGTCTCTCATAGTTGAGGTATACCTATGATGAAAATTACAGGCCTCTCTCATCTTCTTAAGTGGGAGAACTTGCACAATTGGTGGCTGACTAAATACTTTTTTTCCCCACTGTATTTCCTTCTTTTTATCTAGCATCTATCATTCATCTATTGTTCTAAAACAATCTATAAGCTCAACTGAAAAAACACAGAAAACAAGGCGTAACTCCTCTAAGTGCAGTAAATCAAAATATACACATAGTTTTATTAATAATCATGATTTAAAACTCACAAGATCCGACCTCAAACAATATGAGGTATGAGAAAGACACCTAAGAACCTTATAGGTCTCTCAAATGAAATCCATAGTGACAAAAGTTCCAGGTGCTTAGATGTTTTCTCCAATGTGCACATAATGTGTACCGAACATTTCCTGCGCTCACGGATGGAATAAGGTTCTTCAAAACATCCACGGATCAAACAGTTACCAAAGTACGATGAAAGTCTAAAAACTTGTCCAAACGAGGTAATTGACAGCCCCTTGCTTGTGAGCAGACTTGCACAATCTGATGCTTTGCAATGATAAATGCAAGCAGCTCATTGCTGCCTGCTAACTGCAATGATGTGTGGACAAGCTCTGAGTTTTCTACCCAACATTTCTTAAATAGAACTCTATGACTTCTAATATATTTTTTTTAATCATGAATTGCTACATGACCATTTTCATTATCTTTTTTTTTTCATCTCTTGCTAACAAACGGCTAGATTATGAGTTTCGCATCAGAGGCTATGCAGTGCTAACGAGCAGTTTATGCTCACCGCTTACTTACCTACAGCGCTGGTATTAAGGGTTTTTTCAAACCTGGCGTTAAAAGGCAAGAAGTGAGCGTTGAGCAAAATTTTGCTCAACATCTCACTCCAATACCAGCGCTGCTTACATTAGCGGTGAGCTGGTGTAACATGCTCGTGCATGATTTCCCCATAGGGATCAACGGGGAGAGCAGGCTGAAAAAAGTCTAACACGAGAAAAAAAGCAGCGTTTAGCTCCTAACGCAGTCCCATTAATTCCTATGGGGATATAACATTTATGTTTACATCTAACACCCTAACATGAACCCTCGAGTCTAAACACCCCTAATCTTACACTTATTAACCCCTAATTTTCCGCCCCCGACATCGCCTCCACCTACATTATATTATTAACCCCTAATCTGCCGCTCTGGACACAGCCGCCACCTACATTATACTTATGAACCCCTAATCTGCCGCCCCCAAATGTCGCCGCAACCTACATTATATTTATTAACCCCTAATCTGCCGTCCCTAACATCGCTGCCACCAACCTACACTATTCTAAATTTATTAACTCCTAAACCTAAACCTAAGTATAACCGTAACCTCCCTAACTTAAATATAATTTAAATAAATCTAATTAAAATTACTATCATTAACTAAATTATTCCTATTTAAAACGAAATACTTACCTATAAAATAAACCCTAATCTAGCAACAATATAACTAATAGTTACATTGTATCTAGCTTAGGGTTTATTTTTATTTTACAGGCAAGTTTGTATTTATTTTAACTAGGTAGAATAGTTACTAAATAGTAATTAACTATTTAATAAACTACCTAGCTAAAATAAAGACAAATTCACCTGTAAAATAAAACCTAACCTAAGTTACACTAACACCTAACATTTAGAGTAGGGTTGGTTGTGTGGGTGGTGGGTTTTAATGTTGGGGTGGATTTGTAATTTTTTTTACAGGTAAAAGAGCTGATTACTTTGGGGCAAAGCCCTGCAAAAGGCCCTTTTAAGGGTTATTTGTAATTTAGTGTAGGGTAGGGCTTTTTTTTATTTTGGGGTGGCTTTTTTATTCTGTTAGGGGTATTAGATTAGCTGTAATTAGTTTAAAAATCTTGTAATTTGTTTATTATTTTCTGTAATTTAGTTTTTTTTTTGTACTTTAGCTAATTTTATTTAATTGTATTTAATTGTATTTAATTTAGGAAATTAATTTAATTATAGTGTAGTTTGAGGTATTAGTGTAACTTAGGTTAGGTTTTATTTAACAAGTAAATTTGTATTTATTTTAGTTAGGTAGTTATTAAATAGTAAATAACTATTTAGTAACTATTCTACCTAGTTAAAATAAATACAAACTTGCTTGTAAAATAAAAATAAATCCTAAACTAGCTACAATGTAACTATTAGTTATATTGTAGCTAGCTTAGGGTTTATTTTACAGGTAAGTATTTAGTTTTAAATAGGAATAATTTAGTTAATTATAGTAATTTTTATTTAGATTTATTTAAATTATATTTAAGTTAGGGGGGGTTAGGGTTAGACTTAGATTTAGGGGTTAATAACTTTAGTATAGTGGCAGCGACATTGAGGCTGGCAGATTGGGGGTTAATAAATTTAGGTAGGTGGCGGCGATGTTAGGGATGGCAGATTAGAGGTTAATAAAATGTAACTAGTGTTTGCGAGGCGGGAGTGCGGGGGTTTAGGGGTTAATATGTTTATTATAGTGGCGGTGATGTCCGGTTCAGCAGTTTTTATTATAGTGTTTGCGATGTGGGAGGGCCTCGGTTTAGGGGTTAATAGGTAGTTTATGGGTGTTAGTGTACTTTTTAGCACTTTAGTTAAGAGTTTTATGCTACAGCGTTGTAGTGTAAAGCTCTTAACTACTTACTTTAAAAAGCGGTATCAGTCTTGACAGGAAAGGGTCTACCGCTCACTTTTTGTCAAACTCGTAATACCAGCGCTTATGCAAGTCCCATTGAAAAAAAAGGATACACAATTTACGTAAGTGGATTTGCGGTATTTCCAAGACTGGCCAAAAAAGTGAGCGGTACACCTGCAAGACTCGTAATACCAGCGGGTGTTAAAAAGCAGCGTTAGGACCGGCCAACGCTGCTTTTTAAGCCTAATGCAAAACTCGGAATCTAGGTGAAATATTCTTAAGTGAATTCAATATGCTAATAGCGAGCTAGATTACAAGTGGCATGCTAATTTTAGTGCAAAGTCCAATAAGCAGCCGCACCATAAAAATTACAGGGAGTGCAGAATTATTAGGCAAGTTGTATTTTTGAGGATTAATTTTATTATTGAACAACAACCATGTTCTCAATGAACCCAAAAAACTCATTAATATCAAAGCTGAATATTTTTGGAAGTAGTTTTTAGTTTGTTTTTAGTTTTAGCTATTTTAGGGGGATATCTGTGTGTGCAGGTGACTATTACTGTGCATAATTATTAGGCAACTTAACAAAAAACAAATATATACCCATTTCAATTATTTATTTTTACCAGTGAAACCAATATAACATCTCAACATTCACAAATATACATTTCTGACATTCAAAAACAAAACAAAAACAAATCAGTGACCAATATAGCCACCTTTCTTTGCAAGGACACTCAAAAGCCTGCCATCCATGGATTCTGTCAGTGTTTTGATCTGTTCACCATCAACATTGCGTGCAGCTGCAACCACAGCCTCCCAGACACTGTTCAGAGAGGTGTACTGTTTTCCCTTCTTGTAAATCTCACATTTGATGATGGACCACAGGTTCTTAATGGGGTTCAGATCAGGTGAGTCAATATATCAAATATATGGAAGAATGAAAACAGCATCAATCTGCAGGGAGGTGCACGTACCCAGGTCCTGCCAATGACCTCCAATAATTTCCAATCCACAAAAAGAACAGCACCATCCAAAGATAAGTTAAAAGTGTATCTTTATTGGGACATCTCCAAACACAGCACAAAACACGACGTTTCGGTCAGATGACCTTAATCATGTGATTAAAAACAAGACCTATAACCACTCCTTATATACCCACCTTGGGGGAGGGGGGTTATAGGTCTTGTTTTTAATCACATGATTAAGGTCATCTGACCGAAACGTCGTGTTTTGTGCTGTGTTTGGAGATGTCCCAATAAAGATACACTTTTAACTTATCTTTGGATGGTGCTGTTCTTTTTGTGGTTCAGATCAGGTGAACAAGGAGGCCATGTCATTAGATTTTCTTCTTTTATACCCTTTCTTGCCAGCCACGCTGTGGAGTACATGGACGCGTGTGATGGAGCATTGTCCTGCATGAAAATCATGTTTTTCTTGAAGGATGCAGACTTCTTCCTGTACTACTGCTTGAAGAAGGTGTCTTCCAGAAACTGGCAGTAGGACTGGGAGTTAAGCTTGACTCCATCCTCAACCCGAAAAGGCCCCACAAGCTCATCTTTGATGATACCAGCCCAAACCAGTACTCCACCTCCACCTTGCTGGCGTCTGAGTCGGACTGGAGCTCTCTGCCCTTTACCAATCCAGCCACGGGCCCATCCATCTGGCCCATCAAGACTCACTCTCATTTCATCAGTCCATAAAACCTTAGAGATATTTCTTGGCCCAGTCTTGACGTTTCAGCTTGAGTGTCTTGTTCAGTGGTGGTCGTCTTTCAGCCTTTCTTACCTTGGCCATGTCTCTGAGTATTGCACACCTTGTGCTTTTGGGCACTTCAGTGATGTTGCAGCTCTGAAATATGGCCAAACTGGTGGCAAGTGGCATCTTGGCAGCTGCACGCTTGACTTTTCTCAGTTCATGGGCAGTTATTTTGCAACTTGGTTTTTCCGCACGCTTCTTGCGACCCTGTTGACTATTTTTAATGAAACGCTTGATTGTTCGATGATCACGCTTCAGAAGCTTTGCAATTTTAAGAGTGCGGCATCCCTCTGCAAGATATCTCACTATTTTTTACTTTTCTGAGCCTGTCAAGTCCTTCTTTTGACCCATTTTGCCAAAGGAAA
This sequence comes from Bombina bombina, assembly GCF_027579735.1. Lineage (NCBI taxonomy): Eukaryota > Metazoa > Chordata > Amphibia > Anura > Bombinatoridae > Bombina > Bombina bombina. The sequence goes on along the minus strand of NC_069504.1, from coordinate 158,679,784 downwards.
GGAAGTTGCCTAATAATTATGCACACCTGATATAGGGTGTTGATGTCATTAGACCACACCCCTTCTCATTACAGAGATGCACATCACCTAATATGCTTAATTGGTAGTAGGCTTTCGAGCCTATACAGCTTGGAGTAAGACAACATGCATAAAGAGGATGATGTGGTCAAAATACTCATTTGCCTAATAATTCTGCACTCCCTGTATATTTTATTAGGTTAGTACAAAATTATAAAAATGGAACGTTTCGAACCACACAGGTTCTTAATCATGCATATACAAGTGCCCACTGAGCTCAGCCTTATATTTTAACAAACAACTCCTCCCCGTGACATCATCAGGATTGCACAGGTTATTACTAATTAGTGTTATATTCATCATTAGCTACAACAGTAGCAGCAGTATTTTCTGTGTTATACATAAGCAATTGTGCTGCAATAGTCATTAATTACATAAAAAAATCATTTCACAAATAAGTTATCCATGAAATTTATAGAGACTCAATTGTCATTTAAGTTAACTGCACCAATGTATATATCCAAATATATAACATGCAACACAAATTTTGTAATTTATATCTTAAAATGTCCGTGTGCGAGATTTTATGTAGACGAAACGACTAGACGTGTCCGTAATAGAATCATGGAACATAAGTCAAAGATTAGAACAGCCTGCACAAAATCACCTGATGCATGTCATTTTAAGGAGGCTGGGCACACTGTGAGCACACTCAGATATCAGATTATTGAACATGTACCAGTTGATAGACGAGGGGGTGACAGGGTTAAAATATTGAAGCAGAGAGAGGCATTCTGGATCTATCATTTAGAGACCAGAATGCCTCAAGGAATGAATAAAGACTGGGATCTCTCTGTATTTTTTATAGATCTTTTGATAATCCTGCTTATTAATTATTTGGATATATACATTGGTGCAGTTTGACAATTGAGTCTCTATAAATTTCATGGATAACGTATTTGTGAAATGATTTTTTGATGTAATTAATGACTATTGCAACACAATTGCTTATGTATAACACAGAAAATACTGCTGGCACTGTTGTAGCTAATGATGAATATAACACTAATTAGTAATCACCTGTGCAATCCTGATGATGTCACGGGGAGGAGTTGTTTGTTAAAATATAAGGCTGAGCTCAGTAGGCACTTGTATATGCATGATTAAGAACCTGTGTGGTTCGAAACGTTGCATTTTTATGCTTTTGCACTAACCTAATAAAATATAATTTATATGGTGTGGCTGCTTCTTGGACTTTGTACTCATTTTGAGGGTTTAGAGTGTGAACGCTGCAGCAAGCACATTCCTGACACTTGTGCTAAACTCCTCTGGATTTTGCAAACTGAACACACTCTGTTTATGCACAGTGTCCACTTGAAAATGGAATTACAAGAAGGTTTGTCACAAAAGAACGTTTTTGCCTACTCTGACATGGATGCAGCCCGGATTACTACGTTGGCCCGTGGAACTAGAGATTTTCTCAAAACTTCTCCAAACATGACAGTGAGTAAAGATTATGAGAAACTAGCTAAGAAACAAATTGCATATGAATTGCATTCATAAACTCTATCTGAATATCCCCGGTGGCTAGATTGGTATATTTAACCATAAATAGTAATCCATTGCCCAAGATACAATGTGAGATAGACATATGCATTTCACAAGCTTTAAAGAGAGATCTTAGCACTAATGAAACAGCTAAATTTTTAACTGTTACCCATTCTAGAATTCCTATTTTTTACAAACTGCCGAAGGTGCATAAAAATGCAAAGGAACCACCTGGGAGACCTATTGTCTCGGGGATGAAGTCTATTTTTTCCAACACTGCTATTTACCTTGATAAGATTTTAAGAACGTTTGTAGAAAAATCAAACTCTTTTCTAAAAGACACAAATGATTTTTTAGGCAAATTGCAATTGTTGGACTTACCCTTTGAAAAATATTAAATGTTATAGAATTATTATTTAGACATATATATTACAGCTCTTTGCAGTCAAATACATGGCCATACAGCATATATCTTTGAACCCTTATAAAATTTGTTTTATTAATGTGTATATGATTCTTTTTTATTAGATAGTGTTTATATGAATATTACACTTTATTTTAATGTGTGTATGTTGCGCTTGGTGCAACTTTTATTTTATATCTTACCTTTTACCTGAGGTATTTAGTCACGCTAAGCCAAAGAGTCTTACAGGGACAGTCTACTCCAGAATGAAAAATAAATAAATAGATAATCCCTTTATTACCCATTCCCCAGTTTTGCATAACCAACACAGTTATATTAATATATTTTTTACCTTTGTGATTATCTTGTATCTAAGCCTCTACTACTCCCTTATTTCAATTCTTATGACAGACTTGCATTTTAGCTAATTAGTGCTGATTCATAAGTAATTCTATGTGAGTGAGCACAATGTTATCTATATGGCACACATGAACTAGTGCTGTCTAGCTGTGAAAACTGTCAAAATGCAATGTGATAAGAGTCGGCCTTCAAGGGCTTAGAATTTAGCATAGGAACCTACCTAGGTTTAGCTGTTAAAGGGACAGTCTACACCAGAATTGTTATTGTTTTAAAAGATAGATAATCCCTTTATTACCCATTCCCCAGTTTTGCATAACCAACACAGTTATATTTATATACTTTTTACCTCTGTGGTTATCTTGTATCTAAGCCTCTGCAAACTGCCCCCTTATTTCAGTTATTTTGACAGACTTGCAGTTTAGCCAATCAGTGCTGGCTCCCAGATAACTTCACGTGCACGAGCACAGTGTTATCTATGAAATGCTTGAACTAACACCCTCTAGTGGTGAAAAACTGTTAAAATGCATTCTGAAAAGAGGTAGCCTTCAAGGTCTAAGAAATTAGCATATGAACCTCCTAGGTTAAGCTTTCAACTATGAATACCAAGAGAATAAAGCAAAATTGGTGATAAAAGTAAACTGGAAAATTGTTTAAAATGACATGCTCTATCTGAATCATGAAAGTTTATTCTGGCCTAGACTGTCCCTTTAGCAAAGAATACCAAGAGAAAAAAAGCAAATTTGATGATAAAACTAAACTGGAAAGTTGTTTAAAATTGCATACTCTACCTGAATCATGAAAGTTTAATTTTGACAAGACTGTCCCTTTAAATTCGTTTGTGCTTGAGACAACTAGTATTTTGTAATACATGCGCAAATAAATGTGTCCATGATATTTCAATCTTGTGCACACTAACGTTATTGCGCCACTTTATTCTATCCCATTATAATTCCACAAGTAATCAAACTCTTTTTTTACTCACAAATCTTTTTTTTTTATCGTTTTTTTTTTTTAACCCTTTATTAGGGTGAACATATTGCCGCTTTAAAAAGGGACACATATGAAAAATACATATGTCAGGGCTGTTTTCAGGGCTGTTTAAAGAAATGTTTTGTATAAGAACCCTGACATGTATTTCTCATATGTGTCCCTATCTATGTATTTAACCAAAATAATTTGGTTAATAATCATGGTGTCATTCATCTGTCATTTACATTCTTTTAAATAGTAATCAGAATTAATGAAGAGCACACACCTCCTTATCTGCTTGTTAGAGTTCAAACTCTGTTGAAAAATTAGAAAACTGACCCATTGCTGAACTCAAGGAATCATGTCCTTGAATTCTGTTTTTAGTCAGAAATATTTATAAGTGATTTTAAGATTTATCTAGCATATTTTAGTTGCTACCTCCTTAGGCAAGATGTGTCACAATTTGATTGCTCTTAAAGGGATACTAAACCCAATTTTTTTTCTTTCATGATTCAGATAGAGTATGCAATTTTAAGCAATGTTTTCATTTACTCCTATTACCATTTCTTCTTCATTCTCTTGCAATCTTTATTTGAAAAAGCAGTAATGTAAGGTTAGGATCCTGCCCATTTTCGGTTTAGCACCTGGGTAGCGCTTGCTGATTGGTTTGCTACATTTAGCCACCAAAGAGAAAGTTGCTTAAAATTGAATGCTCTATCTGATTTGTGAAATAAACAAATTTGGGTTTAGTATTCCTTTAATAGGAAAAAAAAAAAAAAACGTTTAAATTGCAGGAGATTGAATCCTAAATTATAACTTTGTGTCAAAGACAACTGTCTTGGAATAAGCAGTTCTTCCATTTCTGTATATGGGCCTTGCATATATTTAATTAAAATAATCAAATAACCTCCCAAGCACTTTTTTTTTTCCTAGAGTAAACAGAGCCTATTTAGCTAACCTTTCTTCGTAGCTGAAATCCCTTTGCAACAAACAGCAACAGCTTTCTTGTTCAAGCATGCATCTTCTCAGTGTCAGGTAGAGCGCTGTTGTTCCAAAACTGGAATAAATGGCTGAGAGACTCAGCTTACCACAAACCCTGAATGATGCACTTAAAGTGTAAGTAAATCCTAGCATTTTACAAACGCTAGGATTTACTATTGAAACAAATAAAGGGGACTTTCATTCATGAAGTATAAGATACTTCATGTAGAATGCTCCTTTATTTGATTCAATCGATCGCTGCTCTTAACTCCTATATCAGCGCATGGCTAAAAAACATTTTGGCTAAGAGGTGACGTTTTCCCCTCTTAGCCAATAGCCATGCGGTAAATCCGGCTCCCATGGGCACCAAGCTGGATTTACCGCACGGCTATTGGCTAAGAGGTGAAAACGTCACCTCTTAGCTAAAAATTTTTTAGCCGTGGGCTGCTATAGCAGCTAAGAGCAGCGATTGATTGAATCAAATTAAAGAGCTTTCTACATGAAGTATCTTATACTTCATGAATGAAAGTGACCATTTTGTTTTTCAATAGTAAATCCTGTAAAATTCTAGGATTTACTTTCACTTTAACAAACAAGACAGTGTTTTAACAGAGGCCAGGTTTAAGAGAGTAATGAGAGTAAACTTATTAGCTGAATTCTCTCTATTAGTTTTATCAGCTCCTACAAAACAAACACCAACTCAGTACTAGAAAATAAATAAAAATCTGATTATTAAAGGAAGAACGCCATTGTATAAGTTTAGTCTTTCTATCCAGACAGATGCAGCTTGCCTACATTACTTAATGCAGATCTTCTGAATGCAGAGGTATCCAGGGTAAAGGTAAATGAAGTCAAACAGTCCTGGTCAAGGCCTCACAGGAAAAAACAACACAAAATAATTTAACAAATGTCCACAAACAAGCCAAAGTCGAATGCCAAGTCAGTCACTAACAAGGGGTTAATGTAAAGCATAGTAAGGGAGAGCAGAAGTCAAACCGGTATGTCCAATAAGTAATTGCCAGAGTAAGAGGTTAAAGGAACACGGAACCCAAATTTTTTCTTTCGTGATTCAGATAGAGCATGCAATTTTAAGCAACTTTCTAATTTACTCCTATTATCAAATTTTCTTCATTCTCTTGGAATATTTATTTGAAAAGCAAGAATGTAAGTTTAGATGCCGGCCCATTTAGAGTGAACAACCTGGGTTGTCCTTGCTGATTGGACAGCACCAAAAAGCAAGTACTGTCTATTGGTCTGAACCAAAAATTTGCTGGCTCCTTAGCTTAGATGCCTTCTTTTTCAAATAAACATAGCAAGAAAACGAAGAAAAAATTATAATAGAAGTAAATTAGAAAGTTGCTTAAAATTGCATGCTCTATCTGAATAATGAAAGAAAAAAAATTGGGTTCAGCGTCCCTTTAAGTATTTCAATACACAAACAACCACATACTGCAAACACACAACTAATACAGACTTCTTTAATTAAGGTGTTATTGTCCTTTTAGGCTTCCTTAAAGGTATAGTATGCCTAGCAGCCACAGGGACATAAATCACTCTTTTAGACATACACTTATCATGATACCTCAATTCCCCTTATTAGCTTTGTGGTCCATCTCTGAACTATATTCCAATTCTGCAATGTCTCTTTTTAAATTGGTCCCCAGAACTGCATAGTAAAGGTGAGGTCTTTACAGATTTTATACAGTGATAGAATTATGCTTTTAAAGCATTCATATTTGGAGGATGATACATAAATATATCTATACATATATACATTTCTCAACCATACATAAAGTCAGCAGTAAATCATATAACCTTGGGTTATCAAACTGAATGGTTGCCTCAGATCTTTTGTTACAGCTGTAATATATTTTAATAAATAAATGATTTTAGAAAAACGGCAAACCTGAGTGAACTCATCAAATAGGATCTCAAAGTTCATTAAAGGGACAGTCTACACCAGCATTTTTATTGTTTTAAAAGATAGATAATCTCTTCATTACCCATTCCCCAGTTTTGCATAACCAACACAGTTATATTTATATACTTTTTACCTCTGTGATTATCTTGTATCTAAGCCTCTGCAAATGCCCCCTTATGTCAGTTCTTTTGACAGACTTGCAGTTTAGCCAATCAGTGCTGGCTCCCCTATAACTTCACGTGCATGAGCACAGTGTTATCTATATGAAAAACATGAACTAACACCCTCTAGTGGTGAAAAACTGTTAAAATGCATTCTGAAAATAGGTGGCCTTCAAGGTCTAAGACATTAGCATATGAAACTCCTAGGTTAAGCTTTCAACTAAGAATACCAAGAGAACAAAGAAAAATTGGTGATAAAAGTAAATGGGAAATTTTTTTAAAATTTACATGCCCTATCTGAATCATAATTGTTTATTTTGGACTACACTGTCCCTTTAAGGCTCTCATATGTTATGACTAATCTTTGAAATTGTATTTTGGTGACCCTCGTCAAAAAACAGTTTGTACAATCTGAGATACACTTTGTAAATACAGTCTACTTGACTGAATATACATTTACTCAGATAATGTTTTTCATTTCTTTGTTCCTGATGTCTTATTAAATACACTGATGCTTTCATTTAGACAGGGAAAGTATGCAAAGAGAATAGCCGTAACACACTAGCATCTGTCCAACCAAGTCATTGCTCAAGGCAATTATCATCAGTCTGGCATTTAAAATAATTTATTTTTTCTTTCTTTTTTATTTACCCTGTAAAATGTTCTTTTTTTTTTTTTGCTATTCACACATAAATACTGAAAATTTTGCATAAAACTAATCATTCTGTCATCTTGTCTTCTGTGTTGCCATGGAGACAACAATGAAAGATATAAATTCTCACTTTGAATGATAACCTTTGTGTATCAATCCATCAAAAACTTGTTGTCATTTAGCTACTTTGACTGTAGGCAACTGAGGATAGGTGAACCCCCTGTATGAAATAACATCTCTTTCTTTTCATGAACAGTGTGTGCGGGTGTGGTAATTTCACACTGTTTTAATCATTTACTGGTTCTCTATATCATGATCCTGGTGTGCCCTTGCATTTAAAATACATTGTTCACACACTTGAATTAATATTGTTGGACACTCTTTTAGCATTTACAATTGAGCTTTAATATGGGACATACTTGAGCAGCAGACAGAACTTTACGCTTCCGCTTGTGGACGTAAAACAGCACCTTACTTTACATAAGAACGTTTGATTAATGTCAGTGCTACAGCATACTTTCAATTTATTCTGCTCAGAAGCTCAGGATTTGAAAATATAAGTGTTCAGGGGAGTGTAAAATTCTATCTATGCTATTTAATCCTGTTATATTTTTACATTTTAAAATAAAACAATACTATTGACCATTTACAATTTGTATGCAGAGAGCAAATGGTCCTGTATTTTTAGATGTTACTTACAAATAAAAAGGAAACAACATAGAACAAACATATTTTAAAATATTGCAAAATTGTGGGATTAAAGTTTCCAAAACAGAGGATGACAAATACTTATTCTTTTTTAAAATGTTTTTCATGTGTCAAGTGGCACAGCGCTAGATTGAGGTTGCAGGGTATATTCTGTCTGCTTTTATCCCTTTGATAGGACTCTTTTGAAATCTGGATACCTTGTTTTCCCACCCACAGAAACCACAAAGCTCACATTTTTGTTTTGATTTTTCCTGTGGCCACACAAATGATGGCAATGGCACACATCTTTAGTTCAGCTCCTTCCCAGGGGCCACAAAAATGAGTGCAGAGGGAATCTTGTGGCCAATGAGCCGCAAGTTGGTTATCCCTGATATAGAAGGTTATAATTGTTTTATTCATCTTTTTGCTTAAAGCAAAGATAGATAGTGTATAGTGATCAGATTTTGAAAATTAAAAAAGGGACATGTAATAGACATCACACAACACATACAAACTAAAGGATGAATAAATATACTCGGTTTTGTTTGCAGCATTTGAAACTATTTATTTTAAATTACACAACAATGATTATGCAAGTTAAAATAGCAAACAATTATTAAACAATGTCAAATCTTTTTAAGTACCTTATGTGTCTCCACTGTCAGGTGGTATAGAAATGTTGCTGCCTCTTAAGCAGCTGAGCTGAAAGGAAAGCTTCCATTCCATAGGTAATACAATTACATAAAAAAATATCAAATATCCAAATAAAGTGGCTGTAGGCAATAAAAATTAAAAAAAAATATTTAAAAAATAAATGACCAATGTTTTGATGATAAAAAAATGGGATTTGAAGTCCCTTCAATTTCCCTAGGGACACTGGACCACAACTTAAAAAAGAGCCAAAAGAAACCCCACAAAAACTTTTTCACAAGTGAATGTATATTTTGGTACAATAGTCATTTCTTTGGGTCAAATTATACATATAGGGTTCCATTTATGAAGCAGTGAATGCTGCTTTGGGGGCCCATCATTTCAGCCTCGCCTGAAACGGAAGTTAAGAAGCAGCGGTCAGATGCTTTTAGGTAGCAGATTGAAATGATGCAGACAGCATACGCTGTTGGCATTTAGCGGTGTCGAGCGGACATGATTAACGCTCAACATTTAATAAATCGACCCCATAGTTTCATGCATATTAAAAATAATTTACTGTTACACATAATTCATGTGCATGAATGTACATTGTACACCAAGAAAAAACTAAGGGCTACACATAAAAAACCGTATGAAAGTTTTTATCTTTGTGTGAAAACCACATGAAAATTTGTATTTATTTCAGATTACATTTTTTAGTTAACACAATATTATTTGAATGTAAGAAACATGCACACTTGCTTGTTTTATGCTATAATTATAAACAAATGGTGTTACTAGGTACTCCAGTAAAGAATGTAGTAAAATGTTTTTTCCCCCTGTATTTTCATTGTTTACTAAGGAGCTCTTCAGAATACAGATGAAGAGGTCGAATTATCAAATTTCTGTCGGATCAGGTCCGACAGACATCGCTGAATGCGGAGAGCAATACACTCTCTGTATTCAGCATTGCACCAGCAGCTCACAAGAGCTGCTGATGCAATGCCGCCCCCTGCAAACTCGCGGCCAATGGGCTGCCAGCAGGGAGGTGTCAGTCAACCTGATCGTACTCGTTCGGGTTGAATTGTGGCGATTCCTGTCCGCCTCATCAGAGCAGGCGGACAGGGTTATGGAGTAGCGGTCTTTAGACCACTGCTCCATAACTTGTGTTTCTGGCAAGTCTGAAGACTCGCCAGAAACACGGGCCCTCAAGCTCTATACGGAGCTTGATAAATGGGCCTCGAAGAATGTTTGTAGCATGATTGAAGTGATTGTAAACTTAAGCTATTCTGTCAGCACTATTTGTAATAAAAAGGTAAATGAAGGGCACTTTTATTCAGCAAAATCAGTGTAGACACTAAAATATATAATTACCTTTTCATTTTCTTATACATTCTGCCGTTCCTCCGCCCACAAGACATAGGGCTAGTTTCCATTGAGGTGGTAAAGTTTGGAAACTGGTGGTAAAAATATTTATCTCCATTAAAGTCAATGGAGAATTTCTATGCTAACACCAGTTTACAAACTTTACCACCTCAATGGAAACTAGCACATAGTCTTTTTCTGTGTAAAATGACTAATCACGCTGTAAGTCAATCATAACGCGCCCCCTTTGGGGGTCAAAACCAGCAGTGTTATTATTGACTTGCTGGACTCCAAAGGGGCGTGTTACTAGGGGCTTTCAACGTTATTCGTCATTTTACACAGAAAAAGACTGCGTTGCAGTCAGAGGAACAGCGGAATGTATAAGAAAATGAAAAGGTAATTATTAATACATTTTAGCATCTACAATGATTTAGCTGAATGAAAGTGCCCTTCATTTACTTTTTAATTACAAATAGTTTTGACAGAAAAGCTTAAAGGGACATTATACACTAGAGTTTTCTTTGCATAAATGTTTTGTAGAGGATCCATTTATATAGCCTATACAGCTTTTTTTTTTTTTTTTTTTTTTTTTTTTTAAATGTATAGTTTTGCTTATTTTTAAATAACATTGCGCTGATTTACAGAATCCTAACCAAGCCCAAAGTTTTAGGAGAACACTGATGTATACCTACTCCAGCTTGCTCCTGTTTGTGTAAAGAGTCTTTTCATACGCAGAGGAAAGGGGAGGGGGGGGTGTCTTCCCTTTTTGGTATACAACCACTTTCAGTGGGTGTTCCAACTAACCTTTTCAACAGAGCTAAACTGGGAGCTTCTAAGTTTTTAAACAATTTAATACTGGATTTATATCAGTATCTGTGCATATTATTCTTTATAGTAGTGTCTATTACATGCAGTTATATGAAAATTGGTGTATACTGTATCTTTAAAGAGACACTCAAGTCAAAATAAAGTTTCATGATTCAGATAGAGCATTACATTTTAAACAACTTTAATATTTACTTCCATAACAAAATGTGCACAGTCATTTTATATTTATACTTTTTGAATCACCAGCTCCTTCTGAGCACGTGCAAGAATTCACAGAATATATGTATATGCATTTGTGATTGGCTGATGGCTGTCACATGATGCAGTGGGAATGGAAATAGACATAACTTTGAAAATTGTCAGAAACAAATATACTACTCATTTGAAGTTCAGACTAAGTGCTATAGCATTATCTTGTTATAATGCATTTGATGATTATGCAAAATTGCTGTATTTACTGGTCCTTTAAGTTTACAATTTTAAGTACGTCTTTGTGTGGCTGATAAACATGTGGATGGCTTTTGAATAGCAAATCCATACAATACAGTTGTCTGTGATGTGAAAATTGTTTCCTGGAACAATGAATGTGTCCATGATATTGTAACGTGTAATTTCTGCCATAAAGCATGATTCTGGTGCCTGTATATACATGTTTTCAGGTGTATTTTTATTGATGTTGAATAGACATGATAATTCCACTGCTTTTAATTGTTAATATAGTAAAAACTCTAGGGATATATATTTGTTTAGCAGGATCAGAGTGATATAGACGGATCAGAATAGCGATTTAGTAATATAATTAAAGGGAGATTAACTAAATATAGCCCTTGGATTTGTTTGTATTACATTATCCGCTGTAGACAGTTAAGGACAGATATAGAAGAGCTTTACACTGATAAAAAAATATATAAAAAAATGCTGTGTACCATGTTGCAGAATAAGAGTTCTTAAAGGGACAGTCTACACTAAAATTGTTATTGTTTAAAAAGATAGATAATGCCTTTACTACCCATTCCCCAGCTTTGCACAACCAACATTGATTTATTAATATAGTTTATAACATTTAAACCTTTAATGTTCTGCCTGTTTCTAAGCCACTGTAGACAGCCTCTTATCACATGCTCTTCTATTTGCTTTTCACAACAGGAGAGTGCTAGTTGATGTGGGCCATATAGATAACATTGTGTTCATTACCGAGGAGTCATTTAAGATTTATCACAACAAAGTACTAAATGCAAGTCAATAGATTATAAATAAAAAGTCATGTGATCAGGGGGCCATCAGAAGATGCTTAGATACAAGGTAATCGCTGAGGTAAAAAGTATATTAATATAACTGTTGGTTATGCAAAACTGGGGATTGGGTAATAAAGGGACTATCTATTCTTTTAAAACAATACAAATTATATTGTAGACTGTCCCTTTGATTCTGCAATATGCTCTTCAGATTTTCAGGATTGAGGAGAAAAGTTGAGGACAGAAACAGGTTCAATAACCGTGTAACTGTCCTCACTGAAGAGGTTTGGGTCAGCAAGGTTCTTGGGTATTGAACTTGGGTGAAATTAAAAATTATTCCTCATAACCAACTGTAAAATAGACTTTTGTTAATGTATGTTGATTGTTATATGTTCACTGATAAGCTATTTCAATATTAAAGGGACAGTAAACTTAAAATTGAATTCCCCATAAAGGATTAGATGACAAGACAAGTGCAAAAATATTAGTGCTATTGTGCTCTAACAATAACAATTACTTGAGTTAAATAAATAGTGCATCTATTTTTTCTCTAACATTAGAAGTCAAAAGTTAAATTTTAGTGTTCCATGGATAGTCTAGGGCACACTCACATCTGGATATTGGATAACACATATATATATATATATATATATAAAAGAAAAGTGAATCTGATAGAAAAGGTAGGGTGCAAATAAAACAAATTTTTATAGTATTTAGTAAATTTGCTATTATTCTGCAAAACAATATGTAGTTGTGGAGATATATAGTTCTAGTAGAAAATGAGAAATAAGGGATACACTATATGTGATATAGTCACTTATAAGATAGGTCCAATATGTGTAATATCCTTATAATAGATATGTAGTGACTAAACACAATTCAAATACAATGAAAGAAAATAGTAGGAAAACAATAAATAATAAGCTTATTAGGCTAGTAATGCATAGTAAATGTATAATATTATAAAACACACAATGCAATCTAAACACTTCGTGCATAACACATATTAAAATTTGTATAATATACAGTAAAAGACCAACCAGTTCTACATAGTTTTTAATTGAACAATATATTTGGAGTAAGATGTAAAAGATGTAAAAAGAAGTAATATTAGTTTATTTTAGTATTTTTAACTTTTCATAATGGCATCATGTATTCAAATTTTAATAATTATTATTACTATTTTATATTATATTATCGTTTTTAATTAATTTAATGATATAAACAGTTATTTTTTTCCGAAATAGTCTTTACTAAGAGTCACATAAATGCCTTGAGAACACTCTTTAGAATTATACTTACAGAGGCCTAGATTTGGAGTTTGGCGTTAGCCGTGAAAACCAGCGTTAGAGGCCCCTAACGCTGGTTTCTTACGGACTCTGGTATTTCGAGTTCAGTTACCGACACTCAAAAATCACCTAACGCTCAAATTTCTACCGACACCTCAGACCCAGTAGTAAACATATACCGACAAAATAAACATCCACGAATCACAAAACAAATATTACACAAAGTACACTTACACTCATACAAACACGACACTATATTTATTTTTCAGATTTATTAATTTTTCATCAAAATACAAAGGATTAAAGTTGCGAGATCTCGGGTGTTAGAAAAAAAACAACACAAATCCATTTTCCCATTGACTTACATTGACACACGGGAAAAGACCCTCATATACCTACATCTAACTAATAACATTATCACAAACATACACTCATCGATGCATACAAACAATATACACCACATGACATAAAAAAATTTTTTATTTATCACAAAAAGAACACGATTTAGTTACTTTTTCACAAAAGCTCATGACGTCACTCACTTTACGAGGAAAACCAGTCTTAGAAAAAAAAAATTCAAATTTTTAGAGCCTCCATTGACTTCTATTGGGAAGACGTGCTCGTGCACGCGAAACCCACATTTCCCTAACGCACGCAAATAGCGTAGACAGAAAAACTCCAAATACCAGCGCTAGAAAAGACATGATTTCATGCGTTAAACCCAGCTATGATAAATAGATCAAGAAATGACTATTTCCCTATGGTGGATTTATGGATTTTACTGTTTGAATATTCACAACACCATTAAATTGTTTCATACTTTTATATTACATCAACTACAAATCAACATCACTAGTAACAAACTTTTATTTAAAAAAATATTACATTTAAACGGACACAAAAATAATGTAAACTTTTCAGGATTCACAAACACTACACAATGGGAAACAATTCTCATTTACCTTTATTATTGCATTTCAGTTATTCAACTCATATGCTTGCAGCAACAGCATATATACGTAGGCTTAACACATGATCAGTCATGGATGCACATACATTACTTTTACCATTCACTCATACATGTGCATTCAAATGATGGGGGACAAACACATTACATTCTCTCTAGGAATCACAAAACAGAACATATGGATTTTACTGTACTTTTAACATCATGATTCCATCACCAGAAACCATTAGGAATTACGTACAACAAGAACATCATTACACAAGATTACAGATGTCACTTTATGGGAAGGAACGACAATGCCAGACCGCTATATAGAAGTCAGCATATGTGGGACACAATCACAATATATAAGTACATGTACATAACACGCATCACCCATAACGCAACCACAAAGCACACATTTAGATTTTATTCTGCACACAATAACAATGTAGCACAATACAACAACACAATGAGGATTTCAGAACTACATAGGCAGGTTAATAATATCATGACGTCATTAGAAGATTCAACCATACACATCACAGATTCACGACTGTACCGCCCCTTTCGGAACTTTAACACTCAATACTACAATACAACATATACGTAAACAACAGTTTGGAACAGCATTATTAGGGAGATTTGAATGGGACAATTAATAAATATTGTCAGATCGCAAATCAATTATATATATAATACTACAGATGACAGCCGGAAGTTATTCAGCTTTAGTGCGATTTGAAAGGGACGCATACAATATTGACAGCTCGGCAATCACTTATATATACAATACTACAGATGACAGCCGGAAGTTATTCAGTATTAGTGCCATTTTAATGGGACGCATACAATATTGACAGCTCGGCAATCACTTATATATACAATACTACATATGGCAGACGGGAAGTTCGGAATTATTATTGCGATTTTAATGGGACGCATACAATATTGACAGCTCGGCAATCACTTATATATACAATACTACAGATGGCAGACGGGAAGTTCGGAATTCTTATTGCGATTTGAAAGGGACGCATACAATATTGACAGCTCGGCAATCACTTATATATACAATACTACAGATGGCAGACGGGAATTTCGGAATTATTATTGCCATTTTAAAGGGACGCATACAATATTGACAGCTCGGCAATCACTTATATATACAATACTACAGATGGCAGATGTTACTTTATCGTTTACAAACAATGTTGCAGCAACATTGATAGATCACATTCGATGCACATTATACACAACTATGCACTTTCATTCATGTTAGCCTGGACGTGTGCTTTTTACTATAAGATCGCGTTTAAGAAATATTGATTACGCATATGATCAAACATTACAAACATGCACTGTATGTGTGATATTTGACACTTTCACATTGAGATTCATTGGGGGAAAACAACATTTCAGCAAACAACAAATAAACGCCCACTGTGAAAGCATTCGCGCCGCTCACATACAAACAAGTGAATACAATTAGCAATCATTACTAACTCACTACCATTGGACTAATTGTACTATAAATCCCCCAAACAACATGGCCAAAGCATCACTTGTGATCCACATCAGATCAAGTGCATACCTTGTTACGCTGTTTTGAAAGATGGATGACGATGACATGGTAGACGCTGCTGGTGCTGCTATTGGCGAACTAGCTGTTAGTCGAATCAGGCAGCCTCGGCGGCTCAGACTGAGACGAAGGGGTCGTCTGGTTCGAGGTCCTCCTGTCTACAGGGTGAGACCCACCTTGGAAAATATGAGCGACTTTGAGGTTTATGATAAGTATCGGCTCGATCGCGAACAGCTCATTGGCCTTTACGATCTTCTTAAACCTCATTTGGAGCCACGTATAAGAATAAGGACTGCTGTTCCCGCCATGAGTAAGATGCTAAGCTGTCTATACGTCCTGGCCTCCGGGAGTTTTCAATCCGGAGAACTGTACATGCATGGCCTGGCTCAAGGTACATTCTCTGTGGTGTTTGATAACTTTCTGGATGCCATGGTACGTATCAGTAAGCAATACATAGGATTCCCACAGAATGATGATCATTGGAGGCGCCTGAAGCGGGAATTCTTTGATATTGCTCAATTGCCCTGTGTCTTGGGAGCCATAGATTGTACCCACATTGCGCTGCGTGCTCCAATTGATGACTTGCCCTTCAGAAATTGCAAACATTTTCATAGCCTCAACGTGCAGTATGTTTGTGACGCACGGATGAGGATTATGCATGTGTGTGCGAATTTTGGAGGGGCTAGTCATGATGCCCGCATCCTCTCTCTGTCGTCCCTGTGGAGACCGTTTGAGGAAAGACGAATCCCCCCTGGTTATCTCGTTGGTGAGTATTTGTGCACAACATGGTTAATTAGTTTGACAATTGCCACTGTAGTTTTAAAATGTTAGCGTAATGTTCAGCTATAGGATGCAATTTAACCATATATTTTCCCCCCGCTAATGTCTACTTTTAGTTCAATGCAGATATGTAGCATGTCTTACCTTAAATGCTCAGATAGAGAATGCAATGTAACCATGTAGTTTGCATTTTACACAAGGCTTGATTTAGGAGAAATACGCATATGTAGCATGTCTTAGCTGAAATGGGAAGATATTAGCTAATGCAATTTAACCATGTCATTGTTCTTTCCGCTAATGTCTTTTAGTTCAATGCAGATATGTAGCATGTCTTACCTTAAATGCTCAGATAGAGAATGCAATGTAACCATGTAGTTTGCATTTTACACAAGGCTTGATTTAGGAGAAATACGCATATGTAGCATGTCTTAGCTGAAATGTGAAGATATTAGCTAATGCTATTTAACCATGTCATTGTCTCTTTCCGCTAATGTCTTTTAGTTCAATGCAGATATGTAGCATGTCTTACCTTAAATGCTCAGATAGAGAATGCAATGTAACCATGTAGTTTGCATTTTACACAAGGCTTGATTTAGGAGAAATATGCATATGTAGCATGTCTTATCTGAAATGTGAAGATATTAGCTAATGCAATTTAACCATGTCATTGTCTCTTTCCGCTAATGTCTTTTAGTTCAATGCAGATATGTAGCATGTCTTACCTTAAATGCTCAGATAGAGAATGCAATGTAACCATGTAGTTTGCATTTTACACAAGGCTTGATTTAGGAGAAATACGCATATGTAGCATGTCTTAGATGAAATGGGAAGATAGAGAATAATATTGAACTAGATTTTTAAATTTTAAAATAAACATTTGTTACTGGATTATCATGTACAAAACTTTTTATTGTACTCCAAATACTATTTTGAGGATTCTGTTAGAATTATGTTCTGTTCATAATTTATAGGTGATTCTGGGTACATGAGCCGGCCTTGGCTCATTACCCCCTTGCGTAGCCCGACTGATGTGTCTGAGGAGCGCTACAATAGGGCTCATAAGAGAACCAGGGCGGTGGTTGAACGGATGTTCGGGCTCCTGAAGATGAGGTTCAGGTGCCTGGACAGGTCGGGAGGAGCCCTCCAGTACAACCCAAAGAAGGTGGCTAAGATCGTTGTAGCCTGTAGTGTCCTGCATAATATTGCACAGCGGGCTGGGATGCTGCAGGCCGTCCGGCCGGACAGAAACCTCCTCAGAGATGAGGAGGATGATCCTGTTCTAGAGGGGCCATTCCGGGACGATGGGCTCAATGTCAGAGCAGACATCATCAACCGCAACTTTAGACGGTAAAGAATAGAAGTTAGACTGGAGTATTGTCAATAGATGTGAACTCTAGGGAAATGACAAGTAGAGAATTGTACAAACATGTTAGGATTGTTCATCAAATGCTAAAAATGTGTTTCATTTATTAATATAGGTGATGCTCTGGGCATTGGGTCCTGTAGCGAGTCTTTGCCACCTGGTTTTTAAAGAGGACATCAGATGGTAAGTATAAATGTATGGACTGTTGCTGGCATGAATTGTACACAAATACATCATATGGCATACATTTTAGAAACTAGTATTTAGTTTACACATTACTTAAAATGTAAATAGTCAGAAAGGGATCCTCTAGCATGACTATGGTTCAATGTCACACATTAGAGGTTTGTTCTGCTCAATATGACTCATCTTTACACACTTGTAGTAATTTTTATTAAACTTTTTCTGCCATTAGGGAGCTGACTTAATCTAAAGACTGAAAGGGAAGAATTAGAAGCCTGACAGTGAAGATTGGCCAGACTGACAGTGGAAAAATCCAAGATTGAAATTGAAGTATACCAATGGGATCATGTCTGGCATTATCTTTCCAATCTGCTGACCTTGAAATCCATACAAAGACATGTTCACATGGTAAGTGCCAACTATTTGATAGAATAAGGCTGTGGAGGCATCCTATTGGAGACACTTAGATGATTTTCTAATTTTTAGATGGTATTTCACAGTCCTCTATTTTTGAAATGATGAATAAGACACCTATTGAAGATCAACTGTTTAGCCCTGAATTGACTTTCAAAGACCATGCATTATCCAGGTTGGTGTACCAATGCATGCTAGTTAAGAATCACAGGAAGAATGTTGAATATTAGTAGCTTACATACATTAGTCATATTTCGTTCTTAATTAGATATTTAGGAATCACAATCAGACACTTAGATGATTTTACTTTTTTAGATGGGATTTCACAGTCCTCTATTTTTGAAATGATGAATAAGACACCTATTGAAGATCAACTGTTTAGCCCTGAATTGACTTTCAAAGACCATGCATTATCCAGGTTGGTGTACCAATGCATGCTAGTTAAGAATCACAGGAAGAATGTTGATTATTGGTAGCTTACATACATTAGTCATACTTATTTCATAATTAGATATTTAGGGATCACAATCAGACACTTAGATGATTTTACTTTTTTAGATGGGATTTCACAGTCCTCTATTTTTGAAATGATGAATAAGACACCTAGTGAAGATCAACTGTTTAGCCCTGAATTGACTTTCAAAGACCATGCATTATCCAGGTTGGTGTACCAATGCATGCTAGTTAAGAATCACAGGAAGAATGTTGATTATTGGTAGCTTACATACATTAGTCATACTTATTTCATAATTAGATATTTAGGGATCACAATCAGACACTTAGATGATTTTACTTTTTTAGATGGGATTTCACAGTCCTCTATTTTTGAAATGATGAATAAGACACCTATTGAAGATCAACTGTTTAGCCCTGAATTGACTTTCAAAGACCATGCATTATCCAGGTTGGTGTACCAATGCATGCTAGTTAAGAATCACAGGAAGAATGTTGATTATTGGTAGCTTACATACATTAGTCATACTTATTTTATAATTAGATATTTAGGGATCACAATCCGAAAAAGGAATACATATTATAGTTGATATAGAGGTATTTGAATGGACATGAAATATGACATTTATGTTCAACATATATATTATTGAAATGTGATATACATTATTATGTATAATTAGAAATTCACATATTTTAATTTATTTTTTATTACACAATATAATGGTGTATGTTTTTTTTTTTTTTTCATTTAATTAATAAATATCTTGAAAAACTGTTGAACAAAGTTAGAGCATAGACACAAGATGATTGTAAATGTATTTTATGAATATTTGACAACGTGTGTATTAACTTTGTTAAAATTTGGTTTTTTAATTTCAGATTGTCATCTGATGACTTCCAGGAATATTTTTTTGTTTTTGTTTCAGAAACTTTTAATTTTTTAAATGGTAATAATAAACATTTTAATATTAAATACACTCTTTCTTTAAGATAATTCTTAACATTTGAGAATCGGATTAAATTATAAAGTTGCTTAACATTTCATGCTCAATCAGAATCACCAACGCTAAATTTGTTTGGACAGTGTCCCTTTAAGAGATTTAAAGAGTGTATTTACTTCTCTTCTTATCTTGACATACTTTGCTTGAAAAGCATATCGAGATAGGCTCAGTAGATGAAGATTGGTGGATGCACAGAGATGCCTTATGTGATTGGCTCAACCATGTGCATTTAAATTTCTTCTGTTGAGGATATCTAAATACTAAGATAAATTGATTTACATTTTAAAGTCTAAACAATCTTCTATCTCTACAGATCATTAGATACAATTGTTTGTTTGTAATGTCTATTTAAAAATAAAGACGCCATTGCACAATAACATATATGAGCAGTTCAGACAAATACAAGCTCGAGGTTTATTTACTAATAACAAACAAACCTGTAGTTTAACATTTATAAACAGATTATCCAAGTTACTGACATTATAACCTGAATTTGAACATTCAGAGATATTGCATGGGAAACGCATCTAGAAACACCAGATTAGCATCTTTAAACATTAGAGTCTAATGTCACGCAATAGCACACAATCAATGTGCATTATGAAATACATTTAATAGAGCAATATCAATACTTCACAATAAGTCAAGAAATGGATTTTATGAACAATAAAGACATACAATATTAAATGTGTATTTGTATTAAAGAAACAGACCGTTATTAAACCGAGAAATGTCTACAACATTTAATAATGTGACAGTATTAGAATTTAAAGAGAATTTAAACATTAATATTTAACGGATCACGGATATTAAATCTGCGTCACACATATCCGCATGACAGGCCCATGAGTTACAAATAAGTCTACATGAAAAATGAAGTTACAGCACCACCAGGAGGTATGTGTAAGGAAGTTACTAAGATATGAAACATTAAGGAACGGCCAATCAGAGTTCATCACACAAACACAACTTGAGTCAGGATGGTCTCACAGACATTCTAACAATATTTCAAACTTTTATCCAATCAGATGTACAGATAACTTGTCCCATGGTGCATCTCATGTTTACTTCACCATATAAAAGTCCATTACACGTTGCCATCTTTGTCAGTTCTCTAATGCCTGCAGGCAGTATATCTGATTTTGTTATAACAAAATATCTACAACCCAGCAGGCATGTCAGCTCCCAGGTTCACCAAGGAGGAGAGCGCTGCACTGGTCCACGCCGTCAAGGACTTTTATCCCCAGCTGTTTGGGAACAAGAGGAGGTTGACAGATGCCCATGTTAAGAAGGCCCTCTGGGAGTCTATTGGTGTGTGACGTCCAGAGGACCCAGGATCAGATCATGAGGAGATTCGGAGATATGAGGTTGCGGTTAACAAAAAAAGTCAACCTCATAAGGGACTGGGTACAAGCCCGTAAAAGAGGGGGCAAAAGAGAGGCCCCGCGGAAACTGTACCTACTCCCTTATGAGGTGACTTTATGCGAGCTCCTCAATCGCCGGGTCCCCAAAAGATTTAGATCCTCGCCATCCTTGGCCTCCTCTTCTTCCCTCCCAGCTGCGGGATATGAAAGTCCTGACGCGGGGGCCAGGGCAGCTGCTTCTCCGTCCGGTGGCCTGGGAGGAGATGGAGAATCTGAACCAGGTAACCAACTTCATATAATATCTTAATATTTGATTTATTTAAATTTTTTTTGTATATAGTCAGATACTAAACCTATACAGATCTCACAACATACACTACATATGATGTTTAGATATCTGATTTTAGATTAGTGACACATGAAATAGGAATGATGTGTCTTGCGCTCTACAGAATATGCGTCACAGAGCGAAAATGGAATTTCGCATACACGTTAACATGGGTTAGCTGTAAGTGGCATTGCTTTATACATGTTGGTCAAATGACGGAGGCGTAATTCTGCATGGAATCATTGCGCAATGATCGCGAAAATGGAATTTCGCATACACGTTAACATGGGTTAGCTGTAAGTGGCATTGCTTTATACATGTTGGTCAAATGACGGAGGCGTAATTCTGCTTTGAATCATTGCGCAATGATCGCGAAAATGGAATTTCGCATACACGTTAAAATGGCTTAGCTGTAAGTGGCATTGCTTTATACATGTTGGTCAAATGACGGAGGCGTAATTCCGCTTTGAATCATTGCGCAATGATCGCGAAAATGGAATTTTGCATACACGTTAACATGGGTTAGCTGTAAGTGGCATTGCTTTATACATGTTGGTCAAATGACGGAGGCGTAATTCCGCTTTGAATCATTGCGCAATGATCGCGAAAATGGAATTTCGCATACACGTTAACATGGCTTAGCTGTAAGTGGCATTGCTTTATACATGTTGGTCAAATGACGGAGGCGTAATTCCGCTTTGAATCATTGTGCAATGATCGCGAAAATGGAATTTCGCATACACGTTAACATGGGTTTGCTGTAAGTGGCATTGCTTTATACATGTTGGTCAAAATGAAATGTGAATTATTATATATGTGAAGAATACAGTATTCTTATTTTCAATATTATACATAATAAAAAAAGAAGAATCCAAATAAATTATAACATATGCCCATCAATTGATGAGAATGAAATAACACCAAAAAATAATTAAAGCTACAGTAAACAACACAACTGATTGAAAATAAGAGTACAGGATATATTTATCATGAATTGAATTGAGGAAACAATTAACTCATGGGACTACCAAAGGATGAATATTTTTAAATTGATTTGATAATAATGTAAAGATTTTAAACATGGCATGATTTGTATTAATGATATCCAATCCTCATTTAATATATTACAGATCTGGATGTTGGTGCTGGATCCTTAAGGCAGGGCTTGTCACAGTATGGTATGTCTCATTTTAATTGACATTTGTCTTAGAAACATGGACAGAACATTACATACTAAATCCACATTGTTCAATATTTATATGTATCTGCAAAATGGATTTTAAAACTTTTTGAAAATAAGAATAAATAAAAATAAATATTTGGATTACATTGTATGACTACTCTGATTTTGTTTTGAATTTAAGATATCCCATCTATTCTGGATGTCTTAATTTTAATGTAAGATTCTTTGAATGTCCAATTTATGTTCTTCCCTTGTGTATTGCTTAATCTTATTTGTATACATTTTTAAATAATACACACAATTTTGCATATGTTTAGATTTTAAAAATATAGATTCAATTATTGAAATTGATCACGTCATTTAAGGGACATGCCAACTAAATTTTACATAGAATTATTTTTAACTTTTCCTCGGATTTTCAGCTACATAGGGGCACCAGACAGGGCTGTCCCCTTTCACTGCTGCTGTTCAACCTAGCACTGGAACCCCTCGCGATGAAACTTCGGCAACTCTTCCCAGGGATCACGATAAGAGGGATCCCCTTGCACCTGGCGTTATACGCCGATGACATGCTACTGTTTGTCGACACACCAGCCGTCCATATACCACACATACTACACATGATTTCGAACTTCGGTACCTTCTCGGGATACCAAATAAAAACCTCAAAGTCAGAGATACTATGGCTACATAGACATACGTCCTCTACCCATAGCTATCCATTCGTAGAGGTCTCGGAGGGGCTAACCTACCTTGGCATTAAGCTCCATAGAGATCCCTCCAGGATGTATGATCTTAACATATCATTTAAATGTTCAGAGTTGGCTTCCCAGCTAACGAATTGGGCTAACCTCCCTCTAGGCCTCTCGGGTCGTATTGGCCTGATCAAGATGACAATACTACCCAAAATCTTATACCCACTGCTTATGCTACCGTTTTTGCTGTCCAGACGGGACCTGAGGACACTCTCGCGTGCCATGTCGAGATTCATCTGGAAGGGAGGTAGGCCCAGAATAGCAGCGAACAAGCTACACCTCCCATACCTGGGGGGAGGCTTAGGATTGCCAAATCTCAAGTTGTACAACTGGGCAGCATTAGCCAGATTGGTCACCTATTGGCAGATGAATACGAAACATTTTACTGACATAGCGCTTGAAGCAGCGATTGTCACCCCGCTAGTGCCGGCTTATCTCCCCTATGCGAGAGTGTCATCTCTTCCCCCTAGAGTTGCTAACAGTGCCCTATACCGTGACCCACTGAAGACGTGGCAGCTGATTCACAAATTTCTAAAAATCAACATCCCCTCCCCAAGGTATATCCCTATCCGCGGGAATGCAGACTTCCCAGCAGGTGATGAACATGCACCATTCCGCGTATGGGAAACCCGGGGCATTAGGACAGTGGGAGACATCCTGGACCCATTGCTACACACGATACGCTCCTTCCAGGAGCTAAAGGCGAAATACCAGCTTCCAAATCAGCATTTTTATGCTTACCTTCAGCTGCGGCACTATGTGATGTCTTTACAAGCATCTCATGACAGCTTCTGGAACAAATCACCCTTCGCTATCGCTCAGACACTATTCCTAGTAGGTCGGTTCTCCCTCACACATTTTTACACACAACTAATAAAACATACTGAGGCCACCATACAGACCAACATGCTAGCTAGACTAGCTACAGACATCCATACTGAAATATCGGTACAAGATTTGAAAGACAGTCTAGACAGCACAAAACAAGCCACTCTTGCAATAACCTATAGAGAGGCGCAGACTAGACTATTACACAAGGACTATATTACTCCTAATAGATTAGCAAAATGGAACAACGCATGCCCCAACCAATGTATTAAATGCAGCAGTCCAGCCCCCTCTTTTCTGCACTACTTCTATACCTGCCCAGCTATCAGACGTTTCTGGGGACATTTTCAATACTGGGCAAAAATCACCCTTGGGGTTGAAATAGAACTCACTACGGCCGAAATATATCTCTTCAAATGGGGAGATACACATCAACGACACCACAAGATCCTTATGATGTGTACCATACTGGCAAGGCACTGTATTCTGACAAGATGGCTTTCGAAACATCCCCCAACAATAGCACAATTTAAACACTTATTGATCAAACAACTTTACATAGAACAGTATGACGTAAGATTAGACGTGACCAGACGACTAAGGCCCTTCTGGAAAAAGTGGTGCCCTCTTATTAATACGTTCCACACAGACCTGAAACAGCAGATTTTGAGACCCTTTCTCCAGTCGGAGATGATGCTTCAGCTTTCTCTTAACTCTAACTCCGGTCAAACTGAAGGGGAGACCCTTAAAATCACCAATTACCCGACTGAGGAAATGCTTTTCTAGATTTCAACTTTTTTTTTTTTTTTCTTTTTTTTTTTCTCTCTCTTCCCCCTTTCCTCCCCACCTTTCCTTCCTATCTTGAACCCCACCCCTTTGTCACAATGTTAGTATATTATAGTTACTGTTATTGTTAATTGTTATGTTATTAAAATCTTTTTAAAAATGGAGACAGATGTGACATACAAAGTTTACTGAACGGTTTTTGCTGCATCAAAATGCTACAGACTAAAACATATAAAGACAATACCTAACCTTCCTCTCTCATGGACTGCTCTGCGCACCTGGCTCTAACAAGCCATCTGCAGAAATGTAAATGTAAATGTAAATGTAATCATTATGTACGCAAAATACCGATGCAAACTCTATAATATCTATTATAATGTCTGATTTTCTGTTGTATCACATTTGTTTCCGGTAATAAAAAAGAATTAAAAAAAAAAAAGAATTATTTTTAAACGTGATTTTATTGTTTTGTTTAAACAATTTATGAGCTACATTGGTTCAGTCTATTGTTTTAGTTCAATAAAAAAATTAATGGATTTTGGTTTAGGTTAAACAATGCATTACTGGTATTATCCGGCTGTTTTTCTATGCATAAATTGGCATATTTGCAAAAGTTAAAATCATGTGTTCAGATAACAGTAGTACATAGTTTCAAAAAGTATACAATTACACATTTAGAGCTTAATGTCCCTTTAATAGATTAAAATTAAATAATTCTTCGGATATCCTTAAATAACATATTAGATTGGAATTGCATGCTCAATCCCATTCATTACATCAACATATGGAATAGAGAATTCATTAACACCAACATTGTCAAATCAATATAATTTTATATTAAAGGGATACTGAGCTAAAATTATTAATGTTGTCATTCAGATAGAGTATGCAATATTAATAAACATTTAAATATAATACTATAATCATATGTGAAATATTCTATTGCTAAATGTATTTTAAAATCAAGAATGTACGTTTATCTGCAGCTCAACTTTGGTTGACCAACCTGGGTTTTGATTGATTATTGGTGGATACCTTCAACAAACAATATTTATTGAATCCAA
This sequence comes from Bombina bombina, assembly GCF_027579735.1. Lineage (NCBI taxonomy): Eukaryota > Metazoa > Chordata > Amphibia > Anura > Bombinatoridae > Bombina > Bombina bombina. The sequence goes on along the minus strand of NC_069504.1, from coordinate 158,653,707 downwards.
TATTGCTTATCTAAGATTAAAATGTAGCAACATTCAAATTATAATAGGAGTCAATGTTAAATCATTTTGAACAGTTTGAACAGTGAAATCAATGATTTAAATAAATCATGTCAGTGTCCCTTTAATAAACAATAGATTCATTCATCTTTACATTCTTTGGATTAAACAATATTGATATATAATTCACATATTCACTGTTGGAGTTACTTTATAGATATCAGCATACTCTAACAGCACCATGATTACATATTTGTACTAATCAATTTGGTTTTGTATTGTGATAAATATGTGTTGTGTCCTAAACAAGATTACTGTACATTGCACAAATGGCTCGATGTGCCACATGTCTTTGTTTACATTTGTCAACAGCTGTTATTCAAAATGTGGTTTGTGTGTATTATTTTAAGAACATTGATCAATGGGTATATTTAGATATGCAATAGCATCGTATGAGATGAGTTTGATGTCTAATATAGTCAGAAATTAAACATATGTTCAATACATCATTTTTAACAGAATCCCCTTGATTCAATCAAGCATTTTTTTTGTTTAATGACTGCTCTATTCTTCACATTTTCAAGTTGATTATTCTTAAAATTCGCTACAGATGTGATTTAGTGATATCCCAAATGTGTTCACTAATATATATCTATATCATTCATAGAGAGAGTTGGTGTGGGGAGCCCACAGGAATCCAGCAGTGACACAGAGCCGCCTTTGCGGTCTCCTGGTAAGTCCATTGACTCATTTATATGTCATTGAAGGTGTATTGGTAATCAATATTATGAGCATGATTCTGATGATGCATAACATTTGAAACAAACATATAATTTACTCCTCTGATTATATATAAATTTTCTTAGAATATTGAAAGATTAATAATTAAAACGTTCTTAGTCTACACATTTGTTATTCAGAAGATGTATAGCATATGTTTGTTTCCATGTTCATTTTTGACAACAGTCATCAAGTGATACACACATGAGAAATATTAAATGTTCTATGTACTATGCTTTTATGATTTTTAAAATAATACAAACAATACATTGAAAATATGAATCATTGAGAATAACAAATCTAATGTAATTTGTATGCTCCATCAAAATGATGTAAATCATAACTTTGGGTGTGTATATCTTTAATGCAACATTGATGTGTGTCTTTGATCAACAGTAACATATGTTATAATATCTGATCTTAACGTGTACACAACATGTTATGTTTTACAGAGATTGATGTAACATGTGTGATGGAGGAGGAAGAGGCTGCCTTGAAGTCTGATGGTAGGTGAAATATATCTATCATGTTTCAAACATGTTGCTTTATTGGAAATCATTTTATTGAAGACATTCAAAGTCTACAGCTTTTGCACTTTAAAAAGGAAGATTATTTGTCTGTTCAAATACACTACTGCCCCCTTTCTATATCAGGCAGCATGACAAAAAAAAATTTATTTTTAAAAATTTATAATTCATGCCATCATTATGTCACATGCATATTCCAGGCCAAAACACAATAATAATGTTATAATTGTACAGACAGTCATTGATATTCATCTGAGTGCCTATATGCATACCATATCCTCATTTCATAATTGTTTAGAAATTCAAACACACTTCAAAGTATATTGAAAACATAATCAATTTGAGATGCGTTGATTTGATTTCATGATGTATGAGATGTTAATATATTTGGATTATTTTTTTCAGATGGATGCTCCACCTCTGGTCATCTGGTTTCCGCCCCTGCCCAGTCCCCTGACCAGTCACAGACCCCTGCCCATGCCCAGACCCCTGCCCATGCCCAGACCACTGCCCAGGCCCAGACCCCTGCCCATGCCCAGACCACTGCCCAGGCCCAGACCCCTGCCCATGCCCAGACCACTGCCCAGGCCCAGACCCCTGCCTATGCCCAGACCACTGCCCAGGCCCAGACCCCTGCCCAGGCCCAGACCCCTGCCGGCCCTTCCCATTTGTCATTTCCTGTCCCTCCCAAAAAACTTACCTTCACCACCCTTCGCCGCTCTCCACGTATTATGGGCCGTACAGCTGCCCAGACCCCAACTCACCACTCCCCAGCTGTACGGCCTACCCCGGAGCAGCAGCTCATCACTCCCCAACCCAATCCCATCCCTCCCCAACACAATCCCATCCCTCCCCAACACAATCCCATCCCTCCCCCCTGTCTCAACCTTCATTGTCCTGGGTGTCGGATTGTCCTTCCCAGGCACAGCTGTAAGTATCATTCAAAATCAACATTATAAGATACTTAAAGGTACACTGAAGGAAAATTGTTTCTATTGTGATTCAAATAGAGCATGCAATGTTAATCAAACTTATAATTTACTACTCTTATGAATTATTTTTCATTCTCTTGCTATCTTTATTGAAACAAAGAAATGCCTAGAATTAATTTTAAATAGAAAATAATTGTGGACATCATTTCTTTATTGTTGGATGAATGTATCCATCAACCAGCAGGGACAACCAAAGTTGATAAACAAATATGGCCTGCCTTAAAAACCTACATTCTTGCATTCAAAATCTAGCTAGAGAATTCTAACATTTAAAGAATATGTTTAATTTTTACATATTTGTAATGTCATGCTCTATCTGAATCAGTCAATTAAATATTTAGGTTCAGTGTCCCTTTAATTTGATATCACTACATATACCAATCACCACTACTTGGATCCAACAATTTATGTACAAATGTTGATACATTATCTCTTGTCTAACCCAGTGGGAATGTAATTTCTTCAGGTTGCTATGTTTACACAGCTTGTCCTCAATGCCAAAATGTTTAAGGATAGGTGTGCCTACCACAGTATAATTAAAATATTTAAATTGCTAATGTAAGTACAATGTAAATCCTTTAACAAGATTTGATACACTCAAGCTGTATAAGTGGATCATCGAAAACCAATTAAAGGGGACAACATGTTTGAGTAAACTGTCCCTTTAATGATTTCGGTCTGTCTGAATAACATATTTAATGTGTAAAGAATCAATTTAAACAAATTGATGTAAAGAATGACTTGTCTTTATGATGACAATGTATATTTGCTTATTTTTTCTTCAGTTGTGTAATTATCCTTAATATTTGATTTATTCTTTATTTTAGGCTGTGACTCAGCATGGCTCATGCTAGAAGGTATAGCACGAGTAGAGCAGGCCGTGTTGAGGAACGCAGCTGTCCTGAGAGGGATGAACGACACCATGCAGGCCCAGCTCCGGGTTCAGGACTTGACTCTGCGTGAAATCATGCGATTAACTTCAAGGCCTGAATCTGGAGCTGGACATGCACAGGACGATGAAGAGGATGACCAGTAAGTGGAGGATCTGGAGATGCTCCAAGGTTGCAGATAAGAATCCTCTGTCCACATGTTGATGTTTTTGTTATTGTTGCCATTTGGCTTTTTTCTAAGTTTATTGTTGTGCCTGTTGCACTCTTTTACCTTGTCAAATGTCTCCAATGGGGCTATGCTGGCCCTTGGTAACTCTCTTCATGGACTGTGATGCACTGTGTTACCTTGTCATATGTCTCCAATGGGGCTATGGTGGCCCTTGGCAACTCTCTTCATGGACTGTGATGCACTCTGTTACCTTGTCATATGTCTCCAATGGGGCTATGGTGGCCCTTGGCAACTCTCTTCATGGACTGTGATGCACTGTGTTACCTTGTCATATGTCTCCAATGGGGCTATGGTGGCCCTTGGCAACTCTCTTCATGGACTGTGATGCACTCTCTTACCTTGTCATATGTCTCCAATGGGGCTATGGTGGCACTTGGCATCTCTCTTCATGGACTGTGATGCACTGTGTTACCTTGTCATATGTCTCCAATGGGGCTATGGTGGCCCTTGGCAACTCTCTTCATGGACTGTGATGCACTGTGTTACCTTGTCATATGTCTCCAATGGGGCTATGGTGGCCCTTGGCAACTCTCTTCATGGACTGTGATGCACTCTGTTACCTTGTCATATGTCTCCAATGGGGCTATGGTGGCCCTTGGCAACTCTCTTCATGGACTGTGATGCACTGTGTTACCTTGTCATATGTCTCCAATGGGGCTATGGTGGCCCTTGGCAACTCTCTTCATGGAATGTGATGCACTGTGTTACCTTGTCATATGTCTCCAATGGGGCTATGGTGGCCCTTGGCAACTCTCTTCATGGACTGTGATGCACTGTGTTACCTTGTCATATGTCTCCAATGGGGCTATGGTGGCCCTTGGCAACTCTCTTCATGGACTGTGATGCACTTTGTTACCTTGTCATATGTCTCCAATGGGGCTATGGTGGCCCTTGCCAACTCTCTTCATGGACTGTGATGCACTGTGTTACCTTGTCATATGTCTCCAATGGGGCTATGGTGGCCCTTGGCAACTCTCTTCATGGACTGTGATGCACTGTGTTACCTTGTCATATGTCTCCAATGGGGCTATGGTGGCCCTTGGCAACTCTCTTCATGGACTGTGATGCACTCTGTTACCTTGTCATATGTCTCCAATGGGGCTATGGTGGCCCTTGGCAACTCTCTTCATGGACTGTGATGCACTCTGTTACCTTGTCATATGTCTCCAATGGGGCTATGGTGGCCCTTGGCAACTCTCTTCATGGACTGTGATGCACTGTGTTACCTTGTCATATGTCTCCAATGGGGCTATGGTGGCCCTTGGCAACTCTCTTCATGGACTGTGATGCACTGTGTTACCTTGTCATATGTCTCCAATGGGGCTATGGTGGCCCTTGGCAACTCTCTTCATGGACTGTGATGCACTCTGTTACCTTGTCATATGTCTCCAATGGGGCTATGGTGGCCCTTGGCAACTCTCTTCATGGACTGTGATGCACTCTGTTACCTTGTCATATGTCTCCAATGGGGCTATGGTGGCCCTTTGCAACTCTATTCATGGACTGTGATGCACTCTGTTACCTTGTCATATGTCTCCAATGGGGCTATTGTGGCCCTTGGCAACTCTCTTCATGGACTGTGATGCACTCTGTTACCTTGTCATATGGCTCAAATATTCCTTATTTTTACAAGATTATTTCTAAACGTTGTTGATGTTTTCTTACATACTAATAAAAGACATGTCATTGCACGATTCTTTGTCCTCATTCTTCATGTTATTTTTTGAAAGCTCTAGTTTATCTGGTTGATCCTTAAAGGGACCTACCAAAAATAATTGTTTTTCAAAAATCATATATGTAAGACAATTGTAAATGACTTTAAGATTAACATCTCCAATGTAATCTTATTATTTGTCTTTATATATTTTTCTCAAAGCTTTATCATTGCATGATTATGATTAGCATAGTAATTGTTTTATATCTGTATATATAGATTGTTATTTGTGTATATATGTATATTTCAATTTTCACATCCATGTGTGTATTTAGAAACTCTGCATGAATTGATGCACCTTTAACAAATGATCTGAGGATTGATACAATGATATAATCCCGGTAAAGTGTTCATTTTATTGAAATAGTATTGTCTATGTGTATCCTCTTTTTAAAAACAAAATAATGTCCCTTTAAGTGATGGTGAGCACAATTGTTAATGAATGTATTTCCATTTCTAAAGCGTTTTTGTCCTTTTTACATGAACAAGGACATATAATCTTATTAATAAACAATCTTATTGTAATGTTGACAGCACATGTATTTCATTTTCAATTCTATCTTATTGTAAAAGTGTAGATGATGAATATTTTTTATCAAATATGTTAACAAAATACTTCTCCTCCCATATATGGCTATAGGTAGGCTGACCATATTTAAACTTGAATAAATGACACGTTTAATCAATACATGTATCATTATTGTTATTCCAAAACAATCAAAACATATCTTAAAACATCAATGGCATATGTATTTCTCATGTGTATCTTTTAAATGTTAAAGATATACACCATAGCTATAGTTAAAGGGACAGTCAAGTCCGAAAAGATGATTCATGATTTCGTGACATTCCTAGATAGCAATCTAGACACATACTAGTTCCTAAAATATAAATACGTTTCTTAGTGATATGCCAAGCTGTCAACTGAGTCCTTGGATTGGCTGCGGTTTTTCATTTATCTTTATCATATGCTAAATATATGATGCCGACTTCTTCTAAATGTAATTTCGTTGTATATTTTATTAAAGGTTCATTAGACACACATTATAAATGAAATCTTTTAATTTGGTCTCTATTTAGATAGTCCATTGTTTAACAAATACACATTTCATTTTGCTTCTGTTCAAATAAAATGTAATTAATTATCAGAGTCCTTGCCAAGCCTCTAAGTTTCATGTGAGTACCATCTCCAGCTTTCTCCTGTTTTGTGTATGATGGTGTATTGTCTTGTTTTACGGTTGTAATGGGGGTTCATCTATATTTTCAATAGAGCTAACCCGATTTTCTTTGAAAGTGTTTGAAGCTTTGTAATATTGATATCAGTATATGTTAATCTTGTTGTTTCTAGTAGTGTCTATTACATACAGTTCTGTTAAAAATATAGTATACTGTCCCTTTAATGCAAATGTTGATTTTTGTATCATGTATGAGTTCCACATTGGTTAATCTTCAAATATATTATTGTTAGCATATTTTCACCCCCCACTCCAAAAGGACTTTAAACCATATTCATTGTTAAAACAAATGTCTTTCTAAAAATAAATTAACACAATAATGTCTCTTTAAGAAAATAGACTTTATTTAACACGTCAATATAAATCTGATTTCAATATTTATTGTTTGAACAAGTACATGTAGATATACCAACAATCTTCAAATATATGTTAGCATATGTAATTTTGTTAAAGGGACAGTTTAGAAAACAAATAATGTTTTGCATTATTCTAAAAGTCAATTTTGTAATATCAAATGTTTCTCACCAATTAATCATTTGTCTGTGTTTATTTTAATTTGCTAGCTAAACCTATGAGGTTCGTGTGCTCATTTCTTCGAGCTTGAAGAGTGCATGTAATCATTATGCAATTTGACCACTAGAGGGCATTTGGATAGCATTTGTATATGTAAAACATTGTGCTCATACAGCATATTATTTACCATGTATTGATCATTGAGATCTAAAATGTTGTTATGTCAGAACAACAAATAAGTGGTCATTTTTCATAGTCATAGATACAAGGGTAAGCACATAAGTCACACGCATTTCTCCATGTTTTGTTGTTTCCAACTTGATAATGCGTAATACAGTGTTTTCTTTGTAATCAATAATTTTCTGACTGTCCCTTTAAGCTGTGTTATTGGCATTCAAACAGTAATATGCCATCATGGATAATTGTAATGGTAATTTTGTTTGCGATTCGGGAAACAGTTTGGACATCACATCACAGAAACCAATCAATATCATGAACAAGGATAGGTATATGATGATGTGGTTTTCACACACTTATAACCCACACTCTGCAAACAATATGCCTCCATGGACCCGGTCCCATAGAAGTAGATTATATACAGAGTGTGGTCCACAAGTGTATGAAAACCACATCATCACATACCTATCCATTACACATTAAATAAAAAAAACATTAAACATGAAAAAAAATACTTACTTCCTCTTCCTTCCCCTCTTCCCACAGGGCTGAGGCTCTGGGAGGGGCAACTGCCGACTCCGAAGAGTTCTCCTTGGAGATGTTGTGGGAAGAGTGGAAGGAAGAGTACTGGGACGACCAAGGTGAGGAGGAGAAGATGGCTGAGGAGGAGAAGGTGGCTGAGGAGGAGAAGATGGCTGAGGAGGAGAAGATGGCTGAGGAGGAGAAGATGGCTGAAGAGGAGGAGATGGCTGAAGAGGAGGAGATGGCTGAAGAGGAGGAGATGGCTGAAGAGGAGGAGATGGGCCGGCAGGAGGAGATGGGCCGGCAGCAGGAGGCCCAGCAGCAAGAGGCCCAGCAGGAGGCCCAGCAGCAGGAGGTGGACCAGGAGGCAGACCAGCATGCGCCTCCCGGAAAAAATTGAACATCTCTTGGTGTAGATTAATGATTCTGTTTTGCCCTTGTTCGATTCTATTAAGTATGTTTATTATTTGGTTTTGGCCTTCAATTATTTGATTTTGTCCATCAATAATTCGAGTTCGGCCTTCGATATTTTGTATCCGGGAGTTACGCATCTGGTCTATGTAGTCCAGTAGAACCCGCACCCCCGGTATTTCCTCTTGTTGTGCTTGGCGGGGTACCCGTGCACGGCGGGGTGCCCGTGCACGGCGGTGTGTGGGTCCTTGAGGGGCCTCTGGTTCCGCGGACTCCTCCTCTGCTTCCGGGGCCTCTTCATCTGCTTCCGTGCCCTCTTCGTCACGGGGGGCCTCTTCTCTGAAGTGGAAATTCCTCCCCACCACTCTCATCCCGGGGAGATGGAGGAGGCTGTATTTGTTGTGCTGCCTCCTCCCCAGACTCTGTATATTAGAAAAAAAAATGTATATATTAGCATATTTGCAAATCAAGCTTTAAATGACTTAGCTTACGATACAATTACAAATGCAGAATCATTAATCCACTTTGAAATCTAACAATCAATATGATCTCTGCATTTGGATAGCATTTGTATATGTAAAACATTGTGCTCATACAGCATATTATTTACCATGTATTGATCATTGAGATCTAAAATGTTGTTATGTCAGAACAACAAATAAGTGGTCATTTTTCATAGTCATAGATACAAGGGTAAGCACATAAGTCACACGCATTTCTCCATGTTTTGTTGTTTCCAACTTGATAATGCGTAATACAGTGTTTTCTTTGTAATCAATAATTTTCTGACTGTCCCTTTAAGCTGTGTTATTGGCATTCAAACAGTAATATGCCATCATGGATAATTGTAATGGTAATTTTGTTTGCGATTCGGGAAACAGTTTGGACATCACATCACAGAAACCAATCAATATCATGAACAAGGATAGGTATATGATGATGTGGTTTTCACACACTTATAACCCACACTCTGCAAACAATATGCCTCCATGGACCCGGTCCCATAGAAGTAGATTATATACAGAGTGTGGTCCACAAGTGTATGAAAACCACATCATCACATACCTATCCATTACACATTAAATAAAAAAAACATTAAACATGAAAAAAAATACTTACTTCCTCTTCCTTCCCCTCTTCCCACAGGGCTGAGGCTCTGGGAGGGGCAACTGCCGACTCCGAAGAGTTCTCCTTGGAGATGTTGTGGGAAGAGTGGAAGGAAGAGTACTGGGACGACCAAGGTGAGGAGGAGAAGATGGCTGAGGAGGAGAAGGTGGCTGAGGAGGAGAAGATGGCTGAGGAGGAGAAGATGGCTGAGGAGGAGAAGATGGCTGAAGAGGAGGAGATGGCTGAAGAGGAGGAGATGGCTGAAGAGGAGGAGATGGCTGAAGAGGAGGAGATGGGCCGGCAGGAGGAGATGGGCCGGCAGCAGGAGGCCCAGCAGCAAGAGGCCCAGCAGGAGGCCCAGCAGCAGGAGGTGGACCAGGAGGCAGACCAGCATGCGCCTCCCGGAAAAAATTGAACATCTCTTGGTGTAGATTAATGATTCTGTTTTGCCCTTGTTCGATTCTATTAAGTATGTTTATTATTTGGTTTTGGCCTTCAATTATTTGATTTTGTCCATCAATAATTCGAGTTCGGCCTTCGATATTTTGTATCCGGGAGTTACGCATCTGGTCTATGTAGTCCAGTAGAACCCGCACCCCCGGTATTTCCTCTTGTTGTGCTTGGCGGGGTACCCGTGCACGGCGGTGTGTGGGTCCTTGAGGGGCCTCTGGTTCCGCGGACTCCTCCTCTGCTTCCGGGGCCTCTTCATCTGCTTCCGTGCCCTCTTCGTCACGGGGGGCCTCTTCTCTGAAGTGGAAATTCCTCCCCACCACTCTCATCCCGGGGAGATGGAGGAGGCTGTATTTGTTGTGCTGCCTCCTCCCCAGACTCTGTATATTAGAAAAAAAAATGTATATATTAGCATATTTGCAAATCAAGCTTTAAATGACTTAGCTTACGATACAATTACAAATGCAGAATCATTAATCCACTTTGAAATCTAACAATCAATATGATTTCTGCATTTTCTAAACCGTGTTTGTGATATCTCTGGTCAATCTGAATGTTTTAGCGTTTGGTTTCAGTCTGTTTAAATGCACACCTAACCTATAGCCTAGATACTGATGTAACCGCAAAGTAATTGTGAATGAGTGTAAACAACGTTATAGCATTAATCTGATCCTTAAAGGGACATGAAACCCAATGTTTTATCTTTCATGATTTAGAAGCATACATTTATAATCAACTTTCTAATGTACTTTTCTTATCTAATTAGCTTCATTCTCTGGATATTCTTTGCTGAAAAGCATATCTAAATATGCTTATAAGATGCTGATTGTTAGCTGAATATAGCTGCCTCCTGTGATTGTTTCACCGTGTGCATGGCTATTTCTTCATTAAAATATATCTCAAGAATGATTCAAATTAGGTAATATAAGTACATTTGAATGTTTTGTCAAATTGTATTCGCTACCTCAATCATGAAAGTAAAGGTTTGCGTATAGTGTCCCTTGAAATACATTCGTATGTGAATTTATTGTTCAATGAGCTTACCGTCAGATGAGAATGGCAGGTTCCCGGTATCAATTCCTCCGATATCGACTACATCCACCTCGGAGATGCTGGGCCGCAACATTTCCTCCCATCGGCAGTACTCTATTTCCAGGGCAGGTCCGCCACCGGTTCCTGCGGAATGTCGGGCCTCCAGGCTTAACTTTTTCTTGAGATCCATCTTACAGTCCCGGTAGCGATGTTTTATCGAATCCAGATCTCTGTTCCGGCCACCCACTGCATTGACTGCATTCCTGATCTCATTCCAGAGCCTCCTCTTGTCAGTCGGGGTAGTCTTCTGGTGCTGCAGCCTCCTATACCTGGCCATATAGGCCTCTACGAGGGCCTCCTTCTCCTCCATCGAAAACCTTGCCTCCCTAGTCGCCTTGGCCCCTGTGACGATGCCCTCTGTTTCCTGGACTGTGAAGCCCTACTCTGTCCGCCACTGGGCCCAGCCACTTGTTCATCTGGAACCAAGTGGCTGGGTCCACCCACCGCTTCCTGCCCCCCTTCCTGCCCCCCTTCCTGCCCTGTTCTTCTCCCCCTCCCTCTCCTCCCCTCTCTACCTCTCCCCTGCCTGCCCTCCATCTGTTCCCTAAACTAAACCCCAAATAATCAAACAAAAAGTGAGTGTGATGAAATGAAAGGGGGTCAAAATAAAGAACTAAAAAGACAAAAAAAGTGCTGAAAGTGTGAGAGGGATCTAAAAAAACAAAGAGGGTAAGGAGTATTTAAATAAACCAAAAGAAGAAGAAGACTAAAAGGAGGATATGTAAACTAAATGTAACTAGGGGATGGGTATGGGATGGGGTATGGGATAAGAGTAAATGGGATGAAAGGGAATGGGACTACAGGGAATGGGGTATGGAGTGTAGTATGAGGGGGTAGGGGGTATGGAGTGTATGTAGTGTTATTGATAAGTGTATGTATGTATTGAATGTGTTTGCGTGTAAATGTGTTAAGTGTACAGAAAAATCACTCGCTCGCTAACTCACACTACTACTAATTCTCACTAACACACTACTACTAATTCTCACTAACAAACACTCCCACTAACTCTCACTAACTACCACTAACTCACGCTCCCACTATCACTAACTCTCACTAACAACTCTCACTAACAACTCCCACTACCACTAACTCACTCACGCTCCCACTAACAGACTCTCTCCCACTAACTCCCACTAACTCACTCACGATAACACTAACAACTGACTCTCTCACGCTAACACTAACTCACTCACAATAATGCACAAACTCTCTAATCTTAAACCTCCAATCTCCAAAGACCCACCAGCAACACAGTCAAAGAAGCCCTGCTTGTGTGGTGCTTATATACCCTGTGTAAATGTTTAATGATGTACCGATTTCCGTTGTAAATTGTGTTCAGGTGTGCTTTATTAGCAATTAATATTAGTGCAATGTGTATTAGTTGTGTGAATTTGCGCATGCTCATTTTGAGTTAGTATTTGTGGAATGTGTAGAATGCGATGATGTCATAGTGGTCGTTTTCTCTAACATTGTCCAATAGTATTCTGTTTAAATGTGAATTTGCGATGGTGTGTTATTAGTGAAGTGTTGTATATGTATGTTTGTCCTAATATATAGTGATATTGAATGCAATTATTTTTCTAGTGTATGTATATATTTTTTATTCCTTGTTGTTATTTTGCGAATTTCCGCATCTTAAAGTATATGCGTATTCCCCGTATTAAAGTTTATTTCAAATCCCCCCGCTTGTGAATGTGTAATGCTTGTGTGCTTTGTTGATTGATTGTTGTTGTGACATTTGCGGCGTGTTATTGTTGTGCATGATGTGGTATGCGTCATATGACCGAGCTGTGCGTATTCTCGCGAGATCGAGTGTTAGGTGAAAAAAGCAATTTTTTTGCTTTTCCATTGATCTCTATGGGAGACTGTCTAACGCGGGCAGGATTCCGCGTGTGACATACACGCGTTAGGAGCATCGTTAGATGGTCTTTTTTGTACTCGAAATACCGGAGTCAAACAATGCCGTGCGTTAGACATAAAACACGCGTGGCGTTAGCAACCCATCTACCGCCAAACTCCAAATCTAGCCGATAGACTTTTAATGTTTTAATATTTTAGTTTTCTAATATTAATATATAGTTCTATGTTTTTTTAGGATACTTGATCTTATTAAATTTTTATAGTATAGAGAAATTATTAAAGTTACTCTTCTATGACAGGAATAAATAAAAAAATTTAAAAAAAAATAATTAAGTTTTTCTATTACTAATAGGCACGCTACTATTTATATCTATAAAAATAACTATTGCCCGCTACATACTTAATCAAAAAATTTCCTTGTTTAGGAGGTCTAATTTTTCAAATAATATCTATCACTTATACCTACTTATATACGGTACACCTCTTATATTAGATAACAAAACATACCACCTAAGCCATAACCATTTACGCTGCATAATCCTTTTCTTGCTATGTCTTATAGCGTATATAATGTACTGTAATAAAATTTATTTTTATTGTATCTTATCAATATAGGTTTTAGAGATACTTAAATGTATATATATACTTTTTGCATGTTCTTGCATATCAATTAATTTTTTATATTAAATATATTTTTAGAGAGTTTGATACTACTAATTTTTTTCTAATGTCCGTTTTTAACACAACGCATCAAATGCTAATATTGCAATATAATTTGTAATTATATAAAAATGCATATCTTCATGTACCGCAAGTATTAGAAAGATATTTAGGACATCTAGAACATGTCAGTTAAGGTTGTACATACGGTGCTGCCTTTTACTTGCATAATCGCACTGTTTACAAACAAGGGACTTGAAATTAGACTAAGCAGTTTACAATCCATGACTTAAGATTCTCATAGGCAGATGGCCGGTCATGTGATTCTTTCTTGCACCAATGGGATCTCTGTTTTCGCGGGGAATGTGCCGCCGCTCCGCTTGAAAAACAGCACGGCCACCAGCTGTCTGTAAATCCTCTGATGAAGAAGGCTGACAAGCACTAATGCCTTTGAAACGCGTAAGGACTAAGTGATTATTACGAAATAGGACACACCAGGACTGCTGTATATACTGCTGTATATTGGTCTCACTTTGAACTTTAAACACGAAAAAGTCGAGCACAGCTTTTTGGGAAGAGTTTTTGTCTAAATACTGTTGGCTGGGACAACCGGTCTTTGTTTTTATTATACCTCATACATACTTGAGGGTACTAAATGTGAGTGCACTGTATGGAATAAAATATTTGTCACTATTTACATACGGGGTTGCACTATTATTGTTTCTATTTGTTTTACATGCCCATGGCCATCTGGTGAAAGGGGTTTATTTTACCCCCACAAAGACAAGTACTCTGACTCCAGTCCTGCAAGTGATCATCCTATATTCTGAACAGCTGGTGATTCAAGGGAGTTCTCTACTGATACTGCGCGGCACTTACCTCATACTGATTGAGGTAAAGGAGTGTAAGTAGACACCCCTTAAGATATCTGCTTTTTGGATAAAAACAGTTTTTCTCATATATATTATCTCCTATATAGAGTATATATTACTTTCTATTTATATACTTTTTTAGTTTCTCAGAAGATCTTTTACTGTATATTATACAAATTTTAATATGTGTTATGCACGGAGTGTTTAGATTGCATTGTGTGTTTTATAATATTATACATTTACTATGCATTACTAGCCTAATAAGCTTATTATTTATTGTTTTCCTACTATTTTCTTTCATTGTATTTGAATTGTGTTTAGTCACTACATATCTATTATAAGGATATTACACATATTGGACCTATCTTATAAGTGACTATATCACATATAGTGTATCCCTTATTTCTCATTTTCTACTAGAACTATATATCTCCACAACTACATATTGTTTTGCAGAATAATAGCAAATTTACTAAATACTATAAAAATTTGTTTTATTTGCGCCCTACCTTTTCTATCAGATTCTCTTTTCTTTCATATTTTCTTTTACCCTAGTTGGAGGGTTTAGGGACCATCTCTCTAGGGTAGATAGATTGGGGCAGCATTTAATTACTACTATTCTCATTTTCAATATGTTTAGGATCAGGTTTTTCTTTTTGCGCCACATGCACATCTTTCTTTCTCATATATATATATATATATATATATATATATATATATATATATATATATATGGAACAGAAGAGGGAAGGGCGCACAGCAAAAGGAACCTCCTGGTGTAGTATATCACAACACTTGCTATTTTTTCTGCAATAAAATGCCAAATAAAAAATCACGTGCTTTCACCTCAACTTATATAAGGTATAGAAAAGACTCTGGGTGGTGAATATCCACTGAAGAAGACAATACAATCATCTTGTAGCTGTAGCTTCCGTTTCTCTCCTTAGATACAGACCTCATCTCTCCAGCAGAAGATAAACCACTTTGAAAGGTGAATGCACAGTTTCTATTGGAGGGAATGTTCTAACAGACTTTTGTAGGGGGGAGTGGAGGAATAGAATTTGCACACCACTGGGGTTTACATAAATGTGTGCTTTATTCTATTAAAAGTTCATACACGTTCTTTTCATAAAATCATTTAAAATCCACATAAAAATGATGTAACAAAAGGTTAGTAAAGTCTTTCATGCAATCCTTGCTATAAAAACTCGTAGCTCATATCTTGAAAAGACTTATGTATATTTAGGATATGTATATCCAGAAATACTGGAAAACTCTAAAACTGTGCCATAGCACTCCTATAAAAAATCTCGGCTAGTGAGGGGGCGTGGCCTGACGCATTTCGCAACACGATTGGTCGCTTCATCAGAGGTAGGGTACGCCCCCCCAAGCCTCTTATTTATGCTGTGCAAGCATCATTGGTTGTTCTCCAGCCCTGATTCATAGACTCCATCGTTGTTCTGGGCAAGAATGGAGTTCCTTCCTATTCTATTGTTCTCTTTGAAGGGCAATTCATTATATTTAGAGAACGATCTAACTGCATCCCTTCACTAGTATATGTATACTTCCACATATGATTTCCTATTTTGCATTTTCCACTCCTTGTGTATATACACTTATTTCACACAGTTTCCTATATTTGTGCATTTGAATTCGTATTTCTATATATGTGTGTCCCTGTACACTTGTTCATATATACACATTTACCTATTTATATGAATTTATACATATAATACTTTTCATAAATATGTGATATATATACACCCACACATACCTTGACCATCATATGAGTGTGTCCACATATATTCTTATACACATATACATATATTGGCATTCGTGACAATTGTATCCACCATTCCCATACCTAGATACATATGTATATGTATATATATCCCCTCTCTCTACCCCCCCTATCTTTTAAGTAGCATACCTGTTGTTAATATTTCTATATTTCACCTACTTTTCACTGGCTGCTTTTTAACTATAAAAAAACAGCCGGGTCAATATCTTTATTCAGACCTTGTGGATCCAGGCTTTTCAAAACGTGGATCCAAAAGGTCTCCCTTTTCCTAAGCTCTAGCAATCTACTCCCACCTCTGGGTCCTACTTGTACCTGCTCAATAGCTTTAATAAAAAACTGTGAGGGATCCTTATTGTGTACATTGTTAAAATGTTTAATCAAAGGTGTTTTTAGAATTCCTGCCTCTATATTTTTTATATGTTCAAGACAACTTACTTTCAAAATTCTTTTGGCTCTTCCTATATACTTCAATGGGGTCTTGCATTTTCACTCCAGCATGTATACAACATGGTCCAATTTACAATTGAGCCTCCCTTTGATTTGGATTGGTTTATCCTTTTCATCTATACCATTAATTTTGTTGTAGTCTTTCGAGAGGTGTGTATGACTGCAACACACAAAGTTTTTTCCTGAAACATTTAAAGAAGCCCTGTACTTGGGGCATCCCCATATTTCTCTTATCCCTACTTGGCTCCCTAATTATACTAGGGGCTAGAATATTCTTAATGCATTTATTCTTCTTAAAAATTACTTCTGGATATTTCCCCAGGGTGTCTTTCAATAGAGGATCTTTCTGAAGTATATTCCAGTGTTTCTTAAAAATGGTTCTAACCTGTGTGTAGCCTGTATTAAAAGTGGTTACAAAACTGAGACATCTTTTATTTTCATTTTTATCTTCAATGCTTCTATTTTGCCCTTGTGACTTCCCATTTATAGTATTAGTATTAATATTATTCCTACCCATAACCAAATCACTTCTGTTTAAGTTTTTGCCTTTTGATATGCTTTCTCAATGTTGTCTGATCTAAAATGTTTAGCTTCAAACCTTGCTCTTAGCCTTGTAGCCTCATCCTCGAAATCTCCTAGGCAGCTACAGTTCCTTCTGATCCTCTGGAACTGCCCAAAAGGGTACATTTTCAATCCACTTTGGATGATGTCCACTTCGGGCATCCAGAAAACCATTTGTATCTGTGTCTTTCCTATATCCTCTTGTGCCTACCTTATCATCCTCTTTAAAGAGGATAACATCCAAGAAATTAATCTCCTCTGTGTTTGAGCTACCAGTACATTTTAAATTCATGTTATTTAAATTGAGCTCTTCCATAAATGTTGACCAACTTACTGAGTCCCCATCCCAGATGACCAGGACATCATCTATATATCTCTTCCAAAATATAAGATGTTTATTCCTAAAGTTCTCGTTCTCATAGATCACCTTTTCTTCCAGACAACCTACATACAAATTCGCAAAATTTGGAACAAATTTTGTCCTCATGGCGGTGCCTTTTTTCTGCAGGTAGAATTTGTTCTGAAAAAGAAAATAATTATTTTCCAGAACAAATCTTATAGACTCTGTTATAAAATTCTGCTGAGTTAATAGAAACTGCTCATATCTCTCCAGGAAATATCTAACCGCCTCTATACCACCGCCATGGGGAATTGATTTATAGAGTGCTGATATGCCTAGTGTGGCCCACCTATATGTTGGTTTCCAACTTACATTTTGTATCATCTGTAGCAGTTGTGGTGGATCCCGTAAATGGGATTTGAGGCCAACCACCATTGACCTCAAAAACCCATCTACATATTCGGATAGTCTCGCTGTTAATGAGTCTATACCCGATATAATGAGTCTCCCGGGTGGACATTTCTGATCTTTGTGAATCTTTGGCAAGTGATAGAATATAGCAATATTCGGTTCATCACTTGCCAAAAATGTCCACTCCTTTTGATTCAACACTTTATCCTTGTATCCTTGATCAATATGTAATTTATACTCATCCAGATATTGGTGGGTGGTATCGCCATTCAGTATCTCATATGTCTCTTCATCAGATAATAGGTTGAATGCTTCTTTCAAATAATCAACTTTATCCTGAATGACGATACCACCCCCCTTATCTGCGGCTCTAAAAATTATATGTTTCTTCTTCTTTAGATCTTTTAATGCTGCCTTCTCTTTCAGACTCAGATTGTGTTTTCTTATTTTGAAATCCCTACACATCTCTGAACATTCTTGGATGACTGCATCTTTAAATTGTGTAATGTACTTTCCTTGTGAATGTACAGGGAAGAATATATATTTTGGTTTTAGTTTGTTATGGGTAAAGCTTTCCATCTCTAGATCCTCATCTTCATTTATAGACCATAATAATTGATTATTTGAAAGAAGCATTCATTCAACCTATTATCTGATGAAGAGGCATATGAGATACTGAATGGCGATCCCACCCACCGATATCTGGATGAGTATAAATTACATATTGATCAAGGATACAAGGATAAAGTGTTGAATCAAAAGGAGTGGAAATTTATGGCAAGTGATGAACCGAATATTGCTATATTCTATCACTTGCCAAAGATTCACAAAGATCAGAAATGTCCACCTGGGAGACCCATTATAACGGGTATAGACTCATTAACAGCGAAACTATCCGAATATGTAGATGTGTTTTTGAGGTCAATGGTGGTTGGCCTCAAATACCATTTACGGGATACACCACAACTGCTACAAATGATACAAAATGTAAGTTGGAAACTAACATATAGGTGGGCCACACTAGACATATCAGCACTCTATACATCAATTCCCCATGGCGGTGGTATAGAGGCGGTTAGATATTTCCTGGAGAAATATGAGCAGTTTCCATTAACTCAGCAGAATTTTATAACAGAGTCTATAAGATTTGTTCTAGAAAATAATTATTTTCTTTTTCAGAACAAATTCTACCTACAGAATAAAGGCACCGCCATGGGGACAAAATTTGCTCCAAATTTTGCGAATTTGTATGTAGGTTGTCTGGATGAAAAGGTGATCTATGAGAATGAGAACTATAGGAATACACATCTTATATTTTGGAAGAGATATATATAGATGATGTCCTGGTCATCTGGGATGGGGACTCAGTAAGTTGGTCAATATTTATGGAAGAGCTCAATTTAAATAACATGAATTTAAAATTTACTGGTAGCTCGAACACAGAGGAGATTAATTTCTTGGATGTTATCCTCTTTAAAGAGGATGATAAGGTAGGCACAAGAGGGTATAGGAAAGACACAGATATGAATGGTTTTCTGGATGCCCGAAGTGGACATCATCCAAAGTGGATTGAAAATGTACCCTATGGGCAGTTCCAGAGGATCAGAAGGAACTGTAGCCGCCTAGGAGATTTCAAGGATGAGGTTACAAGGTTAAGAGCAAGGTTTGAAGCTAAACATTTTAGATCAGACAACATTGAGAAAGCATATCAAAAGGCAAAAAACTTAAATAGAAGTGATTTGGTTATGGGTAGGAATAATATTAATACTAATACTATAAATGGGAAATCACAAGGGCAGAATAGAAGCATTGAAGATAAAAATGAAAATAAAAGATGTCTCAGTTTTGTAACCACTTTTAATACAGGCTACAGGCTAATTTTTAAGAAGAGTAAATGCATTAAGAATATTCTAGCCCCTAGTATAATCAGGGAGCCGAGTAGGGAAAAACATAATTTATGTAAGAACTTACCTGATAAATTCATTTCTTTCATATTAGCAAGAGTCCATGAGCTAGTGACGTATGGGATATACATTCCTACCAGGAGGGGCAAAGTTTCCCAAACCTCAAAATGCCTATAAATACACCCCTCACCACACCCACAAATCAGTTTAACACATAGCCAAGAAGTGGGGTGATAATAAAAAAGTTCGAAAGCATAAAAAATAAGGAATTGGAATAATTGTGCTTTATACAAAAAAAATCAAAACCACCACAAAAAGGGTGGGCCTCATGGACTCTTGCTAATATGAAAGAAATGAATTTATCAGGTAAGTTCTTACATAAATTATGTTTTCTTTCATGTAATTAGCAAGAGTCCATGAGCTAGTGACGTATGGGATAATGACTACCCAAGATGTGGATCTTCCACGCAAGAGTCACTAGAGAGGGAGGGATAAAATAAAGACAGCCAATTCCGCTGAAAATAATCCACACCCAAAATAAAGTTTAAATCTTATAATGAAAAAAAACTGAAACAGCTGCCTGAAGTACTTTTCTACCAAAAACTGCTTCAGAAGAAGAAAACACATCAAAATGGTAGAATTTAGTAAAAGTATGCAAAGAAGACCAAGTTGCTGCTTTGCAAACCTGATCAACCGAAGCTTCATTCCTAAACGCCCAGGAAGTAGAAACCGACCTAGTAGAATGAGCTGTAATCCTTTGAGGCGGAGTTTTACCCGACTCGACATAAGCATGATGAATTAAAGATTTTAACCAAGATGCCAAAGAAATGGCAGAGGCCTTCTGACCTTTCCTAGAACCGGAAAAGATAACAAATAGACTAGAAGTCTTTCGGAATTTCTTAGTAGCTTCAACATAATATTTCAAAGCTCTAACTACATCCAAAGAATGCAATGATCTCTCCTTAGAATTCTTAGGATTAGGACACAATGAAGGAACCACAATGTCTCTACTAATGTTGTTAGAATTCACAACCTTAGGTAAAAATTTAAAAGAAGTTCGCAACACCGCCTTATCCTGATGAAAAATCAGAAAAGGAGACTCACAAGAAAGAGCAGATAATTCAGAAACTCTTCTAGCAGAAGAGATGGCCAAAAGAAACAAAACTTTCCAAGAAAGTAATTTAATGTCCAAAGAATGCATAGGTTCAAACGGAGGAGCTTGAAGAGCCCCCAGAACCAAATTCAAACTCCAAGGAGGAGAAATTGACTTAATAACAGGTTTTATACGAACCAAAGCTTGTACAAAACAATGAATATCAGGAAGATTAGCAATCCTTCTGTGAAAAAGAACAGAAAGAGCAGAGATTTGTCCTTTCAAGGAACTTGCAGACAAACCTTTATCCAAACCATCCTGAAGAAACTTTAAAATTCTCGGAATTCTAAAAGAATGCCAGGAAAAATGATGAGAAAGACACCATGAAATGTAAATCTTCCAGACTCTATAATATATCTTTCTAGATACAAATTTACGAGCCTGTAACATAGTATTAATCACAGAGTCAGAGAAACCTCTTTGACTAAGAATCAAGCGTTCAATCTCCATACCTTTAAATTTAAGGATTTTAGATCCTGATGGAAAAAAGGACCTTGCGACAGAAGGTCTGGTCTTAACGGAAGAGTCCACGGTTGGCAAGAGGCCATCCGGACAAGATCCGCATACCAAAACCTGTGAGGCCATGCTGGAGCCACCAGCAGAACAAACGAGCATTCCTTCAGAATCTTGGAGATTACTCTTGGAAGAAGAACTAGAGGCGGAAAGAGATAGGCAGGATTATACTTCCAAGGAAGTGACAATGCATCCACTGCTTCCGCCTGAGGATCCCTGGATCTGGACAGATACCTGGGAAGTTTCTTGTTTAGATGAGAAGCCATCAGATCTATTTCTGGAAGTCCCCACATTTGAACAATCTGAAGAAATACCTCTGGGTGAAGAGACCATTCGCCCGGATGTAACGTTTGGCGACTGAGATAATCCGCTTCCCAATTGTCTATACCTGGGATATGAACCGCAGAAACTAGACAGGAGCTGGATTCCGCCCATACCAGTATTCGAGATACTTCTTTCATAGCCAGAGGACTGTGAGTCCCTCCTTGATGATTGATGTATGCCACAGTTGTGACATTGTCTGTGAAAACAAATGAACGATTCTCTCTTTAGAAGAGGCCATGACTGAAGAGCTCTGAAAATTGCACGGAGTTCCAAAATATTGATTGGTAATCTCACCTCCTGAGATTCCCAAACCCCTTGTGCTGTCAGAGACCCCCAAACAGCTCCCCAACCTGTCAGACTTGCATCTGTTGAAATTACAGTCCAGGTCAGAAGAACAAAAGAAGCCCCCTGGACTAAACGATGGTGATCTGTCCACCACATCAGAGAGTGTCGTACAATCGTTTTTAAAGTTATTAATTGAGATATCTTTGTGCAATCCCTGCACCACTGGTTCAGCATACAGAGCTGAAGAGGTCGCATGTGAAAACGAGCAAAGGGGATCGCGTCCGATGCAGCAGTCATAACACCTAGAATTTCCATGCATAAGGCTACCGAAGGGAATGATTGTGATTGAAGGTTTCGACAAGCTGAGATCAATTTTAGACGTCTCTTGTCTGTCAGAGACAGAGTCATGGACACTGAATCTATCTGGAAACCTAAAAAGGTTACCCTTGTCTGAGGAATCAATGAACTTTTCGGTAAATTGATCCTCCAACCATGATTTTGAAGAAACAACACAAGTTGATTCGTATGAGATTCTGCTAAATGTGAAGACTGAGCAAGTACCAAGATATCGTCCAAATAAGGAAATACCACAATACCCTGTTCTCTGATTACAGACAGAAGGGCACCGAGAACCTTTGTAAAAATTCTTGGAGCTGTTGCTAGGCCAAACGACAGAGCCACAAACTGGTAATGCTTGTCTAGGAAAGAGAATCTCAGAAACTGATAGTGATCTGGATGAATCGGAATATGCAGATATGCATCCTGTAAATCTATTGTGGACATATAATGCCCTTGCTGAACAAAAGGCAGGATAGTCCTTATAGTTACCATTTTGAATGTTGGTATCCTTACATAATGATTCAATATTTTTAGATCCAGAACTGGTCTGAAGGAATTCTCCTTCTTTGGTACAATGAAGAGATTTGAATAAAACCCCAGCCCCTGTTCCAGAACTGGAACTGGCATAATTACTCCAGCCAACTCTAGATCTGAAACACATTTCAGAAATGCTTGAGCTTTCGCTGGATTTACTGGGACACGGGAAAGAAAAAATCTCTTTGCAGGAGGCCTTATCTTGAAGCCAATTCTGTACCCTTCTGAAACAATGTTCTGAATCCAAAGATTGTGAATTGAATTGATCCAAATTTCTTTGAAAAAAACGTAATCTGCCCCCTACCAGCTGGGCTGGAATGAGGGCCGCACCTTCATGTGGACTTTGGAGCTGGCTTTGGTTTTCTAAAAGGCTTGGATTTATTCCAGACTGGAGATGGTTTCCAAACTGATACCGCTCATGTGGGTGAAGGATCAGGCTTTTGTTCCTTATTGTGACGAAAGGAACGAAAACGATTATTAGACCTAAATTTACCTTTAGATTTTTTATCCTGTGGTAAAAAAGTTCCTTTCCCTCCAGTAACAGTTGAGATAATAGAATCCAACTGAGAACCAAATAATTTATTACCCTGGAAAGAAAGGGAAAGCAAAGTTGACTTAGAAGACATATCAGCATTCCAAGTTTTAAGCCATAAAGCTCTTCTAGCTAAAATAGCTAGAGACATATACCTGACATCAACTCTAATGATATCAAAGATGGCGTCACAAATAAAGTTATTAGCATGTTGAAGAAGATTAACAATGCTATGAGAATTATGATCTGTTACTTGTTGCGCTAAAGCTTCTAACCAAAAAGTTGAAGAGAAGATTACCTGAACATAAGTAAGCTTTTCTTAGAAAGGATTCAATCTTCCTATCTAAAGGATCCTTAAAGGAAGTACTATCTGCCGTAGGAATAGTAGTACGTTTAGCAAGAGTAGAGATAGCCCCATCAACTTTAGGGATTTTGTCCCAAAACTCTAATCTGTCAGATGGCACAGGATATAATTGCTTAAAACGTTTAGAAGGAGTAAATGAATTACCCAAATTATTCCATTCCCTGGAGATTACTTCAGAAATAGCATCAGGGACAGGAAAAACTTCTGGAATAACTACAGGAGATTTAAAAACCTTATTTAAATGCTTAGATTTAGTATCAAGAGGACCAGAATCCTCTATTTCTAATGCAATTAAAACTTCTTTAAGTAAAGAACGAATAAATTCCATTTTGAAAAAATATGAAGATTAATCAGCATCAACCTCTGAGACAGAATCCTCTGAACCAGAGGAACCAATATCAGAATCAGAATGATGATGTTCATTTAAAAATTCATCTGAAAAATGAGAAGTTTTAAAAGACCTTTTACATTTACTAGAAGGAGGAATAACAGACATAGCCTTCTTAATGGATTTAGAAACAAAATCTCTTATATTAACAGGAACACTCTGAGTATTAGATGTTGACGGAACAGCAACAGGTAATGTAACGTTACTAAAGGAAATATTATCTGCATTAACAAGTTTGTCATGACATTCATTAAAACAACAGCTGGAGGAACAGATACCATAAGCTTACAGCAGATACACTTTACTTTGGTAGATCCAGCAGCAGGCAGCGTTTTTCCAGAAGTATCTTCTGACTCAGTGTCAATCTGGGACATCTTGCAATATGTAATAGAAAAAACAACATATAAAGCAAAATTGATCAAATTCCTTAAATGACAGTTTCAGGAATGGGAAAAAATGCCAGTGAACAAGCTTCTAGCAACCAGAAGCAATAAATAATGAGACTTAAATAATGTGGAGACAATAGTGACGCCCATATTTTTTAGCGCCAAAAAAGACGGCCACATTATTTGGCGCCTAAATGCTTTTGCCGCCAAAAATGAGGCCATATCCGGAACGCTGACACTTCCGGTGACACGTATGACGCCGGAAACAGAATTTTTTTTTTTTGCGCCAAAAAAGTCTGCGCCAAGAATGACGCAATAAAATGAAGCATTTTCAGCCCCCGCAAGCCTAACAGCCCACAGGGAAAAAAGTCAAATTTTAAGGTAAGAAAAAAATTGATTTATTCATATGCATTATCCCAAATATGAAACTGACTGTCTGAAATAAGGAATGTTTGAACATCCTGAGTCAAGGCAAATAAATGTTTGAATACATATATTTAGAACTTTATATAAAAGTGCCCAACCATAGCTTAGAGTGTCACAGAAAATAAGACTTACTTACCCCAGGACACTCATCTACATGTAGTAGAAAGCCAAACCAGTACTGAAACGAGAATCAGTAGAGGTAATGGTATATATAAGAGTATATCGTCGATCTGAAAAGGGAGGTAAGAGATGAATCTCTACGACCGATAACAGAGAACCTATGAAATAGACCCCGTAGAAGGAGATCATTGAATTCAAATAGGCAATACTCTCCTCACATCCCTCTGACATTCACTGCACGCTGAGAGGAAAACCGGGCTCCAACCTGCTGCGGAGCGCATATCAATGTAGAATCTAGCACAAACTTACTTCACCACCTCCATAGGAGGCAAAGTTTGTAAAACTGATTTGTGGGTGTGGTGAGGGGTGTATTTATAGGCATTTTGAGGTTTGGGAAACTTTGCCCCTCCTGGTAGGAATGTATATCCCATACGTCACTAGCTCATGGACTCTTGCTAATTACATGAAAGAAAGAGGAATATGAGGATGCAAACATACACTAGTGAAGGGATGCAGTTAGATTGTTCTCTAAATATAATGAATTGCCCTTAAAAGAGAACAATAGAATAGGAAGGAATTCCATTCTTGCCCAGAACAAAGATGGAGTCTATGAATCAGGGCTTGAGAACAACCAATGACGCTTGTACAGCATAAATAGGAGGCTTAGGGGGGGCGTACCCTACCTCAGATGAAGCGACCAATCGTGTCGCGAAATGCATCAGGCCATGCCCCCTCACTAGCTGAGATTTTTTTATATGAGTGCTACGGCACAGTTGTAGAGTTTTTCCAGTGTTTCTGTAGATACATATCTTAAATATACATAAGTATTTTCAAGTTATGAGCTACGAGTTTGTATAGCAAGGATTGCATGGAAGACTTGACTACCCTTTTGTTACATTGTTTTTATGTGGATTTTAAATGATTTTATCACAAGAACGTGTATGAACTTTTAATAGAATAAAGCACACATTTGTGTAAACCCCAGTGGTGTGCAAATTCGATTCCTCCATTCCCCCCTACAAAAGTCCGTTAGAACAATCCCTCCAATAGAAACTGTGCATTCACCTTTCAAAGTGGTTTATCTTCTGCTGGAGAGGTGAAGTCTGTATCTAAGGAGAGAAACGGAAGCTACAACTACAAGTGGATCGTATTGCCTTCTTCAGTGGATATTCACCACCCAGAGTCTTATCTATACTTAATATAAGTTGAGGTGAAAGCACGTGAGTTTTCTTTTGGCATTTTATTGCAGAAAAAATAGCAAGTATTGTGATATACTACACCAGGCGGTTCCTTTTGCTGTGCGCCCTTCCCTCTTCTGTTCCAGATTTCTTCCAAGGAGCTTTCCTGCTTGCAGTGGGGACTTCATTCATTTTTGGGATTAGGCTGCAGGCGGAAGACACAACCTTTTCTCCCTCCAATATCACGGGACTGGTGTGTTTGGTAAACATCAGGGAGACCTACACATATAGGACAGGACTGGTACTCTTTTTGTTGGGACTCTTTTATGTTTATAGCGTTGTATCACTCTGTGTGTTTATATATATATATATATATATATATATATATATATATATATATATATAACGTTGAGCCATTATCAGCCCAGCACTTAGACATATACAATATCTCTTTAATTATCATCATTTTCATGTGTTTTGTTATGCAAACTATCAAGCAATAATGGTTCACTACAAGTCTCTAAAAGCATAAACATTTTCAGTGTTTTTGTATTGTGCTTAACTTCCCAATTGTAATATGGAAGTTATTAGTGCTCCCTGTGATCTCCATTTAAAGTATAGGGTGCACTAAAAAATACTGACCACATTAAGATTTTCTTGTTAGCTTTTTACCATCCACTTGTAAAATTTTATTGTTAGCACAAAATCAAATTAAAGATATTAGACCTTGTTCTATCAATTGCCTCTACTTGTAATCTAGGCCAAAATGTACTTTCATTATTTATTTTGCCAGCTTTTCTTTAAAATAATTATAATTATTTTTGTTTTTTTTATAAATTAAAAATATAAAAATTTCTGACGCATATATTAAAATATGACTTTAACACCACTCCATTCATAGTAACATGTAGATGTATATTTTTAAAGTTTCATTAGCTTTTTAAATATTGGCAAAATAAGTGTAAAGTTTTAGTGTTTATAAAACAACGGAAGCTGTCATGTTGTAACTTAGGTTACCTTAATTTCTGTGGCCAATTAGGGACAGTTATAAATAGGTCATTAGAGTGTGCAGCCAATGGCTATGTGGAATATAATAGAGTTCTGCACTTCCATTTCTAACAGGAACTGAAAAGCTCACAATTTCAGAATGGATTTACAGAAAAAGGGAACAAAATAAATAATGAAAGTATATTGCAGACTTTTTAATATATATTTATATACAGTATATATATATATATATATATATATATATATATATATATATATATATATATATATATATATATATATATATATATATATACAGGGAGTGCAGAATTATTAGGCAAATGAGTATTTTGACCACATCATCCTCTTTATGCATGTTGTCTTACTCCAAGCTGTATAGGCTCGAAAGCCTACTACCAATTAAGCATATTAGGTGATGTGCATCTATGTAATGAGAAGGGGTGTGGTCTAATGACATCAACACCCTATATCAGGTGTGCATAATTATTAGGCAACTTCCTTTCCTTTGGCAAAATGGGTCAAAAGAAGGACTTGACAGGCTCAGAAAAGTAAAAAATAGTGAGATATCTTGCAGAGGGATGCAAATTGAAAAGCTTCTGAAGCGTGATCATCGAACAATCAAGCGTTTCATTCAAAATAGTCAACAGGGTCGCAAGAAGCGTGTGGAAAAACCAAGGCGCAAAATAACTGCCCCTGAACTGAGAAAAGTCAAGCGTGCAGCTGCCAAGATGCCACTTGCCACCAGTTTGGCCATATTTCAGAGCTGCAACATCACTGGAGTGCCCAATAGCACAAGGTGTGCAATACTCAGAGACATGGCCAAGGTAAGAAAGGCTGAAAGATGACCACCACTGAACAAGACACACAAGCTGAAACGTCAAGACTGGGCCAAGAAATATCTCAAGACTGATTTTTCTAAGGTTTTATGGACTGATGAAATGAGAGTCTTGATGGGCCAGATGGATGGGCCCGTGGCTGGATTGGTAAAGGGCAGAGAGCTCCAGTCCGACTCAGACACCAGCAAGGTGGAGGTGGAGTACTGGTTTGGGCTGGTATCATCAAAGATGAGCTTGTGGGGCCTTTTCGGGTTGAGGATGGAGTCAAGCTCAACTCCCAGTCCTACTGCCAGTTTCTGGAAGACACCTTCTTCAAGCAGTGGTACAGGAAGAAGTCTGCATCCTTCAAGAAAAACATGATTTTCATGCAGGACAATGCTCCATCACACGCGTCCAAGTACTCCACAGCAAGGCTGGCAAGAAAGGGTATAAAAGAAGAAAATCTAATGACATGGCCTCCTTGTTCACCTGATCTGAACCCCATTGAGAACCTGTGGTCCATCATCAAATGTGAGATTTACAAGGAGGGAAAACAGTACACCTCTCTGAACAGTGTCTGGGAGGCTGTGGTTGCTGCTGTACGCAATGTTGATGGTGAACAGATCAAAACACTGACAGAATCCATGGATGGAAGGCTTTTGAGTGTCCTTGCAAAGAAAGGTGGCTATATTGGTCACTGATTTGTTTTTGTTTTGTTTTTGAATGTCAGAAATGTATATTTGTGAATGTTGAGATGTTATATTGGTTTCACTGGTAAAAAATAAATAATTGAAATGGGTATATATTTGTTTTTTGTTAAGTTGCCTAATAATTATGCACAGTAATAGTCACCTGCACACACAGATATCCCCCTAAAATAGCTATAACTAAAAACAAACTAAAAACTACTTCCAAAACTATTCAGCTTTGATATTAATGAGTTTTTTGGGTTCATTGAGAACATGGTTGTTGTTTAATAATAAAATTAATCCTCAAAAATACAACTTGCCTAATAATTCTGCACTCCCTGTATATATATATATATATATATATATATATATATATATATATATATATATATATATATATATACAGTATATATATAGATATATATGATTTGTCATTTTATATTATCATTTCAAAGTGTTTAATGTCCCTTTAAGCAATACTTGTAGTAACTACCTAAACTACTAAACTCTTCATGTGTTATAAAAGGCTGAAGTCTTTTGAAACCATTTGAAAATGCAAGTGAATGTTTTTAATAGTCCCTTGGATGTGAAGTTACAGTATAACTAAAAAATGTATAACTGAATAGATGTGATATTTTTATTTCTCTTATATCAAACCTTTATTGCAGTTAGAGCAATCTGACTATGGCATTGATATACTTTTTAAAAATATGCCATCTTTACATTTTTTTGGGCCAGTCACTTAGGGGGCAATTGTCTATTCCTCGCCAGATCAGACATGGTTTTTAACGCTGACCTGGTGGAATTATCTTAAAAGGGGGCAGTCCCTGGGAGTGGGGAGATGTTTCCTATGAAATTAATGGAGTTAACTAGAAAGGTAAAACTTTGCTGTGTAAAACAAAGTTAGCAGTGAGCAGGGGGCACACTTTAAAAATGTAATCCTGCAGCCAATAAGTCACATTACATTATGTATATCATCTTACATTTGCCTCTATATTTTCATATACATGTGTTTTTCTAATAGGGTATTAAGTATTTAGGGTATTTGGATGTAAGCTCGCCACCTATTTGTTTGCTAGACAAAACACTGAGAACTGAAGGGAAGAAGAGTTTAGAGAATTATGCTGGGATTTGAGAGAAAATGTCATATATGCCATGGAGCGTCTATTTTCAGCCCATTTTATGAAAAACAATTACGCTTTGTATTTTCTACAAATTTCGATGTGTTTTTTGCACATTCAGTATACTGAAATTATGGTTTTCACTGTGCATATTTAATGTGATTTATTTCTGTGCAATTTACACACATTTTTTGGTTTTGGTAAAATAAGATTTTTGGTGAATAATTTTGTTACAATTTTTGATGCTCCTTAACAATACAGTTTTTCCTGCCTAATTTTAATTATACAGATATTCTCCAATCCCTAATTCATGCCAGTCAATGAGCACTGCCGTGTATTATTTTGTGTTGCATTACAGTCGTGTCTGGTAGACAAGCTCTAAAACTGATATTTGCTTTTGAATCATTAAATAAATTAACCTACTGATTGATTTTTTTTTTAAAGAAGCTTGTTTTAAAAAAAATTACTTTCTGCCATGTATACATCATGAGTGTGAGCCTCAATCCTCATTACAGTCCTCTACCTGCGTATTCTGTGACTGCACAAAGATATTAGCGTTGTCAGGTTAGGAAATGTCCAGAAGAAGACCCAAATGCTAGGGCGAACTTAATCAACACCCTTGCACTCTGAGTTTAATCCAGGACGTGACCCCACGACAACCTCCAAAAAACAATTTACTCACGATATGGAGCAGGGTTAGCCTGTGCCCAAAGTAATTCAAGATATCAGCCAGATAGACTTCTGAATAAGGAACTGGTTTCAGGAAATGTCTTCCACAGAATCAGGAGAGCAGGGATAGTCCACTTATACTCAGACAGAAGAAGGGTAAAACAGGAAACAGTTAATAATGCAGGAGTAGGTAATTTGTTATCAGGCAGTTTGAGGGTAAACACTGTGTAGATAGTCTTTGCAGAGTATGCAACAGGTAATCAGGCAGTTTGAGGGTTAACACGGTGTAGTCAGAACTTGCAGAGTTAACATGTAATCAGGTAGTTTGAGGGTTAACACTGTGCAGACAGTCTTTGCAGAGTATGCAACAAGTAATCAGACAGTTTGAGGGTTAACACTGTGTAGACAGTCTTTGCAGAGTATGCAATAGGTAAACAGGCAGTTTGAGGTTAACACTGTGTAGATAGTCTTTGCAGAGTATGCAACAGGTAATCAGGCAGTTTGAGGGTTAACACTGTGTAGTCAGAACTTGCAGAGTTAACAACATGTAATCAGGTAGTTTGAGGTTTAACACTGTGCACACAGTCTTTGCAGAGTATGCAACAAGTAATCAGGCAGTTTGAAAGTTTCACAAAACAAACAGTACTTGCATTGTTTGGAGACAGGTAATCAGGAGGTTGAAGGTTAATCCAGCATAGTAAGTCCTTGAAGAGATTGGCAACAGAAAAGCAGCAGTTAGAGAGATTCCACAGTGAATTCACCACAGAAGCCACAAAGTTAAACAAACAAACGGGCACTGGAGAAACAGGAAGCCCGAAATAAAAAGCCTGGTTGTGACATCATCAGGAAGGGGTGGCTCAGACACCTGTCAATCAAGCACACAGAGAGGACTGCAGAGCTTACCAGCAGCTGAGCGTGACAGTGCCCCCTCCTCAAGGACCCCTCCGGGGGACCCGACTGGGCCTGGCAGGGTATTTCTTGTGAAAAGACTTGACAAGAGCTGGAGCATGAACATGAGAGGCCGGTTCCCAAGATCGTTCAGAGATAGGATAGCCCTTCCAATGGACCAGGTAGTACAGCCGATTGCCCCGTAGCTTGGAATCGAGAATCTGGCTGACTTCAAACTCAGAAGTTCCCTCTACGGAAAGTGGAGGAGGTGGTTTACTCTTGATAGAGTACCGATTGTAGATGACTGGCTTAAATAGAGAGACATGAAACACTGGATGGATCTTGAGAGTCTTGGGTAAGGCCAGGCGGTATGCAGAAGAACAAACTCTGGAAACAATTCGAAAAGGTCCAATGTACTTAGGACCCAACTTGGTACAAGGTTGTTTTAGACGTATGAATCTGGTGGATAAAAATACTCTGTCTCCAGTACGAAGTAAAGGAGCCTTGCACCTTCTGCGAGCAGCATATTTCTTATGTCTTATGGAAGAAGAGAGTAGATTTTGACGAATGAGTTGCCAGTGATTACTGAGATTTTTCACTATACGATCTGCTCCAGGGACTTCAGTAGAACTGGTAATCATAGGAAAGGTTCTAGGTTCAAATCCATAAGCTGCCTTAAAGGGAGAGGTCTGTAATGAGGCGTTATAGCGTGAGTTGTGAGCTAATTCCGCCAAAGGCAATAACTGAGACCAGTTGGAGTGGTGATGGTCTACATAATGTCTAAGAAAAGATTCCAAGGCTTGATTTACACGCTCAGTCTGTCCGTTGGATTGAGGATGGTGTGCAGTAGAAAGAGATATGTTGATTCCGAAGTGCTTACAAAAAGACCTCCAAAATTTGGAAACAAATTGGACTCCACGATCTGAGACTATATCAGTGGGAAAACCATGTAAACGAGATATATGTTGAACAAAGAGTTCAGAAAGTCTTTGAGCTGAAGGCAAGCCTGGAAGAGGTATGAAGTGAGCAGACTTGGAGAACCAATCCACCACTACCCAAATGGTCATATTTCCAGCAGAAACAGGAAGATCTGTAACAAAGTCCATGGATAAGTGAGACCAAGGGTAATGAGGAATAGGAAGAGGGTGTAATAGACCAAACGGTCGATGAGAAGATTGTTTGTTCGAAGCACAAGAACTACAAGCAGCAATATAATCCTCAACATCCCTCCTAATAGTGGACCACCAAACATGCTGCTTCAGTTTCCACAATGTATTGGTTATTCCAGGATGACCTGCTGAAATGTTGTCATGAGCCCAACGTAGAAACTTAAGACGTAATCCTTTGGGTACATACAGGATACCAGAAGGTAGTTTGCAAGAAGATGGTACCCGGACTTGAGCAGCATGTAAAGCCTGTACTGGAAAAGAGGATACTTGAGCCAAAACTTTGACTGGACGTAGTATAGGTTCTCAATCCAATGGAGAAGGTTCAGAAGATTGGAATTGCCTAGATAAAGCATCTGCCTTGGAATTTTTTGAACCAGGAAAATAGAAAAGTACAAAATTAAACCTGGCGAAGAACAAGGCCCACCGAGCCTGACGAGGATTGAGACGTGTAGCTGTTTGTAGGTATAAAAGATTCTTGTGATCTGTCAGAATGAAAAAAGGTTGACTGGTACCCTCTAACCAATGCCTCCATTCATCCAAAGCTAATTTTATAGCCAAAAGCTCCTTATTGCCCACATCATAATTTAACTCGGCAGGATTTAATTTTTTCGAAAAGAACGCCACAGGATGTATCTTGCTGGTAGTTGGATCACGTTGGGAGAGAACAGCTCCAGCTGCTATAAAGGAAGCGTCAACCTCCAAAATAAACTGGAGATCAGGAATTGGATGACTGAGAAGAGGTGCAGAAGAAAATGCTGATTTTAGCGTTTCAAAAGCCTGTACTGCCGAAGAGGACCAGTTCTTACAATTTTGCCCTTTCTTAGTAAGAGAAGTGAGTGGAGACGTGATGTCAGCAAAGTTCTTTATAAACTTTCTATAGTAATTGGCAAAGCCAAGAAACCTCTGCAGGGATTTGAGAGTAGTTGGTCTGGGCCAGTCCTTGATAGCCGACAGTTTAGCAGGATCCATCTCAAAACCTGATTCAGAAATGATATACCCCAAAAAGGGGATGGAACTCTGATGAAAAGAGCATTTCTCCAATTTAGCGAACAGGGAATTGTCTCGTAACCTCTGAAGTACCAGTCTTACATGATGTACATGTTCCTGTAATGTTTTTGAATAGATCAGAATGTCATCGAGGTAAATGATAACAAATTGATTTAGATAATCTCTGAAGATTTCGTTAACAAAGTGCTGAAATACTGCTGGTGCATTGCACAATCCGAATGGCATTACCAGATACTCGTAGTGACCAAATCTAGTGTTAAATGCCGTCTTCCATTCGTCTCCTTTACGGATTCTGACCAGATTGTAGGCCCCACGGAGATCTAACTTGGAAAAAATAGAAGCACCTTGAAGACGATCGAATAACTCAGAAATGAGCGGCAGAGGATAGCTGTTTTTGACAGTAATCTGATTCAAGGCTCGATAATCAATACAGGGACGAAGACCTCCATCTTTTTTTCCCAATGAAGAAAAAACCTGCACCCACAGGTGAAGAGGAAGGACGAATAAATCCTCTGGCTAAGTTGTCCTTTATGTATTCCTCGAGAGAGACATTTTCTTGACGAGAGAGGGGATTGGTCCTTCCCTTAGGTAGAGGAGCCCCTGAATACAATTCAATAGGACAGTCAAATATCCGGTGTGGAGGTAACGTCTCAGCCTCTTTTTTAGAAAACACATCACAAAAGGCATGATAGTAATTAGGCAATGATTCAGGAACTTCCACCATAGCTACGACAGGACAAGATGGTTTAGAGGGATTTTGCAGGCAATGTTTGAAACAGGTAGTTCCCCAGGAAATAAGTTCTCCTTTAGACCATGAGAAAACTGGATCATGAAGCTGCAACCAAGGTAACCCCAGAATCAATGGTATGTGGGGAGAAGAGATGACATCAAAATGAATAATTTCAGAATGAAGTATACCCACAGTCAAAAGAAGAGGAATGGTAGAATGTTGTATGATACCAGAACCTAGAGGCTGTCCACTGACAGTAGTTACCTTAACTAACTGTTTCTTGGCTTGAAGAGGAATCCTGAGAGAGTCAGCAAAGTTTGAATCAATGAATACTCCAGCAGCTCCAGAATCGATGAGAGCTTGAGCTCGAAACTTGGTGTTTCCAAAAGAGATAGTTACAGGAACAAAAAGTTTAGAATTGAGGGAAGACATGGGATTCTGGCTTAACTCTGTCCCTCTATCAAAAGTTAAGCCTTGGCTTTTACTGGCCGGATAGGACAGTCCTTCAGTAAATGTCCTTTGGTACCACAATACAGACATAACCCAAGAGTACACCTTCTATGGCGTTCAGCTTCTGACAATTTAATAGCACCTACTTCCATGGGTTCCACAGACTCAGGAGATTGGGAATTATTATTAGAAAGACTTGAGGTTTGAATAGGAGGACGAAAAGAAGATTTAACAAAGAATCTCTGATTCCTATCTCTCTCCTGAAGACGTTCAGAATGCTGGGCGTCAAGAGTAATACATAAATTGATAAGACCCTCCAATGAATCAGGGAGTTCCCGAAATACAAGTTCATCCTTAAGGCGTATGCAAAGTCCTTTGCGAAAGGCTGCCCGTAAGGCTCCATGGTTCCAATCAGTTTCTGCGGCTAAAATCCTGAATTCAATAGCATATTGAGCTACCAAAAGGGATCCCTGTCTCAGATCCAACAATCCTGCCTCAGCAGCTGCAGCCCTCCCAGGCTTGTCAAAAACAGAAGAAAAGATGGACACAAATAATTCCACATCCTGTAGTAACGGATCATTCTTCTCTAAAAGAGGGGACACCCAGGCTAGAGCCTTACCCTTCATGAGGGAAATAATAAAGGTGATTTTGGAAGTAGAATTGGAAAAAACTTGAGGATTGTTTCTGAAGTGTAAACGACACTGATTAAGGAATCCACGGCATTCTTCAGGATTACCGTCATATTTATCTGGAAGTGGGATTCGTGGTATATTCTGTCCAACAGGTTGAGGTGGATTAAAGACAGCATTGGTGCTAGTAGCAGTAGCAGCAGGAGTCGCCGTAGCTTGAGAAGGAGCGGAGAGGTTATGCAGCAGAGCAGTAATCTGGTCAAGCTTGGAATCCAAAGATTGCAAATGAGCAGAATGATTTCCTAGAAGTTGTCCTTGTAGAGCCACAGCCCTGGATAACTCATCAGGGTCCAAATTATGGCCCGTTTGTACTGTCAGGTTAGGAAATGTCCAGAAGAAGACCCAAATGCTAGGGCGAACTTAATCAACACCCTTGCACTCTGAGTTTAATCCAGGACGTGACCCCACGACAACCTCCAAAAAACAATTTACTCACGATATGGAGCAGGGTTAGCCTGTGCCCAAAGTAATTCAAGATATCAGCCAGATAGACTTCTGAATAAGGAACTGGTTTCAGGAAATGTCTTCCACAGAATCAGGAGAGCAGGGATAGTCCACTTATACTCAGACAGAAGAAGGGTAAAACAGGAAACAGTTAATAATGCAGGAGTAGGTAATTTGTTATCAGGCAGTTTGAGGGTAAACACTGTGTAGATAGTCTTTGCAGAGTATGCAACAGGTAATCAGGCAGTTTGAGGGTTAACACGGTGTAGTCAGAACTTGCAGAGTTAACAACATGTAATCAGGTAGTTTGAGGGTTAACACTGTGCAGACAGTCTTTGCAGAGTATGCAACAAGTAATCAGGCAGTTTGAGGGTTAACACTGTGTAGATAGTCTTTGCAGAGTATGCAACAGGTAATCAGGCAGTTTGAGGGTTAACACGGTGTAGTCAGAACTTGCAGAGTTAACAACATGTAATCAGGTAGTTTGAGGGTTAACACTGTGCAGACAGTCTTTGCAGAGTATGCAACAAGTAATCAGGCAGTTTGAGGGTTAACACTGTGTAGACAGTCTTTGCAGAGTATGCAATAGGTAAACAGGCAGTTTGAGGTTAACACTGTGTAGATAGTCTTTGCAGAGTATGCAATAGGTAATCAGGCAGTTTGAGGGTTAACACTGTGTAGTCAGAACTTGCAGAGTTAACAACATGTAATCAGGTAGTTTGAGGTTTAACACTGTGCACACAGTCTTTGCAGAGTATGCAACAAGTAATCAGGCAGTTTGAAAGTTTCACAAAACAAACAGTACTTGAAGAGATTGGCAACAGAAAAGCAGCAGTTAGAGAGATTCCACAGTGAATTCACCACAGAAGCCACAAAGTTAAACAAACAAACGGGCACTGGAGAAACAGGAAGCCTGAAATAAAAAGCCTGGTTGTGACATCATCAGGAAGGGGTGGCTCAGACACCTGTCAATCAAGCACACAGAGAGGACTGCAGAGCTTCCCAGCAGCTGAGCATGACAAGCGTATTCAGCCTAGGCATAATACATGATAGATTCTGTGTAATTAATGCAATGCAGCTCTCTTGAAAGCAAGAGGTTAATATAACAGTCACATGTTATGGGTTGTGCTAACCCATTGATAGTTAAAGATGACAGTTCACGTTTTTATTAAAATTAACACATTTGGCCACATATGCTCTGTATAATCCTTATAACAGTTGTCATATGCTAAAGTCAAATGTTGATTCTCAATGATTTTAATGTAAATATCAGTAATAGAAAGTTATTTTTTTAAGATTACATTTATTATATAGATACATTACAATGACAGAATAAATGTCAAGTGGAACAGCCATTCTACCATTCAAATGTAATTATACAAAAATGTTCTCATCCTTACTTCTTGCCAGACAGCGAGCACTGCAGTGTATTATTTTGTGTTGCATTGCAGACTGTTCTAGCAGCCAAGCTCCAAAGTTGACATTTGCTTCTGAATCATTAAACATATTTAAAAGCTGGTTGCCTTTTTTTTTTTAAAAGAAGTTAGTTTTAAAATATCTTTTCTTTCACAAATATTTCACAAGTAAATACACTATAATAGTTACACAAAGACTGGCTCATATTTATTATAAGAAAACCATATAACTTATGTTTGTATTGTAATATATATATATATATATATATATATATATATATATTATCTCCAAAAAGCAGGCAGCTCACTGGTCTTTGCAGTAAAACTAGAATTTATTTCATCAGTTTAAAAAACAAACGTTTCGGCACTGCATTGTGCCTTTGTCAATGTTACACAACACAAAAAGTACAAGGACAGAGTGCACCTAAGCACCCAGGATCAGATAACATACATTTAAAACAAACCCCCTTAAATAGAGAATATCCCCACTTAACCTTTACCGCCATTCCTGTTGCACGCTCCTTCAATCACCTAATACTTACGTCACGCTGACACGCTAGCCGTGCCTAGCGTGATGACGCATAGCACGGCGTTGTCATGACAACGTTTGAGGCATTACGTCGGCGTGTGAGCCAAATACCAAGAGATCACCAGGGGATAATCTGCGCATATTCAGAACATCAAAGTTTCATGAAGCGCAGCGGTTGCTATAGGCAACCAACGTAAACCAGCCACCTAATAAGGCAAGAGCCGCTCTGGGTATATCTTGGTATGTGGCTTAGGCGGGGGCAGTAAGGATGTGTAATTTTATCAGATTTCAAACCCAAACGCACATAAGTCAATTACCAACTATATACTTAAATGGTAAACAAAATTATCCAGAATTACATCCCTTATGCTTGTTGTGTAGTAGGGTAAATACATCTGAAAAATATATCACATCCGCAGAGATGATGTGAAGTTGGACCAGAGAAATATGACAGATGTATATACAGAAGAAATTCATGATCATGTGATAATTAAATAGAACCTGCCTCTATTAATTAGTAAACATTAATAAAACAATGCTGATAGTCAGTCTACCCATCGAACCCATAGGAGTATGGTAGTAACCAGACAGTGAAACATCCAAGGACCCTCATTCTCAAGTGGGCATTAACTTAAGCATTAATAAAAAGGCCCTTTTTATTAATGCTTAAGTTAATGCCCACTTGAGAATGAGGGTCCTTGGATGTTTCACTGTCTGGTTACTACCATACTCCTATGGGTTCGATGGGTAGACTGACTATCAGCATTGTTTTATTAATGTTTACTAATTAATAGAGGCAGGTTCTATTTAATTATCACATGATCATGAATTTCTTCTGTATATACATCTGTCATATTTCTCTGGTCCAACTTCACATCATCTCTGCGGATGTGATATATTTTTCAGACGTATTTACCCTACTACACAACAAGCATAAGGGATGTAATTCTGGATATGCAATTTTGTTTACCATTTAAGTATATAGTTGGTAATTGACTTATGTGCGTTTGGGTTTGAAATCTGATAAAATTACACATCCTTACTGCCCCCGCCTAAGCCACATACCAAGATATACCCAGAGCGGCTCTTGCCTTATTAGGTGGCTGGTTTACGTTGGTTGCCTATAGCAACCGCTGCGCTTCATGAAACTTTGATGTTCTGAATATGCGCAGATTATCCCCTGGTGATCTCTTGGTATTTGGCTCACACGCCGACGTAATGCCTCAAACGTTGTCATGACAACGCCGTGCTATGCGTCATCACGCTAGGCACGGCTAGCGTGTCAGCGTGACGTAAGTATTAGGTGATTGAAGGAGCGTGCAACAGGAATGGCAGTAAAGGTTAAGTGGGGATATTCTCTATTTAAGGGGGTTTGTTTTAAATGTATGTTATCTGATCCTGGGTGCTTAGGTGCACTCTGTCCTTGTACTTTTTGTGTTGTGTAACATTGACAAAGGCACAATGCAGTGCCGAAACGTTTGTTTTTTAAACTGATGAAATAAATTCTAGTTTTACTGCAAAGACCAGTGAGCTGCCTGCTTTTTGGAGATAATATATATATATATATATATATATATATATATATTACAATACAAACATAAGTTATATGGTTTTCTTATAATAAATATGAGCCAGTCTTTGTGAAACTATTATAGTGTATTTACTTGTGAAATATTTGTGAAAGAAAAGATATTTTAAAACTAACTTCTTTAAAAAAAAAAAAGGCAACCAGCTTTTAAATATGTTTAATGATTCAGAAGCAAATGTCAACTTTGGAGCTTGGCTGCTAGAACAGTCTGCAATGCATCCTGGGTGCTTAGGTGCACTCTGTCCTTGTACTTTTTGTGTTGTGTAACATTGACAAAGGCACAATGCAGTGCCGAAACGTTTGTTTTTTAAACTGATGAAATAAATTCTAGTTTTACTGCAAAGACCAGTGAGCTGCCTGCTTTTTGGAGATAATAGTTATGGTATTAGCAGTGCACCGTGGCATTATTTAGAGTATGATTGTGCAATCCTATCCATGACATTATATATATATATATATACAGTTGCAAGAAAAAGTATGTGAACCCTTTGGAATGATATGGATTTCTGCACAAATTGGTCATAAAATGTGATCTGATCATCATCCAAGTCAAAACAATAGACAATCACAGTCTGCTTAAACTAATAACACACAAATAATGAAATGTTGCCATGTTTTTATTGAACACACCATGTAAACATTCACAGTGCATGTGGAAAAAGTATGTGAACCCCTAGACTAATGACATCTCCAAGAGCTAATTGGAGTGAGATGTCAGCCAACTGGAGTCCAATCAATGAGATGAGATTGGAGGTGTTTGTTACAGCTGCCCTGCCCTATAAAAAAAACACACACCAGTTCTGGGTTTGCTTTTCACAAGAAGCATTGCCTGATGTGAATGATGCCTCGCACAAAAGAGCTCTCAGAAGACCTACGATTAAGAATTGTTGACTTGCATTAAGCTGGAAAGGGTTATAAAAGTATCTCCAAAAGCCTTGCTGTTCATCAGTCCACGGTAAGACAAATTGTCTATAAATGGAGAAAGTTCAGCACTGCTGCTACTCTCCCTAAAAGTGGCCGTCCTCTAAAGATGACTGCAAGAGCACAGCGCAGACTGCTCAATGAGGTGAAGAAGAATCCTAGAGTGTCAGCTAAAGACTTACAAAAGTCACTGGCAAATGCTAACATCCCTGTTAGTGAATCTATAATATGTAAAACACTAAACAAGAATGGATTTCATGGGAGGATACCACAGAAGAAGCCACTGCTGTCCAAACAAAATATTGCTGCACGTTTACAGTTTGCACAAGAGCACCTGGATGTTCCACAGCAGTACTGGCAAAATATTCAGTGGACAGATGAAACCAAAGTTGAGTTGTTTGGAAGAAACACACAACACTATGTGTGGCGAAAAAGAGGCACAGCACACCAACATCAAAACCTCATCCCAACTGTGAAGTATGGTGGTGGGGGCATCATGGTTTGGGGCTGCTTTGCTGCGTCAGGGCCTGGACGGATTGCTATCATCGAAGGAAAAATGAATTCCCAAGTTTATCAAGACATTTTGCAGGAGACCTTAAGGCCATCTGTCTACTAGCTGAAGCTCAATAGAAGATGAATGTTGCAAAAAGACAATGACCCAAAGCATAGAAGTAAATCAACAACAGAATGGCTTAAACAAAAGAAAATGCGCCTTCTGAAGTGGCCCAGTCAGAGTCCTGACCTCAACCCGATTGAGATGCTGTGGCATGACCTCAAGAAAGCGATTCACACCAGACATCCTAAGAATATTGCTGAACTGAAACAGTTCTGTAAAGAGGAATGGTCAAGAATTATTCCTGACCATTGTGCACGTCTGATCTGCAACTACAGGAAACGTTTGGTTGAAGTTATTGCTGCCAAAGGAGGTTCAACCAGTTATTAAATCCAAGGGTTCACATACTTTTTCCACCTGCACTGTGAATGTTTACATGGTGTGTTCAATAAAAACATGGCAACGTTTCATTCTTTGTGTGTTATTAGTTTAAGCAGACTGTGATTGTCTATTGTTGTGACTTAGATGATGATCAGATCACATTTTATGACTAATTTGTGCAGAAATCCATATCATTCCAAAGGATTCACATACTTTTTCTTGCAACTGTATATATATATATATATATATATATATATATAAATTAATATAACATATTGACCATGAAAAAATTGACAATCTTAGATTCCCCACCACGTTTAAGGCGAAATCCCTTTTTACCTAGAGAAAGCAAAACTGAGAGGTGCACTGTGATTTCATAATGATGATTACGTCTCATATTCTACATAAAGACTGTTGAAATCTCTGTAGTAGGTAGGTAGTGATGTCGCAAACCTAAAAATTTGTGTTCGCGAACGGCGGACACAAACTTCCGCAACTGTTCGCGAACTGGCGAACCGCCATAGACTTCAATAGGCAGGCGAATTTTAAAACCCACAGGGACTCTTTATGGCCATAATAGTGATGGAAAAGTTGTTTCAAGGGTACTAACACCTGGACTGTGGCATGCCGGAGGGGGATCCATGGCAAAACTCCCATGGAAAATTACATAGTTGATGCAGAGTCTGTTTTTAAGCCATAAAGGGCATAAATCATCTAACATTCCTAAATTGTTTGGAATAATGTGCTTTAAAACATCAGGTATGATGTTGTATCGATCAGGTAGTGTAAGGGTTACGCCCGCTTCACAGTGACAGACCAAACTCCCCGTTTA
The DNA here is from genome assembly GCF_027579735.1 of Bombina bombina. NCBI lineage: Eukaryota > Metazoa > Chordata > Amphibia > Anura > Bombinatoridae > Bombina > Bombina bombina. The sequence continues at coordinate 158,611,774 of NC_069504.1, read as the reverse complement.
AAGGGACAGTCTACACCATAATTTTTATTGTTTTAAAAGATAGATAATCCATTTATTACCCATTTCCCAGTTTTGCATAACTAACACATTTATAATAATATACTTTTAACCTCTGTGATTATCTTGTATCTAAGCCTCTGCAAACAAGCAGACTGATGTTTCACAGTCAAAAAAGTTTTTTTTTTTTAAATTTACACTACTGTTACACCAGATATGAGTGGTGGCACTGGGCAAGTGGGCACAGTATACGCTGTGAGCCTGGCACACACGCTGGTAGGCAGGCAACTGCAATTAGATTACACTAGCAGACTGATGTTTGACACTCAAAAAAGTTTTTTTTTTAAATTTACACTACTGTTACACCAGATATGAGTGGTGGCACTGGGCAAGTGGGCCTGGCACACACGCTGGCAGGCAGGCAGGCAACTGCAATTAGATTACACTAGCAGACTGATGTTTCACAGTCAAAAAAGTTTTTTTTTTAAATTTACACTACTGTTACAACGGATATGAGTGGTGGCACTGGGCAAGTGGGCCTGGCACACACGCTGGCAGGCAGGCAACTGTAATTAGATTACACAAGCAGACTGATGTTTCACAGTCAAAAAAGTTTTTTTTTTTTTTTAAATTTACACTACTGTTACACCAGATATGAGTGGTGGCACTGGGCAAGTGGGCACAGTATACGCTGTGAGCCTGGCACACACGCTGGCAGGCAGGCAACTGCAATTAGATTACACTAGCAGACTGATGTTTCACAGTCAAAAAAGTTTTGTTTTTTTAAATTTACACTACTGTTACAACAGATATGAGTGGTGGCACTTGGCAAGTGGGCCTGGCACACACGCTGGCAGGCAGGCAACTGCAATTAGATTACACAAGCAGACTGATGTTTCACAGTCAAGAAAGTTTTTTTTTTTTTTTAAATTTACACTACTGTTACACCAGATATGAGTGGTGGCACTGGGCAAGTGGGCACAGTATACGCTGTGAGCCTGACACACACGCTGGCAGGCAGGCAACTGCAATTTGATTACACAGGAAAAAAAAAAACAGACTGATGTTCTAGCCCTAAAAAGGGATTTTTGGGGTGCTGTCCTTACAGCAGAGATCAGATGAGTCCTTCAGGACTGTAGTGGACCCTGAATACACTAGCCTAGCTATCAATTTCCCTATTAAATCATCAGCAGCTACACTGTCCCTCCTCTCACTAAGAATGCAGCTTCCGAATGAATCTAAAATGGCTGCTGTCCAGGAGCTGGGAGGGTCTGGGAGGGAGGGTCTGCTGCTCATTGGCTGGAATGTGTCTGCAGACTGTGAGATACAGGGTCAAAGTTTACTCAATGATGACGAATAGGGGCGGATCGAACATCGCATATGTTCGCCCGCCGTTGCGAACGCGAACAAGCTATGTTCGCCGGGAACTATTCACCGGTGAACAATTCGAGACATCACTATAGGTAGGACAGCCCAGCATAAAAAGACTACAATTATGTATTCTATCAAATTATAGAAACATAGCAGTCTACTTTGCAAGAGTACAAAAATAAAAGTTTCAAAAATGTACTGAAAGAAACAAAGACAAATGTAAGTTTGGGTACAGTTTTTTTTATTTTTTTATTTATTAAAACATATTGTAGAAACATTTTTATTTTATTTTACTTATGCTGTATTTTAATGTATTTTATTTACATAGCTTATTTATGCATTTTTTTCTTTATGTTGTTGAAGCTTTGCATGCCAGAGTTTTTAATTATGCATGCTATACAAATTATAGCTTCATCGCCAGAATACTATAGTTTGATTCTGACATTTTATATAATTTAATATATTTTTATCATGTCCGTCATATGAGTTCATTTGCTCATATGGTCCTTAAAAATGTGCTTTAACATTATTTTAATTGACATCATTTACATTAAAATAGACTTGTAAAGTCAAAAAAGTGCAAATTAAAAAAACAAACAAAAAAAAAACCAGGTTAATGGTTTTGATCATTCAATTATAATTATGTTATATAATTTCTATTATGAGATGCTCAAAACAGTAAAAGGTTAATTATTTATTTATTGCATATTCATTGTTTAAATATTCATTAATTTGTGGCATTTAAAACTTAACTGCAAGAGTCTAGTAAATGAACATTTTTTATTCACTCTAGGGATAGTATTTTTATGTCAGTGAACACAATATAAAAGGCAGATAATAATCAACAAAATCTGTACTTTGTGCTGATTATGCAAACGATAAATGTAGATATGATACATTTCTAACACTAAAGGATAAATGATTAGCAAAATTTGTTTAAAAGAAATCTGTGACAAGTACAAATACTGTAATTGATACTTAACATCAAATATTCTACTATAAAATCCACTTTTTAAATTTTGTTGAGAACATGGTTAATGGTTGATGGTTAATCATACATTTCTGATCGCAAGGTCAAAAAAGGTTAATGTAAAATCAGTAACAGCCTCTTTAGCAGAGGTTTGTTTGTCTACATTGATATTTGAAAATCTTTTTTTACGCTACCCATACGTTTGTGATTATTAAAAGTGTTATGGAGATTGTTAGCACAGAAGTAATACGAGTTGCCAATTTGTTTTTTAGAAAAAAGGAATCAACAAATTTTATGTAAGAAATTGACAAATTATACTTAAGTTGCTAAAAAACACTTTATTTTACAATTTGATACAATTGGATGCAACAAAATTATTCATCCAAATTTTTTTTTTCCACAGTCTAGCTTAATACATTTTACAACTTTCTATAAATACTATTTCTCATTTAAAGCACAGTGGGAGATAAAACATTAAATTGAACCATACAACAAATAAGAGTGAAAAGGGGCATATTTATCAATTAGTGCGAGCGGACATGATACAATGTAGCGTATCATGTCTACTGCACATCGATAAATGCCGACAGCATACGCTGTCAGCATTTATCATTGCACATTCGGAGCTTGATATTTCGGCCCCCAAGAGAACAATATTACATGTTTGAAATAAACATGTTACATGTTGTTAAAAAATAAGTTAGAAAATTGTCGTAAGAGCAAATAAATAAGGGAGCCTGGGAGACAAAAAAAAAGTTTGGGCAAATAAGGTAAGTCCCTTGAAATACGAGGGGGTTGGTGACCCTTTTAGTAACAATACATTTAGACTGAAATTTAATATTTATGTTGATCTAGTAATCCCTTAATATTAGGGATCAAATGTGCAACCAGATTAAACATAGAAGAGTTTTTACCCAAAGGGACTTGTTGTCTACATAGGTGTTTGTGGCAAAAGTATCCATTTATGCCATCATAACTAAACAGATAGCATATATTATTCAGGTATAGAATCATCCATCTTATGTGCCCAGCAAGAAGGTGCTGGATAGTCTGTGCTCAAAAGAAAACTTTAAACTATTGTTGATAGCCCTGTCTGAAATCAATGGCCGTATGAAAACAGGGTCATCTGAATGGTTTACCAGTTCTTACAAATTTCCTTTGGAAGTGTTAGAAGCAGTTTTGAAAGCATATTTCTACAGAACAGGCTATATAGTTCTCTCCATATATTCTAAACATCTATGTATTAGTAATCTTTAGTAGTGCAGAGATTGAACTTTCTTATCTGAGCTTTGACAAAATAAATGTGTCACTCAACAGACAGTGTTAGAATAGTTTCTCTCCTCCTGAAACATCTGCCCTTTTTCTACTTGTTAGTTACATCTTTTTGCTTTTGAAATGCATAGCTTTTTTGGCTTATCTTCTTTTGTTGCAACCTCAGATATTTATTGTTATTTTCAAAAAGTAAAAAATAGACAAAGTCTTATCAATAAAGAAAAACATTAATTAAGTAGATTATTACGAATAATTTGCACATTATAGGTGGGGGAAAAAAACATACACATCAACATTATTATGAGAATGGTTCACAATTTTGTTATGTAACTTATCAGTAAAGCTACAGAAATTTAACAAAGCTATAAGAGTTTTACATCTGTGATATCCTGGAATTTTAGAGCTTTAGGGAATGTAATTATGTACCCAGTGAGTGGATTACTTAAACACATCATAAAGTGAAAAGTTTTCAAGAGGAATCAACACAACCTTACAAACACTTGTTATACAACATATACATCAGCCTACAAGAGTTCTAGCAAACACGGAAGTGAGTGGTGCGCTCTGTTCTACCCTCTGCGTGTGTAGATATGGAACATTGGGTAGTGGGAATGATGTATCGGGTCATGTGGTCCTGTGCTGGAAACAACATATTTGTCCTTAACGCCCAAACAAGAAATCCGTAATATACAAAAAGAGTCCCAGCACAAGCCAAAGTAAATAAAAGTTCCAGGCTTTAATTCAAACATATAAAAGCATATAATAGAGTACAGCCAAAAACTGCATAGCAATAACTGTCAATGACTATCAAATAAAAACATATCAAGAAGGGAAAGCTGAGCTCCTCACACAGCGTACAAGAGTTCTAGAGTTTTTTTTAGAACACACTTGGATAAGTGATGGATATAGAGACAAAAAGATAAAAACAGAGCACAAGAGCGAATCAAGCAAATGCACAAAATAAAACACACTTACTATAATGTGGTTAAAAACAGGCCAGTAAAATCATAGCACTAGTGTGTGCCCCAGAGCTGTCCACTGAGAAAGGAATCCCAGTCACAGAGTGCCGCTAACTGGCGTCTCTTGATCCCCCACGTGATTACTGGCCCGTGACCTCAGGACGCTCCACACTGGGTCTAGATGAAACAGGTAATCTGTTTATCTCTACGCATTTCTCTCGGAACACGGCAGGGCTTTTTCAAGAGTAAAACAATGTATCATGATGGATATAATTACATCCTTAGTGCTAGATTATGAGCAGAGTGCAGAACAGCTCAAAATCTGGTATTACAAGTGGATGGAAAAACAGGTTTAAGAGAGAATTGTAATGTGGTTGCCATTTTTTTCTTTATAGCATGCCCTATACTTTGAATGGATTGCTCATATTGCAAGTGGTGAGTTAAGTGTTTTGCTCGAGCATAACACAGAAAGCAATGGAAAAAGTAATGCATTTGAAGATCTGAAATAATGTGTTAATGTTTAAAAAAATATGCATAACAAAGCACACATAAAATATATTCAAATTAGTTGCATACAAACATATGTGGTGGGATTGCCCACATTCAAAACGTATCTAGGAACAACTCTTCAAATTTCTTAGTAAGATTCTGAATGAACCTATATAACTATCAATACAACATGATTTATTACATGAAAATATTAAACCATATAACAAATATATTAACCAATTTAATCAGATTGCATGTATAGCCACTAGGATATGCATTGTGCATCACTGGAAGGAAGGCCCACAGAGGTGGGATCAAGTTATTAACAAACAGACACTTTTATCACATGTATGAGTAAGCAACATTTCTACAAGACACTCAGAGAACTTTTCAAAAAACATGGTTTTATTGGATTATGCATGAGGCACAAACCTAATATTGTTACCAAGATATTCCTAAAGAATACTCTCTACTCCTTTCCCTTATCTCTCTAAACTTTATTCTCTTTCCCCCTTTACCCTATTGGCTTCATCCCCATAACATAGAGATTAGAATAAATTGCCCAGTACATATTAACAACATTTTGGCTAAATGTTTATTAGACTGGACTTTAATAAAGGTGTGATTATATACATCTGGTTATCTTTATTAGGCGAATATTCTGGTTCTTATGTATAATTCTTAAGACTAAGTCCACTAAGTTGGTAACTCAGTAGCTTGGAAAATGTAACTGAAGAATATGTCAATGATATGTCACTTGTATCTTCTTAAAATTTTAATAAAAATATTTCAATATAAAATATATTCAAATGTAGTATTTTACTGTAAAATAATGGTTTATTAGTAAAATAAATGTTTTAACAGTGATTTAAAGGAATATGTTATTTGATTAGATGCTGGACAGGGAAGGATTTAAAGGTGTACGTGTGTGTATAAATATATAAATATAGATATATATTTGGGTGTATGTACAAATGTATTTATGCATTTATATGTGTATATTTGTATTTACAGACATATATATACACATATAAACAAATAAAATACATTTATATACATATGTAGACATATATAAGTAGGAAAGAAAAAACAAAAGCGCCCACAATGGACTTCTAAGGGTAAAAGTTTTAACACAATTCTATTTAGTGCTATATAAAAAGCACGTACAAGATAAAAGATTAAATGTTGCAATGAGTGATAATGTCACCGTAAACAGATTCCTCTGCCAGACTGTGTCCTTGACGAACTGCTGTGATCTTAACTCATTCACCGGTCTGGTGTGTAGATCTCCGATATAGCCGGTTCGCTCTTAGCAGTCTGGCTGGCATTGCTGCAATGACACATATCCTCTTCCTCAACGCGTTTCATCTGGTGATTCCTAGACTTTCTCAAGAGGTAGAGAAAGTCTGTATGTGCTTTTTATATAGCGCTAAATAAAATTGTGTTAAACTTTTACCCTTAGAGGTCCGTTGTGGGCGCTTGTGTTTTCTCTTTCCTATTTTCTTGAGTGCCTATACTTTTGGGATACATTTTGCAGGAAACCTCCCACAACACGAAGCTTCAGCCCCTCTGCCTTTGTGAAACACACCAATTTGAGAACCTGGAGGATTTTACAGTTTGGATTAAAAGGGTCACTTCACACACGGACCCGTACCAGTGCCTCAGACTCAATTTCTATATTTGTACATTGATACAAGGTCGGTGTGGTTCATATTTTCCTTTCTGGAATATAATTCCTTGTAACATACATTCACAGATAAGACTGTGGACTGCAACCCTATGGGTCTATTGGGATATATATATATAAAAAAAAAATATTCTTTCTTAGAGTCCACGATCTATTGATGTAGTAACAAGGTCACAATGAAAGTACTCATTTAGTCAAAAGTACATAGGATTTGTAAAGGGTAGCTCAACAGCATTTTCAAAAATAGACATATATAAGTGCATTAGAGCCCTTTCCATTTAAGTAGATTAAAACATGAAAAATCATATTAATGCAATATTCATATTTAATAAAATGTTATACTATGTATTTACTTTAAGTATTTCACATTGCAGAATATGTTCTATGTATTTATAAATAGATATTCTTTAATATATATATATCTTAGGGTTTGTATGCAAATAGGTAAAAAATGTATTGACATTTCGGGGTCAATGTTAACCCTTCTTCAGTCAATACATCTTTGACTTATTTGCATACAAACCCTGTATATTTTTGTTTGCCTATTGTACTCCAATACTGCACCCAGGTGGATGTCTTCTGGTGGGATTTAAACAACTGTTAGGAGATATATATATATTTATATTTTGATGTCAGGTTAGTACACTTGAGAATATGCGATTGGGTTTGCATGCAATTAGGATGCTATGCTTTTTTCCCCACTTTTTTTTTTGCTCCATTGACTTATATGGGGGAATACGTTAGTCGGGTTATCGCTAGAAGGTTAACATTTTACTTTTAACTTGTAATACGACTGCAACCTGACTTGCGCAATAAGCATACTTCTAGCATAGTTAAAGTGAAGGTAAAGTTTTCCTGATTACATTAGCTAATTATACTTTTTACCCAAAATAAATAGTACTTTAATTCATGATTTTTTCTAATTCTAAGTATAAAGTGAGTTTACTTGCTTTTGAGTAGAAAATTCAACCCGTCATAATTTTTTTTCTTTCTCTGCAGGTCACGTTTTTATTTCTGCCTATTGAAATCCTGGCCATTAGGCGGCCGTCAAATTACGTCATCCACCTAAGGGATGATCTGCGCAGGCGTTTAGCCTTGGTTTTTGCTGTAGAAGATTACCGCATGCGCATTGCTTAGTAGACAATGCTGTGCGCATGCGTAGATCATTTGGATCCTCCTGAACGCTCTTTTGAGACACGTATAGAGCGGGTGGGACCGCTCTATACGTCACTGTCACTAAGATCAGGAAATGGATGCGGGGAGGAGTTTTTAAAATAACGGTATGTTAAAAACGTTCAATATTATTTTGCAATTAAATAAGGAATTGGAAAAAAAAAAGTTAGCAATCTTAATATTTGAACTATGAAGACTTTGTTACAGTTTACTAGTAGGTAAAACTTTACCTTCACTTTAACTCTCAGGTGGGAAAGTTAAATAACTTTCCACTTGTAATCGGGCCCTATGTGAGGGATGTACTTGCAATATGAGTGCAAAATAGTATATATGAGAATACAGATTATACAATTAGAACATTTCAGTAGAAGCTTAGAAAGTACCCTCCCCCCCACTACCTATAAATAAAAATAAACTTGAATAAATTGACTTATAAATGAGCAAGCAAGGAAGTGAATATAACATTTTTTACAGCTATGAAACAATTTAATTGTTTTAGCTCCAACAAATGGGAATAAAATACATAATAAGCATGTCTCTATATAGCTTGAAGAGTATTTCATTGTATTTTGTTATGTTGCCTTTTCTGTCCCTTGATATACTTGATATATGTAAGAAGTAGAATTAATTCACAATATCCCCTAGTTAATTTCTGAAAATGTTGTTACCAGTTTTCCATTTATATAATGTATAATATATGTCCAATATGTTTATACATCAACTCTCTAGGCTATGTAATCCTCTCTAGAGATGTTTTAGTTTTAAACCAAGCGCATAAACCACAGTTATGAAATTTGTGTTGAAATAAATTCTTGTTATTTACTTCATCTCCAGTTTAATAGTAAGAGGTATTAATTATTGAGAAAAAAAGACTCTCATATCTATTTTTCAAGGGGGAGGGGCACTTTTTAGAATTGGCCTGATTTTTATTATCATATGTTCTGCTAACCAGCCTAGCGAGGCTTCTGGGAAATACATAAGCTACATTTTTAAATTAAAAATGAATAAACAAACAAATAAATACATTTGTATTCTATTGTATTATTTCTCCAAAATAAAAATTAAGAAAAATCATTTAATGTGTCTGTTCGGGAAATACAATAATTAAATTATATGCACAGAACAGTGCAATATCACATTCGTATTAGGGGGCGCACAATGATTGTTAACTGTACATCTGTGAACAAATAAATAGTTCAATTTATATTGTCCAATGGTGATGTCCTCCAAGAGTAAGATCCTTAAGAATAAGCTTTTGAGGCTGGCTGCACTCTCCTCTCTCTCTCTGACAAGATGGGATATCTAGAAAATGCAACAAGAGAGGCGCCGCATTTGTGTATTAATATATACAACATATCAACGGTTATACAGCTGGTATAAAGGTACTCACATTTCCCTATAGCACCCAAATGTGCTATTAGATGCAGGCTAGATTTTTAAACAGCAATAACTGATCTCCGCTCAGAAGGAACACAGTCACAAGGGAACAAGGTCAGTTGCTTCAATGAAAATCTTAGGTAGCTCAAGATCATAAAAATACCAAGGTTAAAAGTGATAAAAAAACAAACATTTGAAAAAAAAAATTAAAAAATAGAAATAAAATAAAAAATGTGAATGTAGTGATCACTTAATTTATATTAGAATGCACAGTGACATTAATGTGAATCCTAATGAATAAATCTATCTATATGTGACACAAAGGGTTATATACAACTGGGCAAATAATGTACAACTATTTATATATATATGCTATATATCCATGTCCTGATTAGTATTACTAATACTAGGTGCACAAGGAAGTGGGGGTGGATACAAAAGTATGTATCAATGGTAATGAACCAATGTGATTGCGTATCACAAAGTCCTAAGTATGTAAATCAGTTTAGAAATGTATAGTCTGACCAACAATATATGATCCTTATGTGATATGTACATCTTAAATACGGTGATGTGTAAGTATGATAAGTGTTGGTGTTGAGATACTTAAAGTGGATGAATAATGAATACCACAATCTAAAATCCAAAAGCTCAAACCCTATTGTAAACCTTATATGTAAATATCATTCAAGCGTATGCATTTATCAACCTACCAAAGGACAAATGCATCAATATTAAAGAAACCAAAAATCCTCCATAGTATACATGGTATACGTATGTATATCAGCTAATGGACACAATATATGGAATGGACAGACCACAAAAACAGAGGTACATTAGAATTAATGCAACAGATACATCCCAAACCACAAATATCAAATATTATTATTACAAGAAAGCTGCAGAATCAATTACTTAATTTAACCCCATAGGAAAGAAAGATTGTAATTTGTAAATCCAATATGTTTCTCTCTGTCTTAATTTAGTAAATCTATTATATCTATGTGACGGCACAATGCTTTCTATAGGGGTAATCTGTAGATTACAGGTTCCCCTATTATGTTGTTGAGTATAATGTCTGGAAAGACTATGCTTGAATGACCGCTTTTTGACATTCCTCAAGTGTTTACTCCACCAAATTCTTATTTTCCTTGATGTACGACCCAAATACTGCAGTCCACATTATTAAAGGACATTTGTCCTGCAACTCTTCCTTTGTGATACTGTATATGCTATAACCTGCAAATGTGGACTGCAGTATTTGGGTCGTACATCAAGGAAAATAAGAAGTAGGTGAAGTGAACACTTGAAGAATATCAAAAAGTTGTCACTCAAACATAGTCTTTCCAGACATTATACTCAACAACATAAAAGGGGAACCTGTACATATTACCCCCATAGAAAGTATTGTGCCCTCACATTAGATATAATAGATTTACTAAATTAAGACAGAGAGAAACTTATTGTATTTACAAATTCCAATCTCTCTTTCCTATGGGGTTAAATGAAGTAATTGATTCGGCATCTTTCTTATAATAATAATATTTGATATTTGGGATGTATCTGTTGCATTAATCATAATGTACATCTGTTTTTGTGGTCTGTCCATTTCATATATTTTGTGCATTAGCAGATATAGTTTTTTTGGTTTCCATAATATTGATGCATTTGTCCTTTGGTAGGTTGATGAATGCATACGCTTGGCTGATATTTACATATAAGGTTAGCAATAGGGTAAGAGCTTTTGGATTTTAGATTTTGGTATTCGGAATTCATCCACTTTGAGTATCTGAGCACCAACACTTATCCTACTTACACATCGCTGTATTTAAGATGTACATATTACATTAGGATCATACACTTATTTAATCATATATTGTTGGTCAGACTAAACATTTCTACACTGATTCACATACTTAGGACTTTGTGATACACAATCACATTGGTTCATTATCATTGATACATACTTTTGTATCCAACCCCACTTCCTCATGCACCTAGTATTAGTAATACTAATCAGGACGTGGATATATAGCAACTATTCCATATATATATATATATATAAATATATATATATATATATATATATATATATACATATATATACTGTATATATAAATAGTTGTACAATCTTATACCCCTTTGTTCCACATATAGATAGATTTATTCATTATGATTCACATTAATGTCACTGTGCATTCTAATATACATTTAGTGATCACTACACTCACATTAGAATGTCAAATTATAGTTATAGACACCATAACGAATCACATAATATATTGCAGTAGCAATCAATACATTTACATTAGATTGTCACATTTTAGTTAAAGGTATCAGCACAAATCATGTTATATCACTGTGTATTTTAATATAATATTATTCTGAGAGATTATCATACTCGCATTAGAATGTCATATGACCAGATACATAATTTATTGTAGATCAATAGCTATACAATGGTACACACGTCCATATTTGTTGGTTGTTTTATACATGAAGCGATACATACTAACTGATCAGGAATAATATGATAAGTTGATGATGCTGGTTATATTATAGAGAGCCTACATTTGTTTTGTTATCGTGGCACTTTTCTCAACACCGCTTCAGGAATTTTAAAAAAGGTACACTTCTTTCAGTTATTATTACATTATATACTGGGTTTCAATTTACACCGGTTTCTTTTTACAACCATTCCTTCAGGAAACTAATCCCAGCATAAATTGAGGGCTACCTGTATCTTGCTTTGAACAATAATTTCTTAGAAAACTAAAGACAGAGCAAACCTATTTTTTATATATACCATACCTGGTACTGTATTCTGCTTCTCTGCCAAATTTCATTGCGCAATTACAGTCATATGGACTGTATCAATGTCCTTTAAAGTGTTGATATATATTAATCCAGTGCTACGGAATTTGGAGGCATTTAGTGGCGCTATACAAATAAATGAGAATAATAATAATATAATATATTATAATCTATTTCATATCATATTAGAATACTAGAGAAGAGATACTAAACAGTAGTGTAGAAATAGTTATACAAACAATTAATAAAATAATAATTCTGCATGTACTACACAGTATTCTTAATGAACATGGTAATAGTGAAGTACACTGAGAGGTAACCATGTCCTATGTCATACACATTGTTCTGATGTCCCTGTACATCTTAGCCAAAGAATACCTCTATTCTTTCTGTGACATTCAGCATACACAGAGTTTTCTTTTAAGTCAAGGCACAAACACTTTGACTTTGTTATTGACTGCAGGAGTCCTTGTCAGGTCTATTGACTGCTATTGCAGGCGTCTGAAACAGTAAGAAAAACAACCCTTGCACAATCACAGAAGAAAAGTAACAACCTACTTCCTCTCTGTATGCTGCTGGGTTCATTCTTGACATTTTCCTAGTTCTCCTTTATCAGAGTTAATTTGAGGGACTGTTAGAAAAAAAAATTCTGAGCACCTTTTAGTTTAATAATAAAAAAATAAAAATTCAAATACAAAAATTGAGGGGGTCTTTTCAGTGTGGAAAAATATATATTTTTTTTCTTGACTGTTACTTTTTATATTATCAAGCAAATATCTGGTTCCGTTCCCTATAGGCTGAGCATTATTAAAATCCATGAGTTTTTCACTTACAGGATACTTTATTTGAACATAGAATTTAAGTTTGAAAGAAATGTGAGTAATCTTAAAGCACCAGTTTACTGTTTTGTCTATATTAGTTTTGATTATAGTAAAGAAAAAAATGATTCATAACAATAATATATTTAGCTTCTCAAAAAAGTGTATCACATAAATCACAACTTTTGCGTTTGTGTTTTAACGCTGAAAAATGGTAATTTCAGTGTTAAAACAGCACTGCAGCCATTACAAGTCTTGTCGGTATAGCTGTACAGCAAGCCTTTTAGCCTGTAACGCAACGTCAGTACCACACACGTAAAAATTAAGTTTTTTTCATGGGACTTCCATAGCGCCAGTATTACAAGTTTTGTGGTGAGGATAAAAAGCTTGCGTTGCAAACGACAAGATCCGTTTTGCAATCTAAGAGCAGTAGTTATAAGTTTCACGCTACAAAACTGTTACATAAAACTCATAACTAAAGTGTTACAAAGTACACTAAACACCCATAAACTACCTATTAACCCCTAAACCGAGGCCCTTCCACATCGCAAACACTACATTATGTTATTAACCCCTAATCTGCCGCTCCCGGACATCATCGCCACTATAATAAAGTTATTAACCCCTAAACCACCACCCTCCCACATCACAGACACTATTTAAATATTATTAATCCCTAATCTGACATCCGCCCACATCGCCCCCACTATACTAAAGTTATTAACCCCTAATTCCGCCGCCACTATAATAAACCTATTAACCCCTAAACCACAAGCCCCCCACAATGAAATATACTAAATAAACCTATTAACCCCTAAACCGAAAGCCCCCCACATCGCAATAAATTAATTTAAACTAGTAACCACTAAACCTAACGCCCCACTAACTTTATATTAAAATTACAATTTCCATATCTTAAATTAAATTAAAACTTACCTGTCAAATTAAAGAAACTAAGTTTAAACTAACAATTAAACTAATATAACTATTAAACTAAAATTAAACTAACTACAAATTAAATAAACTATATTACACATTAAAAAAATCCTAACACTACTCTAAAAATTACAAAATATCTAATTACAAAAAATAAAAAAGACTAAATTACAAAAAATAACAAACATTAAATTACAAAAAATAACAAACGAAATGATCAAAAATAAAAAAGAATTACACCTAATCTAATATCCCTATGAAAATAAAAAAGCCCCCCCAAATAAAAATCCCTAGACTACAATGAACTACCAATAGCCCTTAAAAGGTCCTTTTGTAGGGCATTGCCCAAAGTTAAACAGCTCTTTTACCTGTAATAAAAAATACAAAGGCCCCCCAACAGTAAAACCCACCACCCAACCAACCCCACAAAATAAAAAAAACCCCAGCTCTAACAAAAACCTAATCTACCCATTGTCCTGAAAAGGGCATTTATATAGGTGTTGTCCTTAAAAGGGCATTTAGCTCTTTTGCATTGCCCTGAAAAGGGCATTTAGCTCTTTTAAGAATAGCCCAAACCCTAAACTAAAAAAAACCCACCCAAAAAACCTTAAGAAACCTAACACTAACCCCTCTTTAGGTACTCACAGTTGCTGAAGTCCCGCTTGAAAGATCTTCATCCTGGCAGCTCCATCTTCATCCCGGCGGCTCCATCTTCATCTAGACGGCATCTTCTATTTTCATCCTGGCGGCGTCTTCTATCTTCATCCTGGCGGTGCGGAGCTGGTCCATCCTGAAGACATCCAATGTGGAGCATCCACTTCATACGGTCGCTGCCGTATACTGAATCTTCAATGCAAGGTATGAGATTCAAAATGGCGTCCTTTGCATTCCAATTGGCTGATTTGATTTTGGAAATTCAAATCAGGTATTGCACACCTTGTGCTTTTGGGCACCCCAGTGATGTTGCAGCTCTGAAATATGGCCAAACTGGTGGCAAGTGTCATCTTGGCAGCTGCACGCTTGACTTTTCTCAGTTCAGGGGCAGTTATTTTGCGCCTTGGTTTTTCCACACGCTTCTTGCGACCCTGTTGACTATTTTGAATGAAACGCTTGATTGTTCGATGATCACGCTTTAGAAGCAATTTTAAGAGTGCTGCATCCCTCTGCAAGATATCTCACTATTTTTGACTTTTCTGAGCCTGTCAAGTCCTTCTTTTGACCCATTTTGCCAAAGGAAAGGAAGTTGCCTAATAATTATGCACACCTGATATAGGGTGTTGATGTCATTAGACCACACCCCTTCTCATTACAGAGATGCACATCACCTAATATGCTTAATTGGTAGTAGGCTTTCGAGCCTATACAGCTTGGAGTAAGACAACATGCATAAAGAGGATGATGTGGTCAAAATACTCATTTGCCTAATAATTCTGCACTCCCTGTATATATTTGTTTGTCTATAATTATTTTGCTTTATGCAGTGCTACAAGGCATAAATTGGTGAATACCAATTTTGATATGTTTGCTAGTTAATTAAAACTGTTATATATAACCTCTTATGTGTGCTGTGTTTCTTTCCCTTTCTTTTTTAGGGAATTATTGTATGCCCTATATTCATTTTCTTTTTGAATAATATATATAGTTTAATTTAGGTTTTTGCGATGTGGGGGGCTGGTGGTTTAGGGGTTAATAGATTTATTTAGTGGTAGTGATGTGGGAGGCCAGAGGTTTAGCTGGTTAATAGCTTTATTTAGTGTGGGTGATGTTGGGGTGCAGGGGAATAGGGGTTAATAACTTTAGTATAGTGGCAGCGATATTGGGAGAACCGCAGATTAGGGGTTAATAGCTTTATTTAGGTGTCAGCGATATCGGGGGCGGCAGATTAGGGGTTAATAACATTATGTAGGTGCTGGCAATGTCGGGGGTGGCAGATTAGGGGTGTTTAGACATGGGGTTTATGTTAGGGTGTTAGGTTACGTTACTTTTTTTTCCTCCATAGACATCAATGAGGCTCCGTTACCGATTTTTTCATTCCGCGATCGCAGGTGTTAGGTTTTTTTCTAACCCGCTCTCCCCATTGATGTCTATGGGGAAAGTGTGCACAAGCACATCAAAACAGCGCTTGTATTTTGTGCGGTATGGAGCTCAACGTAACCATATCGCACAAACAAGTCGGCTGTTTCAAAACTTGTAATGGCTGCTCTATAGACGGTTAAATAACGCAACTTTTAAATTCCCTATAGCGAGCATAACCCGTAATCTAGGTGTATATGCATTGTGGGGATTTGTTTCCACAAAACATATAAGTGACTTTACCTTTTCTGATAATGATCTATATATTTTCAGTCTTAAGCATATATTTTCATATTATTGGAGTAAAAACTAACAAATACCAAAAAAGAAAGCAAAATACCAAAAAATGCAAATTGGCCACTAAATATATATCTATAACCAAGCCTTAGAAAAAGCATATTCCAGATTTTTTTAGGTAGTAACTCATGAATTTTTTCATATTTTAATATTACCGGTTTTGTATTTTCTTTGCAAAATATTTAATGATAAAAACAATGCAATTTAAACATATATCCTTTTACTTTGCCTTTCAGCATCATTTTTAATACTTTGTTTCTGGCAAGAAAATTGATGCACAAAATCTCAGTATGCAGTTTTGATTCAATCTTCATATAATAAAGGTCAGGGTCACAGCATGAAGGTATATGAATACGGGAAAAGATACCACTTATTTTGCTTTGGAATCCATTAGTGTAAATTGTTACTTTGTTGTCATTTGCCTGTTGTCGCTCTAAGTAGAATAAACTGTCACACTACAAACATCAGCAACACCATTTTTTTGAGAGGCTGAATAGCTATTTACAAAATAAATAAATAAATAAACAAATAAATAAAACATGGAATTGAGTACATTACCCTAAACCTAACCTGTTCATAGAAGCTACCTGTTACAAGTTAATTGTATTATTATTGCAATGCTATATATGATACTAAACAATAATTAACTATATGTGAACTAAACATTTAAAGATTATTTTAATTTGTTTAATATATTTATATTATATATTAACAATTAAACACATCATTATAAAGATCTACAAAAAATATGTTCTTACACAAACATTTGCAAAATTACATTTTGCTAACTGAATTTGCATATGTTTTAGTCCAGGGACAAACCAGTTGAATATATATTTTTTTTTCTTTTTTACAATCTTTATTAAACAAGTTAGGGACATATTCGTGTCTACACTTATCAAGCAATCACTATAATGTTGCATAATAAGAATTCTGAATCCCAAAAGATACACTTTGGCATCTTGGGGGAATAGCAACCAACATGAAAAGTAATTAAAATAAATAAAGTAGGTACATTAATTTTTGTACTATGTATTTTATGTGGTGGGGTAATTTTCAGTTTAATATAATTTATGCAACAAATTATTGAATAAATTCTGAATATATATTCTAAATATTTTACAATATATACAAGTAAACAATATTCCTAGGAATAGTAAGGGTTTGTTTCTGATTACTGTGTAATGTCTATGACCCACAAATAAAACTGTTACAGCAGTGGTGCTTATCGATGACTGTTACAAACTGGCGCTCTTTCCACTTCCACCAGATGTGTATCATATATAGGGGTTGATTACAATTATTAAATAATTAATCTTCAAAAATCTCAATAGACTTTAAACTTTTATAATGGATTATGATAAAGCACTCAGTCCTTTATGGGCTATCCCCTGGTCTTTATAGCTACAAATGAGAATCTTCTATTGGCAACCTTACATCCTTTGCACTGTAGAGAAACAAGACATGAGTTTATTCAGTGCTCCTGCTGCTTCTACTCTTGTTAATGGTCCAACTCTTTGTCAATTTGCAATTCCAGATCATCCATTATGTTGTCCTGTGAGTGCAAGATTTTTAGCTGTTAATTAATAAAAAATAAAAATAATTTAAAATACTGTAAAATATTCTAAATAATCATCCATAGAATATATCTATATTTTTATATATCCATAGAAATAGATATGTAGGTATAGGTATATACATAGAAATATGTATTTACAATACTTTTTCCTGTAATTGAAGAACATTACACGGCTACATATGTACAGTAAATATACAGTACAACCCATAAATACATATATATATATATATATATATATATATATTTTTATATATATATATATATATATATATATATATATATATATATGTGTGTGTGTGTGTGTGTGTGTCTACATTGGAGCCCTTTACAGTCACATAACTGAAACCATGAAAAATCGTATTTAATAATTATTATTTTTTAATAATGTGTATGTAGCATAAATATTTAACATTCCAATGTTCTTCATATATGTTCTAAGTATTTTGAATTAGATATTCCTATCCTATATATATATATATATATATATATATATATATATATATATATATATATATATATATATATATATATTCAGTCATGGCCAAATATATTGGCACCCTTGCATTTCTGTAAGATAAAGCACCACTTTGCCCAGAAAATTGTTACAATTACAAATGTTTAGTCATTCTCATGTTTATTTCTTTTGTTTGTATTAGTATGACACAAAAAAAGTGGGGAAAAAAACAAATCTGACACATGCCACGCAAAAATCCAAAAATGGACTAGACAAAATATTTGGCACCTTATCAAAATTGAAAGAAATAATTGCATTCAAAGTTTGTGATGCTCCTGTAATTTGTAATTAAACTCACTTGTATCAAGTAACAGGTGCTGACAAAATAGAAATTAAACTGGCAACCAGTTAAAATGATGAAAAATTGACTCAACCTTTCTGTTTTGTGTTGATGTGTGCCACACTGAGCATGGGGAAGAGAAAGAGCACCAAATAATTGTCTGAGGATTTGAGAACAAAAATTGTGGAAAAGCATGGACAATCTCAAGGTTTCAAGTCCATCTCCAGAGATCTTAATGTTTCTGTGTCCACAGTGTGCAACATTGTCAAGAAGTTTACAGTCCATGGAACTTTAGCTAATCTCCCTGGATGTGGACAAAAAAGAAAAATTGATCATAGATTGCAACAAAGGATTGTTCGAATGGTGGATAAAGAACCTCCATCAACTTCCAGACAAATTCAAGCTGACTTTCAGGCACAGGGTACAAATGTGTCAGCTCACACTATACGTTGCATCCTGAATGAAAAGGGACGCTATGGTAGGAGACCCAGGAGGACCCCACTGTTGACACAGAAACATAAATAAGCCAGATTGGAGGTTGCCAAAACTTACCTGAGGAAGCCAAAATCCTTTTGGGAGAATGTGCTGTGGACAAATGAAACAAAATTACAGCTTTTTGGTAAAGCCCATCATTCTACTGTTTTCAGAAAAAGAAATGAGGCTTTTAAAGAAAAGAATACAGTCCCTAAAGTTAAACATGGTGGAGGTTCACTGATGTTTTGGGGTTGCTTTGCTGCTTCAGGCACTGGATGTCTTGACTGTGTGTATGGCATTATGAAATCTGAAAACTACCAAAGAATTTTGTGGTGCAATGTAGGACCCAGTGTCAGAAAGTTGGGTCTCCGTCATGGGTCTTACAGCAGGACAATGATCCAAAGCACATGTCAAAAAGCACCCAGAAATGGTTTAAGAAAAGCACTAGATAGTACTGAACTGGCAAGCAATTAGTCAAGATCTCAATCCCATAAAGTACCTGTGGAGAGATGTTAAAACAGCAGTTGGGAAAAGGAACCCTTGCAATTTGAGAGACCTGGAGCAGTAGGCAAAAGAAGAGTGGTCCAAAATTCCAGTAGAGAGGTGTAAGAAACTAATTGATGGTTACAGGAAGCGATTGATTTAATTTCTTTTTTTCAAGGGGTATGCTACATAATATTAAATTGAGGGCGCCAATAATTTTGTCCAGTCCATTTTTGGAGTTTTGCATGGAATGTGTCAGATTTGGCTTTTTTTTCCTCCACTTTTTTGTATCTTATCAATAAAAACAAAAGAAATAAACATGAGAATGCCTAAACATTTGTAATTGCAACAATTTTCTAGACAAAGTGGAGCATTATCTGACAGAAATGCAGGGCTGCCAATATTTTTGGCAATGACTGTATATATATATATATATATATATATATATATATATATATATATATAGGTATATGTATTACCAAAAAACATTATATATTCATAATCTTTATAGCACCCTGGCAGTTATTGCTTGATGGTGGGAGTGCATACACTATATTGCTTTGATATATATAATATATATATATATATATATATATATATGATATATATAAAACTATTTATTTAAGAATAAATAGAAAATGTTCTGTTATGTGAAGAACAATGGAATGTGAACTATTCATAATTTGAGCCGGGTTAAACGCATTTGTATAAACACGATCAGGTTAGCATGTATCTTTGGGTGTTAGTTTTTTTGCAGTTTTCACGCTGCATTGAAGTCTATGAGAGAAAACGTTGACGCAGTCGCAATATTCTAAGTTCCACTTTCAACTTATAATACGAGCGTAACCCAATGTACGCATAAAACCTCCGTCTAGCAATGTTATCGCTCGAGCGGGAGTACCCATTTGCACTCCACTCCTAAACTAGCTCTTAATTGGAATGTTGTGCATATCAATTTAAGAGAAGATATATGACAAGTAGAATCAGAAATGACTGTTGCACCAAAGCAATACTCCTGTGCACAAGCCCTTTTTTTCCATAACTGCCCTGAAGGAGAATTTGGATTGCTAGAGACCCCCCTATTCATCCGACCTTGACCACAGTGATTTTACCTATTTTTCACGTTAAAAATGATTATAATGCATTTTGCAAACAATGATGAAGTGATGACAGTTGTTCCTGAGTTGCAGGACAGTCAAACATTTTTTATTAACCCCTTAACGACTCATGTCGTACAGGGTATGTCTTGCACAAACTGGTCTTTAAAGACCAGCAACGTACCCTGTACGACGTTGGGATTTAAAGCAGTTGGAAGCAATCCTGATCGCTTTCAGACACTGTCTGGTTATTGCAGTGATGCCTCGATATTGAGGCATCCTGCAATAACCCTTCTTATCCCTCCAGTGCAGAGAGAGCCACTCTGTGGCCCTCTCTGCACCGGACATCGATGGCCGAAAATCATTGGTGGGTGGGAGCCAAAGTGGGAGGCGGGTGGGCGGCCATCGATGGCTTTTATGATTAAGAGGGGGCGGGATCGGTGGCGTGGTCACCACGGCACACATGGACCGTGCATGGGAGGTGGTGGGTGGGCGCGTGCACGGGGAGGGAGCGGGTGGGAACCGCTGCATTACAGAAAAAAATACTTCTAAGTGGGAGAAAGGGGGAGGGAATGGGTTAATAAATTGCTAAGGGATCTGGGAAGGGGTGGGGGTGGTCTTTTGGGGGGGGGAGCTACACTACAGAAAAAAATAAAAAAAAAATATATATTTTTGTATAAACTGGGTACTGGCAGACAGCTGCCAGTACCCAATATGGCACCAAATAAGGTAGATGGGGAGGGTTAGAGAGCTGTTTGGGAGGGATCAGGGAGGTTTGGGGGCTAAGGGGAGACCCTACACAGCAGCATATGTAAATATGCTATTAAAAAAAAAGATACCTTTTATTTTAGTACTGGCAGACTTTCTGCCAGTACTTAAGATGGCAGGGACAATTGTGGGGTGGGGGAGGGAAGAGAGCTGTTTGGGAGGGATCAGGGGGTGTGATGTGTCAGGTGGGAGGCTGATCTCTACACTAAAGCTAAAATTAACCCTGCAATCTCCCTACAAGCTACCTAATTAACCCCTGCACTGCTTGACATAATAAACGTGTGATGCGCAGCAGCATTTAGCGGCCTTCTAATTACCAAAAAGCAACTCCAAAACCATATATGTCGGCTATTTCTCAAAAAAAGGGGATCCCAGAGAAGCATTTACAACCATGTATGCCATAATTGCACAAGTTGTTTGTAAATAATTTCAGTGAGAAACCTAAAATTGTGAAAAATTTAACATTTTTTTTAATTTGATCGCATTTGGCGGTGAAATGGTGGCATGAAATATACCAAGATGGACCTAGATCAATACTTTAGGTTGTCTACTACACTACACTAAAGCTAAAATTAACCCTAGAAGCTCCCTACAGGCTCCCTAATTAACCCCTTCACTGCTGGGCATAATAAAAGTGTGATGCGCAGTGGCATTTAGCGGCCTTCTAATTACCAAAAAGCAATGCCAAAGCCATATATGTCTGCTATTTCTGAACAAAAGGGATCCCAGAGAAGCATTTTCAACTATGTATGACATAATTGCACAAGTTGTTTGTAAATAATTTAATTGAGAAACCTATTGTTTGTGAAAAAATTTGTGAAAAAGTGAACAATTTTGTGTATTTGATCGCATTTGGCGATGAAATGGTGGCATGAAATATACCAAAATGGGCCTTGATCAATAATTTGGGATGTCTTCTAAAAAAATATATACATGTCAAGAGATATTTAGGGATTCCTGAAAGATATCAGTGTCCCAATGGAACTAGCGCTAATTATGAAAAAAAGTGGTTTGGAAATAACAAAGTGCTACTTATATTTATTGCCCTATAACTTGCAAAAAAAGCAAAGAACATGTAAACATTGAGTATTTCTAAACTCAGGACAAAATTTGGAAACTATTTAGCATGGTTTTTTTTGGTGGTTGTAGATGTGTAACAGATTTTGGGGGTCAAAGTTAGAAAAAATGTGTTTTTTCCATTTCTTCCTCATATTTTATATTTTCTTTTTAGTAAATTATAAGATATGATGAAAATAATAGTATATTTAGAAATTCTGTTTAATGGCAAGAAAAACTATATATATATATATATATATATATATATATATATATATATATATATATATATATATATATATATATATATATGTGTGTGTGTGTGGGTACAGTAAATGAGTAAGAGGAAAATTACAGCTAAACACAAACACTGCAGAAATGTAAAAATAGCCCTGGTCCTTAAAGAAAAGAAATTGAAAAATGACCTTGTCCTTATGGGGTTAAGGCATATAAATGCTTCAACATTATTTGCAGAGGTGTGTTGTGCTGATGAGGAATTCTAATAAAAAATACTTACATGTTCCTGGATCTAAATATTTTAATTCTATGGCAAGATTATGACTATTTGCTCTACCATGATACATGAGACTTGTTTAGATACTTATATTTGTCTATCTATTGCCTTGATTAAGAATTCTATGGGTTGTGCCTTTGTGTACATTTAAAGTTGTTTATTTTAGTAACATATTTATTATTGGAGCATCTCAAATTGGAATGATTATATAATTTATCAAAACTTTGTATTGATTAGTTAATTGTAGCTTAGTGGCATGTTTATCAAATATTAAAGGGAAATGAAACCCAAATATTTTCTTTCATGATTTAGAAAGAGCATGACATTTTAAACAACTTTTCAGTTTACTTCTAGTATCTAATTTGCTTCATTCCCTTGATATCCTTTGGTTAAAAGAATATTTAAATAAGCTCAGGAGATGCTGATTGGTGGATGCCCATAGATACCTTGTGTTATTGGCTCACTCATGTGGGTTGCTATTTGTTCAACAAAGGGTACCAAAAGAACAAAGCAAATTATATAATAGAAGTAAAACAAAATGTTGTTTAAAATCGTATGATCTATCTGAATCATGAGAGAAAATGTTTGGGTTTCATGTCCCTTTAAATTTAGACTGCATCCTGAAAGTGTTAGCTTCACATAAATATTTGTTGCTGCCATTATTTATTTACATTTCTTATTTTAGGCAGATAATGATAACAACCAAATGTTAATATTTTGCATTCCTTTGGGCTCTTCTGTATCACATATCAATTTTAATATATATCATTAGGAAATATTTAATGCCAGTTGAAAAGCATATGAACACTTTTTCCTTTAATACTTCTTTCTACTTTTAATCTAAGAGAATTTTGTATATGTTTTTTTCTAGTAGGTTTATTATCAGGAATAACATCTACACATCATAGCTTTTGATCTAGAGAGCTTACAAGAAGACATACTAGATTATTTCTATCTTTTCCAGCAATAATTTTATCTCAGAACAGTGTCTTGTAAATAACCAATTCAAATGTAACATTGCAGTTAAATCAAATCAATAGTTAGAATTGATAGGGATATAAAACCCAAAACGTTCTTTCATGTTAGAGCATGCCATTTTAAACAACTTTCCAATAAACTTCTAATATCAAATTGTCTTTGTTTTCTTGGTATCTTTTGTTGAAAAGCAGGTACCTTCAGATCAGGAGTGCAATACTATATGGCAGCAGTTGTTACATGTGCACACTACATATTTTGATATCTGTTCAACAAAGAGTAATATGAGAATGATGCAAATTCAAAGAGGTATTATAGATTTTTTGAATGGTCTGAATCATGAAAGAAAAATTTACATTTTCATGTTGCTTTAAAAATGATACTTACATGTTGCTATTTGTTTAGTAAATCTTATATTATTATTATATCTTATATATGTCTTTTGTTTCCTTTTCACTTATATACATTTATATATGCTCTTTGTCATGTGGTGAAAGTAGCACAAATTTATTTCAAAAATGACTGTGCACTTAGCTTTTAACTAAACTTCTACTCATCCAAATTCATCTCTATACTTGTCTTGAGCATGTTAAAAGGAAAAAAAAAATATTTCATTAACATAAGAAAGCTAAAATTAATCTGGGGCTTCTATATAATAATAGTGTAAGAAAATATATAATTTTTGCATTGGTATTGTTTAACTTTAAAGGGACAGTCTTGACCTTCTGAGTCGTCTATTAACCGGCCCCCATAAGCACGTAATAATTAACTTAACATTTAACAAAGTAAGACAGACACATAATCGTGGTATAAAATTCTGGCCATAGCCTGTTTATTAACTTAACATAAACTTAAATAACATCATAAATAACAAAGTGCAATAATACACAAACCCACCTATTGCGTGTACCCCTCATTACTATTAATGCGCTAGCATCACGTTACATAACTTTTAACCAACCCAAGGTTAATACTTTATCCAAGACCAGGCCGTCTTTTTGCTCCACTGGACTTAGCAAGGCACTAAGTCCGTTCCATCCAACCTATAACCAGCTCCAAGGGACCCCGTGCCCAAGAAGCAAATTACCTAGCTCTCCCACCCCTTGGGGAGGCTAACAACCAGCCGTTTTTCTGCCTTGGTCTGAAAATTGATGATGCTAGCACACCGCCAAAAACTGGGAAGTCACCACTTCCCCAGTTCCGCCACCCCTCACATCATCAATTGAAGTTTTTCTTGAATGGCCAGAATAAAAAATCCCGTCAACCAAATTCGTTTAAGTGAACGCCATCCTGTAAATAAAACTCACCCTTCCCCACGTCCTCTAAGTCCTCATGATGGACCACTGCCCCATTAATTCTCTTCATAAATGCCGAGACCAAATTGTCCACTTTACGCCTGCTGTTCTCCAACCGACTCTGATCCCAGGCCGCCCGCCAATGTAATCATGGCACCATTGTGGACCACATAATCAGCAATCCAGGAAATAACTCCCGTAAATGCGACAAATCCCTCTTAATCCTTCTAACCAGTTCTTTTTTTGTGGGACGGGAAAATTGTCTGGAATAACCCACAACGGAAAACACAACCGTATATAAATTCACTTGGACTTAAATAAGTCCGTTATTTCTTTAAAACCTCCAGCTCCAAGGAACCCCATGTCCAAGGAGCTACTTAACCTGCTCTCCCACCCCGTGGGGAGGTTAACCCATTCACTTATGGCCATAGTCGAATTGCAAACGTGAGGGAACTAGCACCCGCTAAAGACTGGATTGACTGCCAGGCAGACCAGCCCGCCACCCCTCACACCAAGGAAACCCAATTCTCTTGTGGCCCCAAGAGAAAACCGGAAACCTAAAAGATTAAGGTGTACTCCAACCTGCAAACAAAATTCATCAGTACCCGCATCCTCCAAATCACTGATGCACAACTACCCATTTTACTCCATGCATAAGGCTGCCACCAGCTTGTTCACCTTCCTCCTCCTTGTAAGTCTATAATGGAGCCATACCGCCCTCCAACCAATCTCGTAACATGGCAGACAATACAACAGTTAAACCCTGGGCAAGCCCACAAAAAACCTCTCTGAGCCTCCTTAATCTTACTCACCAGGCTTCTCTGAGGCAAACAACCTAAATCATTACCTCCACCTGAACCACTAGTACCCCATAGACTGGAACAGTTCAGCATAATCCACCACCAGCGGCAACACGCGCACCCATCTGGGGCCCCGTACACCAAACCCTCCAATAGCCTCTTATTATCAAAAAACCCTGGTTGGAGGCCCTTCTTCAGAAACGCAGCTGCACGCCGGGCCCAATAATTGAACAAATTGGCCCACTACCCACATGTGTACCAGACCTACCACCGTATGAATGGAACAACCATAAACAAATTAAACACCCAAATATAAGACACCCCCAACAAAGAAGACACCAAAACCAATACAGCAGCTTCAGTGGCTGCACAAATCCTCGAGGCAAATGAACACTTGCGAGACCGTGGCAACCACATCCCCATAACCCAGCCCCCCATGGGGCTAAATATTATGGCTGACCACCCCACAGGAGTACCATCCTCCACAAACTTTGAAGCAAAAACAAAACCACAAAACACATGCATTACGCCAACTCTAAAGTTCCGAACTGAAAACAATCCTTCCGTTTCGCTCAAACTTTCGCATAGGCCGACCACGTTTCTGCGCTATGTAAGACCTCATCAAGTGGGCTGGTCATCCATACCAAGGTACCCATTCACCCTGGGAATGTTCTCCCCACTCTGTTTGCCCAGGAACAATGCCATCGAAAAACACGAAAGGCATTGGCCAGTGATTTATGAACCCCAGGAATGTGTTTAGCTTCCACCAACGCATGGAAACACAGGCATTGCAACCCGAATGCCCTCAAAACATTCAATAACCGTGGGATTAGGGGCGAGGGGCAGATAATATGTCAACTGCTGATACCACCCCCTTGTTGTCAGTGTGGACAGCACTGACCCGTTTTTTAAAAGAATCGGCCCATCCAAACGTGGCCCCCAGCACTGTAATAACTCAAGAAAACCAAGTCATTACCAATCCTACCTTCTTTCATTTTGCTGGTCATTCAGGTGCACACTCAAAACCGCACCCACGCCTACCCTTCAGCCGCTCAGCCCCACCCCTCCCAAGAAATCTGGGCATCTGAGTTATTGCAGACCCGTTAGAATAAGGATTAAAAAACCCAAACTAAGTCACCGTTTGACATCCTTTTAAAGACTGATAAAATGATGAGGCTGTTTAAACTCGGCTTCAACTAGACATACCGGCTTATCAAATGCTAGGTACCCCCACAATCCTCAGCCATTCTATAAAATTACCCCTGATGCGTAAGCAGGCAAGGGTATTGGCAGGCCAGGCAAACAGAAAGCCGCACATTATTAAAATATTAAATTTGCTCCATTAGGGCTTATTTGCGTACACGGACCAGCTGATTCCATGTATTAAAGCCATAACCTAACAAAATGGGTTGCTTGTAGGTATAATCAGATCTCATTACTTTATTACATTGTGTACATATACCTGCTACTTTAACTTATATATCTGTCCATAAACTAATCACCAATACTTGTGAAGAACAATGTGACACTAACATTTATTACCTCATCTCTTCTATACCCCACTGGGAGTGTAATGCCCACTACCAGCTATTGTTATCACAGCTTGGACTTGATGCCAAAACTTTAAGGCCGGGTTGGGGGTACCACAGGGGAAATACCCATTTACCTCTACCAATATAAGGGTAATGAAAATACTTGTAAAATTCAATACATTCCATTAGGCAGAGTGGATCATTAGGAAGAAATTATAGGTGGAAAAAACACATTGAGTAAACTGTCCCTTCCAGATAAAAAAGTATGGGAAATACCACCAATAGGATCGGACCCAGACCTGGCAATCTCCTAACCAGAGAGAATACAATTAAATTATTGATCCCAAAACCGTAAAATCATAGCGGTTGCAATGCAAGATCTGAGTTCCCATACAACCGTATATCATGACATAAATCATTCAGAGAAATAAAAGTAGACATTCTTAGAGAAGGATGTTTCCAACAAGAAATAATGGTAATGACCACATATACAATGTGTCTATTAAATACTATAAATTATAGGAATATATGTATGACATCACATACGCAGATAATATATATCCTCCATAGGCAACAAAACATGTAAAAGACTTAACTGGACAGACTACACCTTGATTTTCGTTATTTAAAAACAAAACAACTAGATAATCCCTTACTAGTTCCCCAGATTTGCATAACCAACACAGTTATATTAAGATGTGTTCTTAGTGATTACCTTGAATCAAAGCCACTGCAGACTGCTCCCTTATCACAGTGCTTTGACAGACATGCAGTTTAGCCAATCTGTGCAGACTCCTAAATAATTCCACGGGAGTGAGCACAATGTTATTTATATGACCACATGAACTAGCACTGTCTAGCTGTGACAATGTCAAAATGCTCTGAGCTAACAGGCGGTTACCAACAGTTCAGAAATCAGTTTGATCCTCCCCAGGTTTAGCTTTCAAAAATACCAACAAGAGAACAAGCACATTTCTTGATAAATTAATTAAAAAGTTGTTCAAAATTAATTGCTGCAAAATACAGTTAACCAAACAAAAGGAGCCTAGGAAATAAGAGCAACCATCCGTCATTGCTTTGAGAGACATGCAAATTAGCCAATCATTGAAGACTCCTAAACAACTCCCCTGGAGTGAGCACAATGTAATACCTATGACACACACGAACAAGTACTGTCTAACTGAACATTTTTTACAATGCTCCAAGCTAAGAGGCGGTTACCAACAGTTCAGAATTCAGTTTGAGCCTAGTTAAGCTTAGTTTTCCAAAAAACACCACCAAGGGGACAAAGCAAAAAGAATGATAAAAGTCAATTAGAAAGTTGATTTTATTTTTCTTCCTCCTCTGAATCATGAAAGTTTCACTTAGACTGGACTGCACCTTAAGAAAATTAGGTGCCAAATACAGTTAACTGCCACTAGATGGCAGACAAAACAAAGGGATACTAGGAAATAAGAGCAAAACCAATCAAAGCTCTTAAGGCAGAGCAACGAGTGTAAACCATCCCCCCATGAGAATGAATACTAACAAACAAATACATGATAAGTGAGTGGCGGGAAAGTTAAAACAGCGTTCGCTGTACAACAATAGGGTCTCCCTTTAGCGACAACCACAACATATAAACGTGTACTCTATTAATGTGCAGGTGTAAGATTCCCTTTATAAATAGTAAAATATTACAGAACTAAGCCCCAGTGTAAAGAACATCCCCCCACTATACATACCTACCTACACAATTATAGGAGCAGTTTTAAACACAAAAAGTACAAACTAAAAGTCAGTCCACCACATGGAAATGTAATTGACATGTACCCAAAGCGCTG
Source organism: Bombina bombina (assembly GCF_027579735.1). NCBI lineage: Eukaryota > Metazoa > Chordata > Amphibia > Anura > Bombinatoridae > Bombina > Bombina bombina. The sequence goes on along the minus strand of NC_069504.1, from coordinate 158,582,351 downwards.
GAAACAAAAAACCCGAAATTCAGGACATACCAGGAACTCTACAGACAAAGATTATAACATAATTCGCAATTGCTAAACGGAACTGCATGACATAAAGAAGGAGCGGGTGCCAACCCCATATTAGCAAAAGCGCTGCAGCTCCAGATAGGCATATGGCCAGCGTATTAATAATATATACAAACTTTGTGTGCTCGGCTACCCGCTTCCATCGTTCATAGGACTAAGCACAAAGGAACCCCACTGCCAATCACACCCGCGGTCTTTTTCCCCTGACTGCCTCTACCGCGTGGGAACCCAGTAGAACTACAAAGTACAAAAACAACCGCTTACCGCTCTCAGGCTGCAACCCAACAGATGTGTGGGAAAAGAAAAGCACGAACTCTGTAGAGCCATAACGGCAAAATTAAAACATATAAAATAACCCTTTGGTCTAGCAGGCCATAAAAGGCTGAATGTACAATAACCTCTCTGCCTGTGAGGTATATTTGTTATATAGAGAGGGGTAAAACAAACAAATTCCTTTACCGCTCCCAGCCTGCAACTCCAACAGATGCGTGGGAAAGAAAGAACGGTCTCTCTAAAGTGGCAAAGGCTTGCGCTGCAGACCCTCAGACCCGGACCCCTACCCAGATCCCAAAAAACCATATATCTTAATGAAGGAGCTCTCCCCATCCACTATTGCCGTTAGCATACTCGACTTGCAAGCAGCGCTTGTAGTGCTATCAAAGTCTTCAAAATTGATCCCCTTGCCTGTAAAACAATAAACAGACTGAATTAACCTTACACTACACTCTTATGCAGGAGAGGGAAAATCTTTCCCCGCATACACAGCCACAAAAATCCATAAATCAATAGTTATATTATAAGTTACCCTGCTCAAATATCTTAAAGGAGGGGGATAAAACCCCTAATGTGCATTCACCTTCACAACTAGAAGGAACACACAATTACCTTAGGGGCTCCAGCTGCAGGTCAGGTACAAGCAAACAGAAAAACTTCTTTCTGCTTAAAAAAATCTTCAAGAGCTCCTTCCGTGACCAGGTAAGAAACTTTACTGGCCTCACCACGCCCTTCACATCCAACTACTTCCTCTTTTCTCCTCCTACAACACTGGGGCCTCCTCCTCCCATCCGGTCAAAGGGCCCCTCCCACTATGTTCCCCCATTTACGGGGCCCACTAACATCAGCATTTGTATTGTTTAAAAAGATAGATAATTCCTTTATTACCCATTCCCCAGTTTTGCATAACCAACACAGTTATACTAATACACTTTTTACCTCTGTGATTACCTTGTATCTAAGCCTTTGCAGACTGTCCCCTTTTCTTTCATGTAATTGGCAAGAGTCCATGAGCTACTGACATATGGGATATACAATCCTACCAGGAGGGGCGAAGTTTCCCAAACCTCAAAATGCCTATAAATACAACCCTCACCACACCCACAATTCAGTTTTACAAACTTTGCCTCCTATGGAGGTGGTGAAGTAAGTTTGTACTAAGATTTCTACGTTGATATGCGCTTCTCAGCATTGTTGAAGCCCGATTCCTCTCAGAGTACAGCGAATATCAGAGGGACGTGAAGGGAGTATCACTTATTTGAATACGATGATTTCCCTAACGGGGGTCTATTTCATAGGTTCTCTGTTATCGGTCGTAGAGATTCATCTCCTACCTCCCTTTTCAGATCGACGATATACTTTCAATTTACCATTACCTCTACTAATAACTGTTTTAGTACTGGTTTGGCTATCTGCTATATGTGGATGGGTGTCTTTTGGTAAGTATGTTTTTTATTACTTAAGACACCTCAGCTATGGTTTGGCACTTTATGCATTTATATAAAGTTCTAAATATATGTATTGTACTTATATTTGCCATGAGTCAGGTTCATGTATTTCCTTCAGCAGACTGTCAGTTTTATATTTGGGGAATTTAAATATTTTAAGAAATGTTTTTCTTACCTGGGGTTTTAGTCTTTTTTTCAATTGACTACTTCTTGCTATTGCGGGTATTAGGCCTGCGGGTGTGTCAAATGCTAAACTTTATTGCGTCATTCTTGGCACGAAATTTTTTTTGCTGCGGAAAAATATGTTTATGACGTAACTTCGTCATTTCCGGCATCATACGTGACGCCGAGACCTTTCACACGGCGGCGTCATTAGTGACGCGAGTGTATCATTTCCGGTTATTTTTGGGGCCAAAAAAGTTTACCTTACGTTGTGCGTCATACTTGGCGCCCAATTTTTTTCATTATTTCAATACCCCATTGATGTTTGCCTCTTGCTTTTTTCTCTATCAGAGGCCTATGCTTTTGCATTTTTCCCATTCCTGAAACTGTCATATAAGGAAATAGATAATTTTGCTTTATATGTTGTTTTTTCTCTTACATTGAGCAAGATGTCCCAATCTGATCCTGCCTCAGAAGTTTCTGCTGGAACATTGCTGCCTGACATCGGTTCTAACAAAGCTAAGTACATTTGTTAAAAGTGTAGAAATTATTCCACCAAATGCCATTTGTAATAGTTGTCATGATAAACTTTTACATGCAGATAGTGTTTCTATCAGTAATAGTACATTGCCAGTTGCAGTTCCTTCAACTTCTAATGTACATGATATACCTGTAAATTTTAAAGAATTTGTTTCTGATTCTATTCTGAAGGCTTTGTCTGCATTTCCACCTTCTAATAAACGTAAAAGGTCTTTTAAAACTTCTCATTTAGATGCTGAAATTTCAAATGACCAGCAACATAATAATTTATCCTCTTCTGATGAGGATCTATCTGATTCAGAAGATCCTTCCTCAGACATTGACACTGACAAATCTACTTATTTATTTAAAATAGAGTATATGCGTTCTTTATTAAAAGAAGTGTTAATTACTTTGGATATTGAGGTAACCAGTCCTATTGACGTTCAGTCTAATAAATGCTTAAATGCTGTTTTTAAACCTCCTGTGGTTTCCCCAGGGGTTTTTCCTATTCCTGAGGCTATTTCTGATATGCTTTCTAGGGAATGGAATAAGCCAGGTACTTCTTTTATTCCTTCTTCAAGGTTTAAAAAATTGTATCCTTTACCAGCAAAATCTATAGAGTTTTGGGAAAAAATCCCCAAAGTTGATGGGGCTATTTCTACTCTTGCTAAACGTACCACTATTCCTATGGAAGATAGTACTTCCTTTAAATATCCTTTAGATAGGAAGCTTGAATCCTATCTAAGGAAGGCCTATTTATATTCAGGTCATCTTCTCAGACCTGCTATTTCTTTGGCTGATGTTGTGGCTGTCTCAACTTATTGGTTAGAGAACTTAGCGCAACGAGAATTGGATCCTGACATATCTAGCATTACTCAGTTACTGCAACATGCTAATAATTTTATTTGTGATGACATTTTTGATATTATCAAAATTTATGTTAGATCCATGTCTTTAGCTATATTAGCTAGAAGAGCTTTGTGGCTTAAATCTTGGAATGCTGATATGACATCTAAATCTAGATTACTATCTCTTACTTTCTAAGGTAATAATTTATTTGGTTCTTAGTTGGATTCTATTATTTCCACTATCACTGGAGGAAAATTAGTTTTTTTGCCTCAGGATAAAAAACCTAAGGGCAAATCTAAGGCTTCTAACCGTTTTCGTTCCTTTCGTCACAAGGAATCTGCTTCCAGTTGGAAGCCTTCCTCAAATTGGAATAAATCCAAGCCATAGGAAACCAAAGTCTGTCCCTAAGTCCGCATGAAGGTGCGGCCCTCATTCCAGCTCAGCTGGTAGGGGGTAGATTAAGGTATTTCAAGGATTTTTGGATAAAATCTGTCCAAAATCATTGGATTCAGAGCATTGTCTCTCAAGGGTATCGAATAGGATTCAAAGTAAGACCTCCTGTGAGATTTTTTCTCTCACGCATCCCTGTAAATCTAGTAAAAGCTCAGGCTTTTCTGAAGTGTGTTTCAGACCTGGAGTCTTCAGGGGTAATCATGCCAGTTCCTCCTCAGGAACAAGGTTTGGGGTTTTATTCAAACCTATTCATTGTACCAAAGAAAGAAAATTTGTTCAGAACAGTTCTGGATCTGAAAATTTTGAATCGTTATGTAAGAGTACCAACTTTCAAGATGGTGACTATAAGGACTATTCTGCCTTTTGTTCAGCAAGGACATTATGGGGGGTAGTTATCAAGCCGTCAACCTCAAATACGCTGGAATTCCGCATCGTATTTGTGGCGAGGCTGATTCGCCTTAGTTATCAAAAGCTAGAGACCGGCAAAAGTAGAATTTTGTGACGTAAACTTCGATCCGCCGGACTCAGTCCGACAAAGATCGATTCTTAAAGCACTACAGATGTTCCGCACACAAGTGCAGCACAATCTGACTACTTTTGCTAGTTATCAAAAAACTAGCAGGTACGCTCGACACTTTTCCGGCCCAGCGTACCTGGTTTTCAAACAGGAATCAATGGGAGTCTGACCATAGCGAAAGTACAAGTTCGCTGCTGCCAGACATCCCATTGATTCCTATGGGAGATGTCTGCACCTAACACCCTAACATGTACCCCGAGTCTAAACACCACTAATCTGTCCCCCCTACACCGCCGCAACTAAATAAAGTTATTACCCCCTAAACCGCCGTTCCCGGAGCCCACTGCAAGCTACTCTATACATATTAACCCCTAAACTGCCGATCCCGGAGCCCACCGACACTATAATAAATATGTTAACCCCTAAACCGCCGCTCCCATAGCCCACCCCAAGCTACTCTATACATATTAACCCCTAAACCGCCGCTCCCGGAGCCCACCGACACTATAATAAATATGTTAACCCCTAAACCGCCGCTCCCGGAGCCCACCGCAAGCTACTCTATACATATTAACCCCTAAACCGCCACACCCGGAGCCCACCGCCACCTTCATTATACCTAGCAACCCCTATCCTGCCCCCCCTATACCGCCGCCCTCTATAATAAATTTATTAACCCCTATCCTGCCCCCCTTCACAGTGTCCCCACCTATAATAAATGTATTAACCCCTATCCTGCCCCCCTACACCGTCGCCACCTATAATAAATTTATTAACCCCTATCCTGCCCCCCACTACGCCGCCGCCACTGTAATAAAATTATTAACCCCTAAACCTAAGTCTAACACTAACCCTAACACCCCCCTAACTTAAATATGAATTAAATAAATCTAAATAATATTTCTCTTATTAACTAAGTTAATCCTATTTAAAACTAAATACTTACCTTTAAAATAAACCCTAAAATAGCTACAATATAAATAATAATTATATTGTAGCTATCTTAGGATTTATTTTTATTTTACAGGTACCTTTCAATTTATTTTAACTAGGTACAATAGCTATTAAATAGTTATTAACAATTTAATAGCTTACCTAGCTAAAATAAAGAGAAATTTACCTGTAAAATAAAAACTAACCTAAGTTACATTTACACCTAACACTACACTATACTTTAATAAATTATTCCTATTTAAAATAAATACTTACCTGTAAAATAAACCCTAAGATAGCTACAATATAATTAATAATTACATTGTAGCTATCTTAGGATTTTTATTTATTTTACAGGTAACTTTGTATTTATTTTAGCTAGTTAGAATAGTTATTAAATAGTTATTAACTATTTAATAACTACCTAGCTAAAAGAAATACAAAATTACCTGTAAAATAAATCCTAACCTAAGTTACAATTAAACCTAACACTACACTATCATTACATTAATTAAATAAATTAACTACAAATAACTACAATTAAATACAATTACATAAACTAACTAAAGTACAAAAAATAAAAATAGCTAAGTTACAAAAAATAAAAAAAATAAGTTACAAACATTTAAAAAAATATTACAACAATTTTAAGCTACTTAAACCTAATCTAAGCCCCCTAATAAAATAACAAACCCCCCCAAAATACAAAAATGCCCTACCCTATTCTACATTAAAAAAGTTCAAAGCTCTTTTACCTTACCAGCCCTTAAAAGGGCCTTTTGTGGGGGCATGCCCCAAAGAATTCAGCTCTTTTGCCTGTAAAAGAAAAATACAACCCCCTCAACATTAAAATCCACCACCCACATAACCCTAATCAAACCCAAACCCCCCTTAAAATAACCTAACACTAATCCCCTGAAGATCATCCTACCTTTAGTTGTCTTCACTCAGCCGAGCCACCGATGGAACTGAAGAGGACATCCGGAGCGGCAGAAATGATCATCCAAGGGGCGCTGAAGAAATCTTCCATCCGATGAAGTGATCCTCCAAGCGGCGCTGAAGAAATCTTCCATCCGGGCGAGGTCATCTTCCAAGAGGCGCTGAAGAAGTCTTCTATCCGGGCGAGGTCATCTTTCAAGCCGGGTCTTGAATCTTCATCCCGCCGACGCGGAACATCCTTCTTTCCCAATGGACTACCGACGAATGAAGGCTCCTTTAAGGGACGTCATCCATGATGGCGTCCCTTCAATTCCGATTGGCTGATAGGATTCTATCAGCCAATCAGAATTAAGGTAGGAAAAATCTGATTCAAGTTCAATCCGATTGGCTGATCGGAACAGCCAATAGAATGCGAGCTCAATCTGATTGGCTGATCGGAACAGCCAATAGAATGCGAGCTCAATCTGATTGGCTGATTGGATCAGCCAATCGGATTGAACTTGAATCTGATTGGCTGATTCAATCAGCCAATCAGATTTTTCCTACCTTAATTCCGATTGGCTGATAGAATCCTATCAGCCAATCGGAATTGAAGGGATGCCATCTTGGATGACGTTCCTTAAAGGAGCCTTCATTCGTCGGTAGTCCGTCGGGAAAGAAGGATGTTCCGCGTCGGCGGGATGAAGATTCAAGACCCGGCTTGAAAGATGACCTCGCCCGGATAGAAGACTTCTTCAGCGCCTCTTGGAAGATGACCTCGCCGGGATGGAAGATTTCTTCAGCGCCGCTTGGAGGATCACTTCATCGGATGGAAGATTTCTTCAGCGCCCCTTGGATGATCATTTCTGCCGCTCCGGATGTCCTCTTCAGTTCCATCGGTGGCTCGGCTGAGTGAAGACGACTAAAGGTAGGATGATCTTCAGGGGATTAGTGTTAGGTTATTTTAGATTAGGGGTATATGGGTGGTGGGTTTTAATGTTGGGGGGGTTGTATTTTTCTTTTACAGGCAAAAGAGCTGAATTCTTTGGGGCATGCCCCCACAAAAGGCCATTTTAAGGGCTGGTAAGGTAAAAGAGCTTTGAACTTTTTTAATGTAGAATAGGGTAGGGCATTTTTTTATTTTGGGGGGGTTGTTATTTTATTAGGGGGCTTAGATTAGGTGTAAGTAGCTTAAAATTATTGTAATATTTTTTTAAATGTTTGTAACTTATTTTTTTTAATTTTTGTAACTTAACTTTTTTTTATTTTTTGTACTTTAGTTAGTTTATGCAATTGTATTTAATTGTAGTTATTTGTAGTTAATTTATTTACTTAATGTAATGATAGTGTAGTGTTAGGTTTAATTGTAACTTAGGTTAGGATTTATTTTACAGGTAATTTTGTATTTCTTTTAGCTAGGTAGTTATTAAATAGTTAATAACTATTTAATAACTATTCTAACTAGCTAAAATAAATACAAAGTTCCCTGTAAAATAACTAAAAATCCTAAGATAGCTACAATGTAATTATTAATTATATTGTAGCTATCTTAGGGTTTATTTTACAGGTAAGTATTTATTTTAAATAGGAATAATTTATTAAAGTATAGTGTAGTGTTAAGTGTAATTGTAACTTAGGTTAGTTTTTATTTTACAGGTAAATTTCTCTTTATTTTAGCTAGGTAAGCTATTAAATAGTTAATAGCTATTTAATAACTATTGTACCTAGTTAAAATAAATTGAAATGTACCTGTAAAATAAAAATAAATCCTAAGATAGCTACAATATAATTATTATTTATATTGTAGCTATATTAGGGTTTATTTTAAAGGTAAGAATTTAGTTTTAAATAGGATTAACTTAGTTAATAAGAGAAATATTATTTAGATTTATTTAATTAATATTTAAGTTAGGGGGTGTTAGGGTTAGTGTTAGACTTAGGTTTAGGGGTTAATAATTTTATTACAGTGGCGGCGGCGTAGTGGGGGGCAGGATAGGGGTTAATAAATTTATTGTAGGTGGCGACGGTGTAGGGGGGCAGGATAGGGGTTAATAAATTTATTATAGGTGGCGACGGTGTAGGGGGGGCAGGATAGGGGTTAATAAATTTAATATAGGTTGCGGCGGGTTCAGGGAGCGGCGGTTTAGGGGTTAAACTATTTATTTATTTGCGGCGAGGTGCGGGATCAGCAGGATAGGGGTTAATAACTTTATTATAGAGGGCGACGGTATAGGGGGGGCAGGATAGGGGTTACTAGGTATAATGTAGGTGGCAGCGGTGTCCGGGAGCGGCGGTTCAGGGGTTAATACATTTATAAGACTTGCGGCGGGGTCTAGGAGCGGCGGTTTAGGGGTTAGTAACTTTATTTAGTTGCGGGGGGCTCTGGGGGCGCCGATATAGGGGGTAGAACAGTGTAGTTTAGTGTGAGTGCTTAGTGACAGGCTAGCAAGAAAGCTGTCAAACAGCTGAAGAGCAGTGAGATCGGATGAGTGATAACTCTCACAGTCCGCTGCTCATCGCCCCGCGGCTTTTTGACAGCTTTACTTGATAACTTAGGCAACTTTTTTCAGGTCCGCGGCGGCGATGTGAGGCGAGCTTAGGCGGGCGTATTGGGCCGCCGAAGGCAGGAAAGTTGACACGTTGATAACTACCCCCCAAAATGTCCACAATAGACTTGCAGGATGCATACCTTCATATTCCGATTCATCCAGAACACTATCAGTTTCTGAGATTCTCTTTTCTAGACAAGCATTACCAATTTGTTGCTCTTCCATTTGGCATAGCAACAGCTCCAAGAATCTTTTCAAATGTTCTGGGTGCCCTACTATCTGTAATCAGAGAACAGGGTATTGCAGTGTTTCCTTATTTGGACAATATCTTGGTACTTGCTCAGTCTTTACATACTGCAGAATCTCACACGAATCAACTAGTGTTGTTTCTTCGGAAACATGGTTGGAGGATCAATTTACCAAAAAGTTTCTTAATTCCTCAGACAAGGGTCACCTTTTTAGGTTTCCAGATAGATTCAGTGTCCATGACTCTGTCTCTAACAGACAAGAGACGTTTAAAATTGGTTGCAGCATGCCGCACCTTCAGTCTCAGTCATTCCCTTCAGTGGCTATGTGCATGGAAGTTTTAGGTCTCATGACTGCAGCATCGGACGCGATCCCCTTTGCTCGTTTTCACATGAGACCTCTACAGCTTTGCATGCTGAATCAATGGTGCAGGGTTTATACAAAGATATCATAATTAATATCCTTGAATCCCAATGTACGACTCTCTCTGACATGGTGGATAGATCACTGTCGTTTGGTTCAAGGGGCCTCTTTTGTTCGGCCAACCTGGACTGTGATCTCAACAGATACAAGTCTTTCAGGTTGGGGAGCTGTTTGGGGATCTCTGACAGCACAAGGGGTTTGGAAATCTCAAGAGGCAAGATTACCAATAAATATTTTAGAACTCCGTGCAATTCTCAGGGCTCTTCAGTTTTGGCCTCTGCTAAAGAGAGAACCATTCATTTGTTTTCAGGCAGACAATATCACAACTGTGGCTTATGTCAATCATCAGGGTGGGACTCACAGACCCCAAGCTATGAAAGAAGTATCTCGGATACTTGCTTGGGCGGAATCCAGCTCCTGTCTAATGTCTGCGGTGCATATCCCAGGTGTAGACAATTGGAAGGCGGATTATCTCAGCCGCCAGACTTTACATCCAGGGGAGTGGTCTCTCCATCCATATGTGTTTTCTCAGATTGTTCAGATGTGGGGTCTTCCAGAGATAGATCTCATGGCCTCTCATCTAAACAAGAAACTTCCCAGATACCTGTCCAGGTCCAGGGATGTTCAGGCGGAAGCAGTGGATGCACTGACACTTCCTTGGTGTTTTCATCCTGCTTACATCTTCCCGCCTCTAGTTCTCCATCCAAGAGTGATCTCCAAAATCATCATGGAACAGTCTTTTGTGTTGCTGGTGGCTCCAGCATGGCCACACAGGTTTTGGTATGCGGATCTGGTGCGGATGTCCAGTTGCCCGCCTTGGCCACTTCCGTTATGGCCGGACCTACTATCTCAAGGTCCGTTTTTCCATCAGGATCTCAAATCATTAAATTTGAAGGTGTGGAAATTGAACACTTAGTTCTAAGTCATAGAGGTTTCTCTGACTCAGTGATTAATACTATGTTACAAGCTCGTAAATCTGTCTCTAGAAAGATTTATTATAGAGTTTGGAAGACTTAAATTTCATGGTGTTCTTCTTATAAATTCTCCTGGCATTCTTTTAGAATTCCTAGAATTTTACAGTTCCTTCAGGATGGTTTGGATAAGGGTTTGTCTGCAAGTTCCTTGAAAGGACAAATCTCCGCTCTTTCTGTTTTATTTCACAGAAAGATTGCTATACTTCCTGATTTTCACTGTTTTGTACAGGCTTTATTTCGTATTAAGCGTGTCATTAAATCAATTTCTCCTCTTTGGAGTCTTAATTTGGTTCTGAAGGCGTTACAGGCTCCTCCATTTGAGCCTATGCATTCTTCGGACATTAAACTACTTTCTTGGAAAGTGTTGTTCCTTTTGGCTATCTCTTCTGCTAGAAGAGTTTCTGAGCTATCTGCTCTTTCTTGTGAGTCTCCTTTTCTGATTTTTCATCAGGATAAGGCAGTTCTGCAGACTTCTTTTCAATTTTTACCCAGGTTGTGAATTCTAACAACATTAGTAGAGAAATTGTTGTCCCTTCCTTATGTCCTAATCCTAAGAATTCTTTGGAGAGATCCTTACATTCTTTGGATGTGGTAAGAGCTTTGAAATATTATGTGGAAGCTACTAAAGATTTCAGGAAGACTTTCAGTCTATTTGTTTTATTTTCTGGTCCTAGGAAAGGTCAGAAGGCTTCTGCTAGTTCCTTGGCTTCTTGGTTGAAACTTTTGATTCATCAAGCTTATTTGGAGTCGGGTCAGGCCCTGCCTCAGAGAATTACAGCTTATTTTACTAGATCAGTTTCCAATTCATGGGCTTTTAAGAATGAAGCTTCAGTTGATCAGATTTGCAATGCGGCGACTTGGTCCTCTTTGCATACATTTACTAAATTCTACCGTTTTGATGTATTTGCTTCTTCGGAAGCAGTTTTTGGTAGAAAAGTTCTTCAGGCAGCTGTTTCAGTTTGATTCTTCTGCTTTTGATTTAATTTTTTTTCTTTCAAAGATGAAATAAACTTATTTTTGTTTTGGGTTGTGGATTAATTTTTTCAGCGGAATATGGCTGTTTTAATTTTTATTCCCTCCCTCTCTAGTGACTCTTGAGTGGAAGACTCCATATCTTGGCTATTGATATCCCATATGTCACTAGCTCATGGACTCTTGCCAATTACATGAAAGAAAACATAATTTATGTAAGAACTTACCTGATAAATTCATTTCTTTCATATTGGCAAGAGTCCATGAGGCCCACCCTTTTTATGGTGGTTATGATTTTTTTGTATAAAGCACAATTATTTCCAAATTTCCTTTGCTGATGCTTTCTACTCCTTTCTTTATCACCCCACTGCTTGGATATTGGTTAAACTGAATTGTGGGTGTGGTGAACAGTGTATTTATAAGCATTTTGAGGTTTGGGAAACTTTGCCCCTCCTGGTAGAATTGTATATCCCATACGTCACTAGCTCATGGACTCTTGCCAATATGAAAGAAATGAATTTATCAGGTAAGTTCTTACATAAATTATGTTATATCAGTTCTTTTGACAGACTTTGCATTTTAGCCAATCAGTGTTCACTCCTAAGTAACTCCACGAGCATGAGCACAATGTTATCTATATGGCCCACATGAACTAATGGCCTCTAGTTGTGAAAAACTGTCAAAAATGCATTCAGATAAGAGGGGCTAAGAAATTAGCATATGAGTTTACCTAGGTTTAGCTTTCAAATAAGAAAAACAAAAAAAATAAAAGTCAATTGGAAAGTTGTTTAAAATGTCATTCCCTATCTGAATCATGAAAGTTTATTTTTAACTAGACTGTTCCTTTAAGTATGAAGCTGATATTTGTAAGAACAATGTGTTCTTATACTTTTAGCATTGTTTTTGTTTTGTTTCCTAATTGACCACTTTTATCACTGTTTGATCAGCATACTAACACTAAAGTATTTCTAAAGCTATGATAGTTTAAATTTTTTTGTTTTGAGAGGTAGAAAATAATTAACAGCTTGGAAATATTATCTAGATTTTAGACTTCTTTTTTATTATGTAGTAAAACATCCTTAGACTTATTTAAAATATTATCCTGGTAGTCCAGTAAAGTACCATAAAGTTGAATTGGACCAAAATACTAAACTTTTCCTTGGCTATTTTCACATGACAGGCTTAAATAATAGATCATTGTAGTGCTCTGTTTTATGTGGGTAGGAACTTGGCCACATTTTTTAATTTCCCTTGCTTGGAACATCCTACACCATATTTCTCTTTTTCCCTCATCTATTTTACCTAGAGAAAGCTTGGAAATATACAGCAGATTCTGACCTTCTCTTTATTACATAAAGTAAAACATTGTTATACTTACGTAACATATTTATCTTGGAAGTCCGTAAAGTACCATAAACTCAAATTAGATTAAAGACTAAACTTTTCCTTGGAAATTTTCACATAACAAGCTTTCAAAACAGAATGTATTTGTATTCTGTTCTAGGCTGTATTGACCTACCAGGACACTAGGAGATTTCCTGTTGGGCTAAAGGATCTGGGCTGGCAGGCTGCAATTTAAGAAAGTGTTGCTGCTGGTGAGGGGATGCAGCTGTATCAGATTTCTTCTGATATATCTGTATTAAGGTCACAAAGTATTTCCTTGTAAGTTTTATTTCCTAGACCATGTACCATTTAAGTCCTCTTTTGAATAATTTCTAGGGACTAGTCAAGACCCACTGCAAGAAAGAATGAAAAACTCTATTGAATGCCTTCTAAATATCACAATATGGCTAATCATGTCCACACTGTGAAGGGGAGTTATGGATTAAAATGGGTTGTAGGGTGCCAATATTACAGCCTTTTCATTAAAAACTGTGTCTATAAGAATAGGGGGCGCCCTAGAGATTATATAATGTTAAATAAAGGTATAATGATAGATTTATTACTCAATTTAGTGTGTATTAGTAATGTGTATAATGTATATCTAAAGTAGATAATCCAATAAGGAACAGTATAATAAATACAATTTGTTATCCCAATAGATACACTGTTAGTCAAATATTACAAGCATAAAAAACTGTAAAAATGATAAAGTCTTTGATCTTTGGATGGTAGATAGAGGGGATGCGAGGCAGCAATCTGTGGAGAACCCGGCCAGGATCCTAATATGGTTATCTATAAACAAGAAGAGAGACAGATGCGCCACGTGGCCCAATATTGTTTGATCCACACAGATGCACGTTCAGATAGTACTATATTAAACTCACAATCTTGAGCGCACTCCAATTAGTGCATTGGGAGCAGTCTGGGATCTATGACAGTCACCCAGCAGACCGGCCTCTTAGGAATGAACTGGAATTTCTGTGAGAAAGATATAAAAAGACACAGAGGTGCCTATATGGCCTAGTACAGTCTTGAACCCAGGAGCAGTGATGTATGTAATAAGAGATATACTCACATTTGGTAGTGCATCCCTATTGATGCTGGTAAAACAGGAAGGGATCAATACAGTCACCCAACAGACTATGACAAGGCTTCCACAGGAGGCAATCAGCAAATTTCCAATGGACCAGAGATGGAACCAAAAAATCCACAATAGCAAGTGTTTTGGTTAAAAAAGTTATAAACTTTACTAACAAAGATTAAAATCAAGCGACGCGTTTCTCAGCAAACAAGCTGTTTCATCAGGCTTATAAAAATTGACTTAAACACTTGCTATATATACCCACATTTGTATCAACATAATTAACAACACCTGTGAAAGGAGTGGCTGGAGGCAACTCCCTCATTTCTGAGCCTATCAGCATTCAATATAATAAAATGACAGTCAAAATTCCAAACAAATTTAAGTGTTAATACAAACTTGCAGTGTGAATTAATATTCTTCACAATTGTTACCTTTATGAATAATCATTATAAACATTGTATAAGAACAATTCAAACAATGTTTCATGGCACCATTTAGTATGATAGCTGTTTTTTTGTCATGTATTAAAAAGTGCTTAGACTAGATCTCCCTATGGGAAAAGAATAAGGACTAAAAATCATTTTAGGCTGAACTTACTTGATTATAGATCATATAATGATGTCTGAGCAGTCTGAGTCATGGCGTGTTTGTATACAAACTGGCGTTCCCTAATACTCATTGCGCATGCGTGTGATGTCATACGTCAATCGCTGAGTTGCGCTGTATACGGATAATACAAATCCCCGATCTAGTATGCCAGAAGGCATTAGTGGTCCAATATCATATGTCTATATAACCCAATTATGTTAAAAGCTTTTTAGTAAGTCTAATCTTGTTCATAATGGTTTTTAGATAAAGTACTATTTTAGTGCCGATGACGAGTGCCGTATCCTAATAGTAATGGGGCTTGTACTGTGTATGTGATTGGTCAAAACAGACTGTGTATAGACTTAACATCAGTCAATAGCAGATCGATACGTCCCAAGGGGCATGTCTTATCGGCTAATGAATGGATACTAAAAGTATACTGGTCTCTAAATTCTAACGTAATGATTGACATATGGCTATGACAAAGAAGTAGTAACAACAAAATTCATATCGCCCATCAGCGTGGTTGTGATAACTAAATATGCTAATTACTGGTCTAGACACTTTCAAGTGTCCGTGTGAATCCCATATCAAAAATGATTGCTAAAATAATAACGTGTTTTATCTAATGTTGACATTCTATTTAAATGAATAAAATTTTGTAAGATATATATATTGAATTGACATTATAAAATTATATCGTATGAGTGATTATCCTATAACTAGTGTAAAGTTTAAGGTATCAATTTATCTTCCCATATGTTGTTGACTCTTAATGAGTTATTTGATATAGCGCAATTCCTCGTTAATAATAATGTGACAATGTTAGTGTTTAAATATAATATAATTAAATAAGTTTATAGTTAAATTAAAGATATGATATTATGAAGTGCTAAAGTGTTGTATAATAACAGACAAAGTCTTAGAAATAATATATTGTTGTGAATAATAAAATATATCACAATACAGATAAGAATAGTGATTCTAACAATATAAATAGAAATATAATATGTATTCTCACGAGATCCCCCATGATCTTTAGAATGTATATGTGTAATAAGATATGTGACAAATCCAGTATTGTATAAATATGTCAAGGTTAATCATACTACCAGTAGTATTTGATGTTAATGTTTATTTATTATTATATATAACAATTCTATAGTCCTAGTACATTAACATCAAATACTACTGGTAGTATGATTAACCTTCACATATTTATACAATACTGGATTTGTCACATATTTTATTACACATATACATTCTAAAGATCATGGGGGATCTCGTGAGAATACATATTATATTTCTATTTATATTGTTAGAATCACTATTCTTATCTGTATTGTGATATATTTTATTATTCACAACAATATATTATTTCTAAGACTTTGTCTGTTATTATACAACACTTTAGCACTTCATAATATCATATCTTTAATTTAACTATAAACTTATTTAATTCTATTATATTTAAACACTAACATTGTCACATTATTATTAACGAGGAATTGCACTATATCAAATAACTCAATAAGAGTCAACAACATATGGGAAGATAAATTGATACCTTAAACTTTACACTAGTTATAGGATAATCACTCATACGATATAATTTTATAATGTCAATTCAATATATATATCTTACACAATTTTTTTCATTTAAATAGAATGTCAACATTAGATAAAACACGTTATTATTTTAGCAATCATTTTTGATATGGGATTCACACGGACACTTGAAAGTGTCTAGACCAGTAATTAGCATATTTAGTTATCACAACCACGCTGATGGGCGATATGAATTTTGTTGTTACTACTTGTTTGTCATAGCCATATGTCAATCATTACGTTAGAATTTAGAGACCAGTATACTTTTAGTATCCATTCATTAGCCGATAAGACATGCCCCTTGGGACGTATCGATCTGCTATTGACTGATGTTAAGTCTACAAACAGTCTGTTTTGACCAATCATACACACAGTCATAAGCCATATGTCAATCATTACGTTAGAATTTAGAGACTAGTACACTTTTAGTACCCATTCATCAGCCGATAAGACATACCCCTGGTGACGTATCGATCTACTATTGACTGATGTTAAGTCTATACACAGTCTGTTTTGACCAATCACATACACAGTACAAGCCCCATTACTATTAGGATACGGCACTCGTCATCGGCACTAAAATAGTACTTTATCTAAAAACCATTATGAACAAGATTAGACTTACTAAAAAGCTTTTAACATAATTGGGTTATATAGACATATGATATTGGACCACTAATGCCTTCTGGCATACTAGATCGGGGATTTGTATTATCCGTATACAGCGCAACTCAGCGATTGACGTATGACATCACACGCATGCGCAATGAGTATTAGGGAACGCCAGTTTGTATACAAACATGCCATGACTCAGACTGCTCAGATATCATTATATGATCTATAATCAAGTAAGTTCAGCCTAAAACAATTTTAGTCCTTATTCTTTTCCCATAGGGAGATCTAGTCTAAGCACTTTTTAATACATGACAAAAAAACAGCTATCATACTAAATGGTGCCATGAAACATTGTTTGAATTGTTCTTATACAATGTTTATAATGATTATTCATAAAGGTAACAATTGTGAAGAATATTAATTCACACTGCAAGTTTGTATTAACACTTAAATTTGTTTGGAATTTTGACTGTCATTTTATTATATTGAATGCTGATAGGCTCAGAAATGAGGGAGTTGCCTCCAGCCACTCCTTTCACAGGTGTTGTTAATTATGTTGATACAAATGTGGGTATATATAGCAAGTGTTTAAGTCAATTTTTATAAGCCTGATGAAACAGCTTGTTTGCTGAGAAATGCGTCGCTTGATTTTAATCTTTTTTAGTAAAGTTTATAACTTTTTTAACCAAAACACTTGCTATTGTGGATTTTTTGGTTCTATCTCTGGTCCATTGGAAATTTGCTGATTGCCTCCTGTGGAAGCCTTGTCATAGTCTGTTGGGTGACTGTATTGATCCCTTCCTGTTTTACTAGCATCAATAGGGATGCACTACCAAATGTGAGTATATCTCTTATTACATACATCACTGCTCCTGGGTTCAAGACTTTACTAGGCCATATAGGCACCTCTGTGTCTTTTTATATCTTTCTCACAGAAATTCCAGTTCATTCCTAAGAGGCCGGTCTGCTGGGTGACTGTCATAGATCCCAGACTGCTCCCAATGCACTAATTGGAGTGCGCTCAAGATTGTGAGTTTAATATAGTACTATCTGAATGTGCATCTGTGTGGATCAAACTATATTGGGCCATGTGGCGCATCTGTCTCTCTTCTTGGTCATTAAAAACTAATATACTTTAATTCTGGAAAAATATTTGAGGAAGGAGTATTCCAGAAATTCTCTTGAGGAAATTTGGTGTGTGCATTCTATGGACTCAATGGGAAATCAGGCTGGTCTTCAATTTTTCTGCTGCTTTCATTACCAGTCCGGCCCTGGCTCTGTTTCAAACAAGAAAGAACATCATTAATTCCCTTTGTGGCATATAAAACCATATATCTCTTTTTTCTTCATTTTTTTATTTACTTATAGAACCCTTGGAGAATCTCTCCTTACAAAGTTAAAAATGGGACTGAAATAAATTGCAGACTGCTGTAGACAATGTATGCTTATCTATTCACATGTTACTATTGTTTATACACCATTTACATCACATTTTATTGCTTGCTGAATGGTGTTTTTTTTTTTTACTGGCACCAATGTTTATAAAATAAAGCTCTTGTTATAGAGTAAGAGAAAAGCATTATGGTTATTCAATGGATATGCACAATACAATCCCAGTAGTAAAACTGAGGTATCATCCTTCATTTGTGTACAAAGCACCTGAAAAGGCAGAGGTAACTAATGGAAGGGGTGATATATGAGTCTTGATAAAGGCCTATATTGTGACCAAAACGCGTTGACCAGAGCTGGTAAGCATAATTCCACTACCTTTTCTTGGTGTCTGTACATTCTACAATATTGTTTATAATTTAGAGGCACACTCAGGAAGACACTCGACCGGATCACCAGAATTCACCTGAGAAACACTTCTAGCAAATTACAAGTTGGTTTATCATTCACTATTTGAAATTTTCACTTTTTTGCTGAACTAGTATTTATTTTGTTTGCATTTGATTCACCACTGGAGTTTTTTATAAACTCTATCTTTGAATTTTTTTTATTTTTTTTTTAAACTTATTTTTATTGAGAAAAGTAGTACATACATAATGAGAGCTCATATACATCAAACCCATATTATCAAGGCAGATTTACAACCTATAGTTTCAAAAGTGACAGCATTGTATTGACGTGTGTTACACTAATCTTATTATACTGGGTCTAACATAGAAGAAATATAGCTTTGTAGCTCTCATTCTATCTAAAACTGAGAGGTAGTCCGGTTAAATTATACAATATATGTGGTGAAATGTTACCAGATCACTAGTAGAAATGTGACTTAAATACACCCTCTCGCAGTTTTTAGACTGATTTTCTCATTTTAAACTATTTGAAACAAAACAAACCTGTACGACGGCAACAAAAACTACACACAACATACAACGACAAGGACTATACACAACATATAACGACAAAAACTATACATATCATAAACCCTGTAACAGGATAGTCTGTTGGTGGTAATAAATAGGTGGACTTATATTATTACTTTCAGGGTGAGGTCTGAGCCAAGCGGTCTGATGTCAGGTGTAATATAATAGGCATAGGCTGAGAACAGATTCGGCAGAGATTGCCAGTGTTTGATTCTCTTATGTTATCAGTGTACACTAATATATTATCAAAAAGGTCTCTCCAATATTGGTCTGGCATAAATAAGTGCAGCATACAGGGGTCGCTCATTCTACAGGGCAGTTCTGGGGAAGGCTGGGCAGATCATGGAGAATCTATTAATATCCACAGAGTTAGCATAATATGGACCTTTGTCAGGTAAAAATAGTAAGGGTGGAATGGGTCACTTAAAGGTGTTATGTATACAGGTATCATCCAATGTATGTTGGCGTACATTCAGTTAGATGTCTAGGAATATATGCACTTGAGTAAGTAGGTAAGAGAATCCTTGCTGTCTCACCGCTAAGTTAAGTACATTTATATGTTTCTGGCAAAGAAAAACAGATGTTGCAGCAATATCGGAATAATAACCTACATACTCTATAGATAAAAACATTACATTGTAGTAGATATTGTGTTAGAGCACCATTGCCATTAGATAAGCCAGAAATAATATTTTTACAGTATCATGAGAACCAGAGCAGCATCAAGTAAAAACAGGGCTTAAAACAATAAGCAACCAACAGTTTAACCTACATGAGTGGGTTTTTTTTTTGTTTTGTTTTTTTCTTGGTCACGTATTAGCCTCATTCAAACACATGCATGAGATAAAAGTAGGTATAGCCAGGGGGGGGCGGAGCGAGCGACCGACCAAGATAGCCGCAACACACTGAGGCTCCGTGAGCAAGTCGGGTGTATTATTCAGCAAAAGCTGCCTAATTCTTCCCAAGACCTCTCCTTAAGACATGCAATGTGGTTGCAAAGCTCCGTTAAACAACTTGAGCTGTCTCTGGATCTCCTACCTGATTGGAACATCGTTAGCGCTAGTACTCAGACCTGAGGCCTATATGGAAAGGCGCTTATGTTGCTGCGCACATTCTCCTGACCAGGCCTATCCTAACACAGCGGGCACTTACAACGGATCACCGACTGTTATATCTGGGGCTGCAGATTAATGCTGACCACCAATTCTTGGCTGAGGCGGACTATAATAGAGGATGGGACGCCTCACATGAATGATATGCGTTGCACAACATCCTTTACTGAACTGAGGGCTGTTAAGAACGGATTGCCACGTGGAGCTGCATAATGTGAGTACAATGCTGACATGCAAACTCTAACGCTGACATGTATGCTATCTTGAAGGACTATGGTATATCCCAGATCTGACTTATAAAGGCGACATCATCAACTCAGCTTGCTATCCCCAGATAGGGCCAGTAAAACTTCACCCCTACCCTGAGACAATACTAGTGGAGAAGGCCCTGGAGGACATAGAACAGCTTCAATCCCTGCAGATCTGGAGCACATAAATGTAAGACCACTGATCTATAGTCTGTGCAATTGTTCAAGACTTCACATATATTTTTTTTTATCTCTCTGTATCCCTTAATAAATAAAATATTGCACACTGGATTTGCAGCTCTGGATTAAAACTCTGGTTTATTCAAACGACATTGCTTGCTATTCCCCTGGAGCACATAGCCCTCTCCCCTTTCCTGCTGCTCCATGTAACAGCAGGTCATATCACTTATTCCCTTTGCCGTGATTACCCTGTGAGGGTAAACTCCCCGGGGGCTGTGTGGTTCTGGGGGCACATTTACCAACTATATTTGCAGGACCTGTGATAAAATACTTCTGCTAATTTTGAGGCTGTGGCTTATCTTTTATGATGTCTCAAAGGGGAGCTCAAAAGGGTGAAAAAGGACAAAAACTGTCGTCAAATACCCAGAGCACTGTTAACACCTTTTTTAGGCACACAGATCAGGTTATAAACAAAAAAAACTCAGGAACCCAGCAGGTACATATGGAGGAGAGTCAATGTGACATGACTGATAATTCCAGCTGCCCTTCTCCACCAGCACAGATGGGCAGGGAGGACTCCCCAATTACCTACAAGGCAATGGAAGCGCTCATAGAGCAGGTTAAATCCTGCATTAAGGATGAGTGCGCAGACTTAAAGAAAGAGATTAATGACCTGGGGCCCAGAGTTGACTCCCTTGAGGAGCATGAATATATTATGTCACAAAAAGTAGCAAGCCTGTCATCCAAGCAATCTCAGCAGACACAACTGGTAATGGCGCTGGAAGATAAAATCGATGACTTAGAGAATCGATCCAGACGAGGTAATCTCCGATTCAGGGGAATCCCTGAGACGGTGCTGAACAATGATCTTCAAGACTACTTGCAAGCCCTTTTTGTAGAGATGATAGAAAGCCCTGAAGAAGAGAGTCCAGCTATACCACTGGATAGAGCCCACAGGGCATTACGCCCTAGACCGGCCGATGATGCTCCTCCTAGAGACATTATAGTTCATTTCCAACATTACAAGCAAAAGGAGGAGCTGTATAACATCGCTAGAAAGCAGCAAGCATTGTCATTCAGAGGCCATAGGATTCAGGTCTATCAAGATTTATCTATAAGAACCCTCCAAAAGAGGAGAGACTTTCTGATTTTGACTACTCACTTACGTGCCTTACATATTCCTTACAGATGGGGATTCCCTACGTCAATAATTACCACAAAGAATGGGAAGAAGATTGAATGCACATCAATGTCTGACGTGGGGGAATTCTGTAATCTGTTAAACATTTCTCTGCCTGATAAAAGTGACCCGCATCCCTACCAGGGGCTTTCGGGCGGGCAAAATAACCCAAGATCTCAAAGGCGCCAAGGCCCGGAGCTGCCAACTCCGCAACAGAAACGTAGACAGACCACCTTGTCCTCATCTGATGATATAGAAATAGAGGCTCCAGGATGAACTTCTTTGAAGGCCCGTGCAGGGTTCCGTCCTCTGAGTCACTAGGGTTATAGGTTATAGCCCAAATTCTACGCCTTCTAAAGAGAACTTTCAAAAAGGACTTAAAGAGACAAGACAATTTCTGGGTTTTTTTTGCAGGTCCTGAATCAATCTGGAGCAGATGGGCCCGCCTCTACTTTGGCAGGAGGGTAACATTAAAGATATGTCTTAAGTTATAGATTAGAATTGACTAGCGATTACTAGGTTATCTGATGTCTGCATTTTGAATGTCATTTATGCCATAGGAGTAAGCTGTTTTGATATATTTTCTTAATGATCTCGATAAGTTAGTTATCCTGTTGCACTATGCCACAGCACTCTGAGTTTAAGTAGTTGTAATGTATTGCTCATGCCATGTTTTAATGTTACTGTTCTAACTGTATACCACAGGTATTGTTTGAGTTACAATAGCACCTAGTTATATACATTTGATTAGGACAGGATGGATCTTTTAATATGTTTGTACTCTAAATAATGCACAATGTAATCAATACAACAGCATAGGTTAAGGTCTATTACTTTTGCGACTACCGTTGTTACATTGTTATTTAGTGACCTCACCACACTGCCCTCATAGATTGACTGCATCAGACAATGACTCACCTATCACCATGTCAGGGATAATTAGCGGCCTAGGCCGCTTGTGATTTCAATGGCTGATGAACACCCGACTTGTACCAAAGCTCCCAAGTTCACCCACTGATAGTAAGGAGCTGTGCGGATATTGTACTGTCACAGACCCTGAAAATTTTATTTATAGTCAATCTCCCCTGAACTATTTGCAGCAATTTATTGCCTCCCTCTTATTTCCTTTCCCCTTTCTATTTACATCCCCCCTTTACCTGATTAACTTGGTATCCTATATAGCTCTTGCTGGATTAGTCTATTCACCCTTTTTAGGAATCACTAGTTCAACACAAAATGCCGACAAGCAAAGGGAAAGGCATATTGGTACTAGCAACCCAAAATGTAAAAGTCTTCTTGTCAGCTGAAAAAAGGTCTATTGCCTATTATGATTTCTATAAGAAAAATTTGGATATAGTTATGCTCCAAGAAACCCATTTCAAAAAACATGCTGAACCCACACTCTCGACAAGATACTATGACAAACACTTTTGTAATTCCGGCCCACACAAGAAGAACGGAGTGTGCATATCTATCAAACGCAACATCCCCTTTGAGCTGCTACAAAAGTACTCTGATAAGGAGGGCAGGATCCTAATCTTGGTTGGTCTATGTTATGGGATTCCCGTCACCCTGGTTAATGTGTACGCACCAAACAGACCCACCCCAAATTTTTTTAGGTCTCTGGCCAACACTCTACTAGATATCTCTAAAGGCCCGATAATTCTGGGGGGCGACCTCAACTTCCCTATGAACCCCTCCATTGACACATCCACTGGAAAGTCTTACCTACGCAACCAGTCCTTGAAAAATAATTGTGCAGCTCTTCAGAATATTAATCTATTTGACACCTGGAGAGTAACGCATACAAATAGGAAAGATTTTACCTTCTTTTCCCACCCCCAGCATTCATACTGCAGACTAGACTATATTCTATGTAGCCAAACACTCTTGACAAATCTTATTTACTCTAAAATATCCCATACACCCTGGTCAGATCACAGTATGGTTACCACCAAGTTCAACTGGTATAAAGACTCTCAGGTTACCTCTAACTGGAGACTAAACAACACTATTCTCACTAATCAAGAAACCATTGCCGAACTAAAAAAGCTTTCAGAGGAATATTTCTCCTTTAATAAGCCGGAGGACACTTCAGCCGCAACCAATTGGGAGGCTTATAAATGTTTTATACATGGGGTACTGATAAAGCACAATGCTAAACAGCGTAAACTTAGATCTGCCCAGTTCACGTCACTGACAGATGATCTTGCTAGGCAGGAGTCTATTCATAAACTTGACCCAACCTCCCCTACAAAACTCGCCACTCTCATGGAAGCTAGAGACACCCTAAATAATTTCCTTATACGGAACGCACATATGAGAGCCCTAACTACCAAAGCCAAATTTTTTATAGAGAATAATAAAGCAGGTCGCTTGTTGGCCAGATCACTCAAGAAACAAAGGTATGCTAATTTCATCAGGTCTATAACACAATCCCCTGGAGTGACTGTTAGTAATAACGACGAGATTGCGAATTCCTTTATCTCCTACTACTCCAAACTATATAACTTAAGAACCCCGACATCCCCAGACAGATCACAACTCATAGATTCATACCTAGCAACCACAGATACGCCATCTATAACAGACGACGATAAAAAAATTTTAGACTCCCCAATAACCTTACAAGAAATCATCACCACTATCCAGGCACTACCCAATGGCAAATCCCCTGGCCCTGACGGCCTTACGGCTAAATTCTACCAGTTACTACTAGAACACATAAGCCCACAACTTCTCACATTGTTCACTGATGTAGACCAGGATATAACTTTTCCAGAATCCCTACTTGAGGCTTTAATTACCGTCATTCCCAAACCAGACAAAGCAACTGATCTAGTGGGCAACTATAGACCAATTTCCCTTATTAATATAGATATGAAGATCTATGCTAAGATCCTTGCAAATAGGTTAAATAGTATATTACCAAAAATCATTCACCCTGACCAGGTAGGCTTTATCAGGGGCCGAGAAGCCAAGGATAACACAATTAGATTACTGCACTCCCTACAGTACACCCACGACTACCACATTCCACTAGTCTTACTCTCCACGGATGCGGAGAAAGCTTTTGACAGGGTGGACTGGCAATTTATGTGGAAAGCCCTGTCGAAATTCGGTCTCCCAAATTCATTTATCAATAGAATTCAGGCCCTATACCATAATCCAAGCGCTAAAATTAAAATTAATAATACCATATCCCAATCATTTCCCATTTCTAATGGCACACGTCAGGGCTGCCCTCTATCACCCTTGCTATTCGCCCTAACTGTGGAAATTCTTGCAATACAGATCAGACACAATGTGGTAATCAGAGGCCTGGACTTTGGCACTGTCAACCAGAAGTGCCTGTTATTCGCGGACAATGTGATCCTCACTTTACAGTCCCCAGAGACGACACTACCGGCCCTAATTGAAACACTTGAGGGGTATAAACAAGTTTCAAACTTCACCGTTAATATGGGAAAATCTGGCCTAATCCCACTTAATTTACCACCACAGGGAGTAGAAGCCATAACACGACTCACAAAATTCACTATCACTGATAAACTTAAATACCTGGGCTTGGTGATTCCGAAAGACACCCGCAAAGTATTCTCAGATAATTATATAGCACTCCAAGAAAAGGTCAAAAGATTGTTAGACTCCTGGCATAGACAGGGACATTTGTCTTGGATAGGCAGGATCAATACCATCAAAATGATGATTGTCCCTAAATTTCTATATCTTTTTCAGACCCTTCCAATGGCCTTACCAAATACTTATCTCAGAGCGCTAGGGAAAATGATAAACTCATTCATCTGGGCCTATAAGAGACCTAGAATAGCACAACATACCTTGGGCCTGTGTAGAGATGACGTAGGTCTTAATGTCCCTAATCTCACTAATTATTACAGAGCAGCTCATTTATCGAGAATACTTTCTTGGAACCACTCTCCCCCGGATAAAGTATGGATACAGATAGAGAGCTATCTCTCTAGAGTCGACAATATGAGAGACTTAGTCTGGCTACCGAAACACTCCAGACCTCAGACACCATACCTCAATAGCTACATTAAAGCCACTCTTGATACATGGGACTATGTCCTTACCCATATCAGGGGAGTATCCACCTCAATATCCCCTCTGACTCCGTTACTGGGTAACCATCTATTCTTACAACATGACCTATTCACCTACACCAGCGCAAATACATCACTACAAAACCTACCTATATATTTACTCCTCGGCCCGTCTGGCATTAAGGAAAGAGCCTTGCTCTATGAAGAGCTGGGGTCTCCCTTTCAAAACTGGTATGCGTACTTTCAAATCAGACATGCTATCCATAGTAGCCCCTTCAAACCAGATATACAAAGGTCATTGACACAA
Source organism: Bombina bombina (assembly GCF_027579735.1). Taxonomy (NCBI): domain Eukaryota; kingdom Metazoa; phylum Chordata; class Amphibia; order Anura; family Bombinatoridae; genus Bombina; species Bombina bombina. The sequence continues at coordinate 158,556,308 of NC_069504.1, read as the reverse complement.
TTTGAACAACTTTGCACCAACCCTCAGATCAAAAAAGCACACCTGTCTAGATTGTATAATATCCTACAGGGCTCTTTCCCAGAACAACGTCCTGCATACCTGACGAGGTGGAATGAGGAAGTGCTAAACGATTTATCTGATGAAGATTGGAAGCGTTGCTTCCATTCTATACACACATCCTCCACTTCCCTAATTATGGCTGAAGCGAACTACAAAATCATGGCTCGCTGGTACCTGACACCCCAGCGCCTACGAGTCATCTACCCTAACGCCTCTTCTAGTTGCTGGAGGAGGTGTGGTGAGGTGGGCTCTATGACCCACATTTGGTGGTCTTGTCCTGGTCTGGCTGGCTTTTGGCCGCAAGTTGAGCAGAACATGAACCAGGTGTTGGGTACTAATATATCTTTGAATGCATGCTCCGTTCTTCTACACCATGTCCCTCAGATTCCCTGCGCATACCGTAAAAAACTGTTTCTATTAATGCTGACATGCGCTAAAAGACTGATTCCCAGATTATGGAAGACTCGAGAGATACCCTCCATTTCTAAATGGATTCTGGAAGTAGACCAGGTTCTGACCCTTGAAAAGATGCACTATTCGTATGCTGGGAAACAAGACTTTATAGCCAACGTACTATTCCTATGGGAACAGAGACCCCATACCCACAACTGACAGCTAGGTAACCCCTCCCTCTGTACTTTCCTTTCCTATGCAACTGACTAATCCACTGTGTTTAAGGGGAATGTGTATAGTATGTTTTGCAATATAAAGCTCAGTTCGGTTATGGTAATCCAGCTTGATGGAAACTTGAAAAGATGTACACGTGATAGGATCTTATTTTCCTTCCCCGTTTCCCCCTTATCCTTACCCCCTTCCGCCCCCACCCCTCCCCTTCAATTAGAAAACAATGGGTCAATATTGCCTTACAATGTACAGTGGGGCAAAAAAGTATTTAGTCAGCCACCAATTGTGCAAGTTCTTCCACTTAAGAAGATGAGAGAGGCCTGTAATTTTCATCATAGGTATACCTCAACTATGAGAGACAAAATGTGGAAACAAATCCAGACAATCACATTGTCTGATTTGGAAATAATTTATTTGCAAATTATGGTGGAAAATAAGTATTTGGTCAATATCAAAAGTTCATCTCAATACTTTGTTATATATCCTTTGTTGGCAATGACATAGGTCAAACATTTTCTGTAAGTCTTCACAAGGTTGTCACACACTGTTGCTGGTATGTTGGCCTATTCCTGCATGCAGATCTCCTCTAGAGCAGTGATGTTTTGGGGCTGTCGCTGGGCAACACAGACTTTCAACTCCCTCCAAAGGTTTTCTATTGGGTTGAGATCTGGAGACTGGCTAGGCCACTCCAGGACCTTGAAATGCTTCTTACGAAGCCACTCCTTCATTGCCCGGGTGGTGTGTTTGGGATCATTGTCATGCTGAAAGACCCAGCCACTTTTCATCTTCAATGCCCTTGCTGATGGAAGGAGGTTTGCACTCAAAATCTCACGATACATGGCCCCATTCATTCTTTCATGTACACGGATCAGTAGTCCTGTTCCCTTTGCAGAGAAACAGCCCCAAAGCATGATGTTTCCACCCCCATGCTTCACAGTAGGTATGGTGTTCTTTATTTGCAACTCAGCATTCTCTCTCCTCCAAACACGACGAGTTGTGTTTCAACCAAACAGTTCTACTTTGGTTTCATCTGACCATATAACATTCTCCCAATCCGCTTCTGGATCATCCAAATGCTCTCTAGCATACTTCAGACTGGCCCGGACATGTACTGGCTTAAGCAGGGGGACACGTCTGGCACTGCAGGATCTGAGTCCCTGGTGGCGTAGTGTGTTACTGATGGTAGCCTTTGTTACGTTGGTCCCAGCTCTCTGCAGGTCATTCACTAGGTCCCCCCGTGTGGTTCTGGGATGTTTGCTCACCGTTCTTGTGATCATTTTGACCCCACGGGGTGAGATCTTGCGTGGAACCCCAGATCGAGGGAGATTATCAGTGGTCTTGTATGTCTTCCATTTTCTAATTATTGCTCCCACAGTTGATTTCTTCACACCAAGCTGCTTGCCTATTGCAGATTCAGTCTTCCCAGCCTGGTGCAGGTCTACAATTTTGTTTCTGGTGTCCTTCGACAGCTCTTTGGTCTTCACCATAGTGGAGTTTGGAGTGTGACTGTTTGAGGTTGTGGACAGGTTTCTTTAATACTGATAACAAGTTCAAACAGGTGCCATTAATACAGGTAATAAGTGGAGGACAGAGGAGCCTCTTAAAGAAGAAGATACAGGTATGTGAGAGCCAGAAATCTTGCTTGTTTGTAGGTGACCAAATACTTATTTTCCACCATAATATGCAAAGAAATTCTTTCCAAATCAGACAATGTGATTGTCTGGATTTGTTTCTACATTTTGTCTCTCATAGTTGAGGTATACCTATGATAAAAATTACAGGCCTCTCTCATCTTCTTAAGTGGGAGAACTTGCACAATTGGTGGCTGACTATATACTTTTTTGCCCCACTGTATATGAATTTAATTGTTATTTTGCTGTTCAGAGAATTATCACTTTGTTGTAAAATTGTTACACCCAATAAAAAAGTAGGTATAGCCAGGGCAGCAAAGTTAGAATATGATATGTTCCCCTAATTCACTCCTTTAGGCAAGGGGTAATGCAGAATAATACAAACCTAAGGAGTTAAGATGTTTTGTAAGGGCATACTTCTATATATCACTCAGACACAGGAAATAAAAGACAACTATATGAATAATAAAAATAAAAAACATAAAAAATAAACAGAGTGATGCACAAATGGCCAACAGGGCCACAATTGAGAACCGATGTAAAGCTTTAGCAATGTGCTGCGGCAGGGTTGCAGGCCGACCTCCAAACAGTTACTATAACAAGAGTCCTCAGCGTACAAAATCGAATTTATCCAGTCAAATGTTTTGTGCTGTTCCAACCCGTTATCTACACCGAGGTCAGCCACGGGTGCCACAATACACAGGGAGTAAAAGTCAACCAATACCTGTAGCTAAGCGGATCTTGCACTGTCTCCCCCAGTTTGCAAGTCTCTCATCCGTGGCATTAAGCATATTATCTCTCAGGCTGATGCTTAGATATGACGCAATCCTGGTTTTTGGCCTATGTTTGTAGCCATCAGATCTGACCTCATATGTAGTGGCAGGGGTAGACTGGGCGGCAGTGGGTTCAACTGGAGTGTGACGTAGAAGGAAAGTCACCGGATCATGGTAGGGCCTTTGGCAGTGTCTCTAAGTCCAGACAATGTGGCTGAGCTGTGAGCATGTGAGCTGGGTCCACCCGCATCCCACAATGTGATATTGCTCCCCCCATATAAGTCTTACATTCAGTCCATGGTCGGTGCTCTACAGGGCAGGTTATCAATTTGTCATCCGTGACCAAAGGAGGGGTGCGGACAGGGTGCCAGAGTTGGTCATGTATCCATGAACCCTCACTTTCTGGGGCTTGCGGTTCCAATGCAGGGCATCCTGTTTGGTGTTCCGGCTCTGGAAAACACTGTCACCCAGCGATATAGGCCATCTGTATTAGCTTCTCACAGCTGTTGAGTAGGTGGTCAAATTTAGGTGCAAAAGTTGCTAGTAGCGTCTCAGCAAGATCTCTTCCTGAAGTCATTGCCATGTGGGTAGAGGAAGCCGGCGTAGGCATGATACAGCTATAGATAATCAATTGTCCCCCGTCAACCGAGTGGGTGTTATAATGTTGGTATGGGGTGCAGCCTATGTGTTAATATTAATCAGGAATCCAATATCAGCTGTTAATCAGTTTTAACAGTGTCCAATTCAGCTGTACTGAAGCGCCAACCTGGCAGACCACAAGGGTTTCTTGAATTGCTCCCGGGGGCTAGGGCCGATGTAACGCCCTTCACTTTCAACAAGTCGGCTAGCGATGACCGTTTCAAAGTCTCCTAGCAAGACACATAATGTGGGGGGCTGGATGGCGGTGTAAAATGGTAAATAAGCGTTATTTGTAGCTCAGACATACAGAGCTCCCAGCACTTGCTTCCATCCAGTAATCCCGCCCACCGGAAGTCATCTTTGAATTTTTGAAATTTTTTAATATTTTTTATGGCATTTTTGTTATTTTTGTTCTAATCCTATTTTTGAGCCACAGACTGTTTGCTCTGTTACACACATGCATGTTAATTGTATTATCCAATTTGTATCCATTTTGTATCACATTCATTTTGCATCCCACAATACATTTTTCAACTCACTAAGTGATACACACTGTTTGATTAAACCCAGGGTTCTATATCACTATTGGTCACAAGTCCACCCCCTACCAATTAGGGATACACATTTTAGCATCATTCTACACAATACTTGGTTCAATTACTAAAGTTAATTTTTTTTCACTAAACAAACCACACTGCTGGTCAATTCACTATTCTTTATCTTGGACACATAAGTCAAGAATTATTAATACACCATTGTTATTATGCAATGTAATTTCATCAATTTGTGATTTTATTCCGCTGTGCTTTTACTTATGTTTATTATTGTACATAACCATTGGGTTATCTATTGGTATGTTTTTATTGCATAACAGCAATTAAATATGTTTTATTGTATAACAGCGATTCAACATTTTTAAGCTCGGTCATTTTGACCAGCAAGTTTTACCTATTAGTCTGTCACTCAAACTGACAACTGGAAATATCACCCCTTCCATTAGTTACCTCGGCCTTTTCAGGCACTTTGTACACAAATTCACACTATTTATTTCCTTTGGCTAGCTAGGAGACCCTTTGTTCAGAGCAAGAGGTACTAGTCCTTGGTGCTTAGTCGCATTCTTTTAGTATCATCTTACTCTTCCCAGACATTGTTTACTACTAGATATTTTTTTTCTCTGGTTTTATTTGCTACACTCTCAAAAAATGAATTCTAAATAGCTAGTGTGATTGAAATAAAATGTGGTACTGACAGATTCCTGTAATTTTTCAATTGCAAAAGTAAAAACAATCCTTTTAATCACATTGATATCACTTTAATATTTATATTCCCTCAGGTTTTATGTCTATCTGTTTTTGACACAGCCACTGACTGTTGAGCATCTTTGTCCAAACCTTTTATAATTATATTAAAGTCAGGTTCTTTCGATTTAACTAGACTGTTCCTTTAAATATGAAGCTGATATTTGTAAGAACAAGGTGTTCTTTTACTTTTAGTCAGGTTCTTTTCGATTAAACAGTTTAATAATTTATTGTTCTGAGTAAGGAATTATAGAGAAAAGAATAATGTAATAAGCATCAAGTTATCTGCAGAAGAAAGGAAACAGAAGCGCCACATAGGCCAGTATTGTTAGTACTTATGTGAGAAATGAACTAGAGATGTTTCACTCACATTTGGATGAACACCCCTCTTGGTGCAAATATCGCAAGATGGAATCAAACAGTCATCCAGCAGACTGGCCTCCAGTACAGCTCCTACAGCAGTGGAATGCATCAGGATACTGTGTCCCAAGAGAGGATACGTGCACCATACAAAATGGTGGAGGTAACAATTGGTATACTGACAGCAAGTGGTAAGTTAAAATAAACTTACTTTAAAGGGATATGAAGCCCAAATTTTTTCATTCATGATTCAGATAGAGAATACAATTTTAAACAACATCCCAATTTACTTCTATTATTTAATTTGCTTCATTCTTCAGATATTCTTTGTTGAAGAAATAGCAATGCACATTGGTGAGCCAATCACAGGAGGCATCTATGTGCAGCAACCAATTAGCAGCTACTTAGCCTATTTAGATATTCTTTTCAACAAAGGATATCAAGAGAATGAAGCTAATTAGATAATAGAAGTCAATTGGAAAGTTGTCTAAAGCTGAATGTTCTTTCTAAATAATGAAAGAACAAATGTGGGTTTCATGTTCCTTTAATAAATCAAATAAAAACAGCAATGCGTTTCTCAGCGAACTGGTGGCTGTTTCATCAGGCTTAATAAAATGAATACAAATCACTTGCTATATATACCAAAATCACAATCAGTGTTATACACAGCACCTGTGAGTGGGTGTCAACCAATCACAAATGTCAAGGCAACCACAGTAAACAATATATATATATATATATATACAGTGGTTTGTTTTAAACACTAAAAAAATTACTTTTTTAAAGGTGCATACTTAAAAATAACATGTCTGAAAACAACATCTTATATAGTTATAGAATATAAAGCAAAGCCTTTTTACAAAGTAATGTGTGCACATAAGACATGTATATATAAAATATATATGGAGAGAAATTATATAACAATAATTAATGTGTAAACAAAAAAAACAGGAGCATTCGGTGCTATAAAAGACATCTTTTGTCAGTAAATCCACAATAATTTGTTCTACCTAGAAAACGCCAACAATCTATCGACTAGATCACGAGTCTTGCGTTAGCCTTAAAAAGCAGGGTTGAGAGGTCCCAACGCTGCTTTTTAACGCAAGCTGGTATTACGAGTCCTGCAGGTACAGGTGTACAGCTCACTTTTCTTTCGCGACTCCCCTTACGTCAATTGCGTATCTTATCTTTTTAATGGGATTTGCCTAACGCTGGTATTACGAGTCTTGGAAGAAGTGAGCGGTACACCCTCTCCTGTCAAGACTCCTACCGCATTTGAAAGTCAGTAGTTAAGAGTTTTATGGGCTAACGCCGGAACATAAAGCTCTTAACTAAAGTGCTAAAAAGTACACTAACACCCATAAACTACCTATTAACCCCTAACCCGAGCCCCCCCCCCACATCGCAAACACTAAATTAAATGTTTTTAACCCCTAATCTGCCAACCGGACATCACCGCCACCTACATTATACCTATGAACCCCTAATCTTCTGCCCCTAACATCGCCGACACCAATATTATATTTATTAACCCCTAATCTGCCGCCCCCAATGTCACCGCCACCTACCTACAATTATCAACCCCTAATCTGCCGACCGGACATCGCCGCCACTTTAATAAATGTATTAACCCCTAAACCGCCGCACTCTCGCCCCGCAAACACTAGTTCAATTTTATTAACACCTAATCTGCCGTCCCTAACATCGCCGACACCTACCTACATTTATTAACCCCTAATCTGCCGACCCCAATGTCGCCGACACTAAGTCTAACCCTAAGTCTAACCCTAACCCCCCCTAACTTAAATATAATTTAAATAAATATAAATAAAATTACTATCAATAACTACATTATTCATATTTAAAACTAAATACTTACCTATAAATTAAACCCTAATATAGCTACAATATAACTAATAGTTACATTATAGCTATTTTAGGATTTATTTTTATTTTACAGGCAACTTTGTATTTATTTGAACTAGGTAGAATAGTTATTACATAGTTATTAACTATTTAATAACTTCCTAGTTAAAATAAAGACAAATTTACCTGTAAAATAAATCCTAACCTAAATTACAATTACACCTAATACTACACTATAATTAAACTAATTACCTTAAACTACCTACAATAATTACAATTAAATTAAATAAACTCTACTAGATAGGGGGCGCCCTTAGCACAATTCACAAAATATAAACTATCAATAATCACTTAATAGCAATATGACAAGTTGTGACCCAAATAATTGACAAATAGAAGCATCAATTGGTATAACACAATAAATATGATTGTGTATATAACAACAACATCAAATAAAATTTCATAAAAAAATGGTTAATTTTACAATATATGAAAAGAGCAATTAGTCTCTTGATAAATTGATGGTATTGATACTGGCAGCAATCTGTGGAGGACCCGGCCTGGATACAAGGACAGCAGTCTACAAATAGAAAAAGTGACAGATGTGCCACATGGCCCAATATTGTTTGTTCCAAAGATGTATAAAAGTAGTGTATAAGATTATACTCACATGCATTGAAGCACTCCAAATAGTATAATGGGAGCAGTCTGGGATCTATAACAGTCACAGCCAATAGAATGCGAGGTCAATCCTATTGGCTGATTGGATCAGCCAATCAGATTGAACTTCAATCCAATTAACTGATTACATAAGCCAATAGGATTTTTCCTACCTTAATTCCGATTGGCTGATAGGATTCTATCAGCCAATCGGAATTCAAGGGACGCCATCTTGGATGACGTCATTTAAAAGAACCTTCATTCTTCGTTAGAACTTTGTTTGAAGAGGATGCTCCGCGTCGGCTGGATTGAAGATGGACCCGCTCCACTCCGGAAGGATGAAGATAGAAGATGCCACCTGGATAAAGACATCTGCCGTCTGGAGGACCTCTTCTGCCCCGATCGGATGAAGACTTCTGCTGTATGGAGGACCACTTGTGCCCAGCTGGGTGAAAACGGTTCAAGGTAGGGTGATATTCAGGGGGTTAGTGTTAGGTTTTTTTAAGGGGGGATTGGGTGGGTTTTAGAGTAGGCATCTGTGGGTTGTGGGTTGTAATGTTGGGGGGGTATTGTATTTTTTTTTGCAGGTAAAAGAACTGATTACTTTGGGGCAATGCAACGCAAAAGGCCCTTTTAAGGGCTATTTGTAATTTAGTATAGAGTTGGGAATTTTTTTTTTTTTTTTTTTATTTTATTTTATTAGAGGGATTAGATTAGGTGTAATTAGTTTAAAATTCTTGTAATTCTTTTTTTATTTTCTGTAATTTAGTGTTAGTTTTTTTGTAATTTAGTTTATTTAATTTAATTGTAATTAATTGTAGGTAGCTTAGGTAATTAGTTTAATTATAGTGTAGTGTTAGGTGTAATTGTAATTTAGGTTAGGATTTATTTTACAGGTAAATTTGTATTTATTTTAACTAGGAAGTTATTAAATAGTTAATAACTATTTAATAACTATTCTACCTAGTTAAAATAAATACAAAGTTGCCTGTAAAATAAAAATAAATCCTAAAATAGCTATAATGTAACTGTATTTAGTTTTAAATAGGTATAATGTAGTTAATGATAGTAATTTTATTTATATTTATTTAAATTATATTTAAGTTAGGGGGGGGGTTAGGTTTAGGGTTAGACTTAGGTTTAGGAGTTAATAAATTTAGTATAGTGGCGGCGACATTGGGGGCAGCAGATCAGGTTTTAATAATTGTAGGTAGGTGGAGGTGACGTTGGGGGCGGCAGATTAGGGGTTAATAAATATAATGTAGGTGTCGGTGATATTAGGGGCAGCAGATTAGGGGTTCATAGGTATAATGTAGGTGGCGGCGGTGTCCGGAGCAGCAGATTAGGGGTTAATAATATAATGTAGGTGTCAGCGATGTTGCGAATGGCAGATTAGGGGTTAATAAGTGTAAGATTAGGGGTGTTTAGACTCTGGGTTCATGTTAGGGTGTTAGGTGTAGACATATTTTTTATTTTCCCATAGGAACAATGGGGCTGCGTTAGAAGCTGAACGCTGCTTTTTTGCTTTTTTTCAGCCGTCTCAGCCCCATTGTTTCCTATGGGGAAATCGTGCACGAGCATGTTTATCCAGCTTACCGCTGACTTAAGCAATGCTGGTATCGAGGTGAGATGTGGAGCTAAATTTTGCTCCACGCTCACTTTTCTGAGGCTAACGCAGCCATTCAGAAAACTCGTAATACCAGCGTTATTTTAAGTGAGCAGTGAAACAAAAAGGCTCGTTAGCACCACACGACTCTACCGACAAAACTCGTGATCTAGCCTTATGTGTGCACTCTAAGCCACATGACAAGAGAGAGGCTCATAATTGTTGCTAATACGAACAAACATTTAGAAATATATACAAATCGAATTGTATCATGCGTGTGTCACGTAATCCACTGCATCCATAGTTGCGGTCAGGATCGCAGGGGGAGTAAGCGATAGTATTCTATGCCAAATAACAGCTACTAGAAGGCTTATTATATGCGGATCAAATTCAAAACCTTTGGAAAATAATGGGGCAAATACTAGGTGATGGAGTTAGCTAGAAAGCTACACAGTCTGAAAGGGGAGGGGCCACAGAATCTCTGTGATAATGGGAGATGTGAGAAGTACTAAATAAGCGTCAAAACCAAGCACTATCCCCAAATGACGGTATTCATTGATATTGATATTCAGCAATCAAGGGAAAGGTATGAATGTTTTGATGGCCAAAAAGGAAACAAAAAATGATGAGTCAAATTATAAATTATTGGAAGTGTTATTGTATATTACTTCCCTATAATGCAGAATAAAATAATAATTTATATATGTGTTAATAATAAATCGTGTGATATTAAGTGAGTGTTGGGTAAATATATAATTAAGTGTGCAAAAAATAGTGAGTTAAGTCATAAAAAAAGAAACATTTAAAATGAGAAATGGTAAGAGGGTGGAAAGCTAGGGGAAAAAGGGAATAAGGAACCATGAAGAGAACAATACGAACCAGGAACATATATAAAGAATAAAACTGTGAATGTATCAAAGATCAAAGGTGGCCAGATCCACACATTCATTTAGATCCTCTGGGGTCAAAGAATGTAATTTGTGGATCCAGTATGTTTATCTACATCTAAGTAATAGTAGAGGGTTATGAATATTTCTGAAAGTGTGTTCAATTGGAATGATGTGTATAGATGCAATGTCTGGATACACTCTGTTTTAAAATTTTGTTTTTAATATTGTGAGTGTCTTCGCTCCAGCATCTCTTGACCTTCCGGCTCATGCGCCCTATGTACTGTGTACCACAAACACACTGTATCAAGTACAACACAAAAGTGGATTCACATGTAAGGCGTTTTCTAATAGTGAACTGTTCTCCCGTAATATTGGACTGAAAAGTCTTTGTTGCATTTTTCACACATTTGCACATATTTCACCTGGATTTATAACATTTAAAAACAATACATGAGGGTTTCAAATTATCCAAAAAAGAGTTTTTGTTTTTCTTTTTGACCCCAACTGATGTATTCAGAGAAATTTTGTCTTTAATTATTTTACTTGGTGATAATTTATTTTTAATCGTTGGGCTCTTCTAAAAACTACCCTAGGTGTGAGGGACATCAGATCTTTCAAATAAGGGTCATCACATAAAATAGACCAATGTTTAGAGATTATTTTCTTAATCTCACGGTGGTGACTATTAAAGTCGGTAACAAACAAGGGAGTAGTGGATGACCCAGATCGGTCCCTACCCACAGTGTCCCATTTGGTATTCTTGTGCACAGATTTTGTAAAATATTTGTTCCTATCATCATTTAGAGCTCTTAAGTAGCTATCAGATCTATAGGGTATCCATTTTCAAGAAATCTATTTCTAAGGAGAACAGATTTTGTTTTATAATTCTCTATGGTACTACAGTTTCTTCTTATCCATCTAAATTGTCCATAAGGAAAGTTTTTCTTCCAACTCAAATAGGGATTGCTTTTGAAATCTAAAAAGCTGTTACAATCTACTTTCTTATCTCACAGGTGTTGTGTATAGCATTGATTGTGATTTTGATATATATATAGCAAATTATTTTTATTAATTTTATTAAGCCTGATGAAACAGCCACCGGTTAGCTGAGAAACGCATTGCTGTTTTCATTTGATTTATTAAAGTATGTTTATTTTAACTAACCACTTGCTGTCAGTATACGATTTGTTACCTCCACCATTTTGTATGGTGCACATATCCTCTCTTGGGACACAGTATCCTGATGCATTCCACTGCTGTAGGAGCTGTACCAGAGGCCAGTCTGCTGGATGACTGTTTGATTCTTGCATGCGTTATTTGCACCAAGAGGGGTGCTCATCCAAATGTGAGTGAAACATCTCTAGTACATTTCTCACATAAGTACTAACAATACTGGGCTATGTGGCGCTTCTGTTTCCTTTCTTCTGCAGATTTCTGATTTTTGGATTTTGGCCCTTGATCCACCCACAGTTAGCTGCCTGGACCTGGATTTCAACTAAACATCCTGCTTGTTTATAATACACTCTGCTTTACGGGACTTTTTACTCATTCATATATATTTTTTTGTTTCCCAATCCATTTTTTTCTCATTTTTATTGTTATATTCACCTGATATACGGGACTGTTTATTTTAATTTTCATCATCACCACTATTTTTTATTTTTATTTTCCATTTTTATCTTTGTTTTCATTGAAATATTCCAATTATTATTATTATTTTTATCTTTAAATATTATTTATTATTTTTATTATTATTGTAGTGTCACTACATTTCTCAACCATACTTTCATATTTTTATCTATTCATTAAATTGATCTAGAGCGCCCCATATATATATATAAATATATATATATATATATATATATATATATATATATATATATATATATATACATACTGTATATATACACTTTTTATGCATCAAGTTAACCTAATGTAAGGTGGCTTAGTGTGTCCGGAGAAGTGTTGCACTTACCCTGGCTTCATCACAGCATGGTCTGAGCATCTCTGTGAGTAGGAAACATTGGCTGTGGCTAAGCTATCTGGAGTCACAGAAAAGCTAGGAGAGCTGCAGTGGGGGAATCCTCTGCTGTAGTAGCCACATGCCACACTAAGTAGTATTGAGATAGTGCAGCTGACTCCATGGATGTTTGTGCTACGTCCTGGTGCTAAAGGGCCCTCTCAGACTCTCATTTATTGCTTGGTTATTGTCTCTTGAAGATCAAAACATTCCTGTTCTCAATTTTTTACATGGACCCTAACCTTGGCAAAGTTTTCAAATCACGCTACTTGTCTTACCACTTTACTAAGATACACGTTTACTGGATTGATTATCTGGCTATTGAAATCTGGAACTGTACTCTGACACACGTAATTGTCTCATCTCTTTTTTTGTACATCTGGTTTCACTGAATCACTGGCTCTAAATTTTGGCCTGACAGAAGCTTTCTTCATTGGTGCAACTATGCAGGATTTACATACCTTACAACTTAATCTACTTTAGTGCATTGAGAGTTTACAAGCCCAAACTCAAATGCTAAACTAAGTCTACCTCTACCAGAAAGCTTTAGCAGGGATTACAGGCAGTTTCACTACTTCATTACTGCTTGTCAAATTTAGTTCTGTCAAGCCTGGTAAGTATTCTACAGACTTTGTAAAGGTCCATACAGTTTTACTATCTGGTGAACCTAAGTATTGGGCTTTAATACAAAGGAACAGTGAATTCCTTAACAAATTGGACTCTTTTGTTTCTACTATGAGTTTTTTATATAATGACCCTCATAAAATTTCCTCTGCTCTGTTTGCTTTAAGAACTCTTCATCAGGATAGAAATATGTGTCTGATTCTTGTTGCATATCTAGCAATACAGAATGGAATGCTCCAGCACTTCTTGATCAATTTCGTCTGGATCTTTCTGAGTAGCTAAAAGATAAACTTGCTCACGTAGTCCCTCACAGCGATCTGGAAAGTTTGATATTGATCCAAATTCACAGATACCTTTTGAAAAGGACAACAGGAGAGACTTGCTTGTCAAGGTTCAGGGATTGCTCAAAACTTTCCTGTTAATCCCTTTTAAAGTTTCATTGCCGCTTAATTCGACTCCCAGGAAGAGCCAATGTAGATTAGTGCTATGAAGGGCCAATCTCCTTTTCTGTGCTTTCCAAGTGGATAGACTTAAATCTGTGCTTCTATTGTGGAAAAGGTAGCCACTTTCATTGTCACAGTTCTGTAAGGCCTATGAGAGCCTTCAAAGAAGGTAATTATTATTTTATTATTATTATTATACTTTATTTATAAAGTGCCAACCAATTCTGCATCACTTTCCATGGGTACAAACGATACAATGATGATACAATATTTTAAAGAGACAGGACAACATTTATCAAACAAATACAGAAGGAATTGAGGGCCCTTTTGCAATGGGAACTTACAATCTCGAAAAGTAAAAGGGTGAGAAACAGAAGGTGTGGACTGCAAGGGTGAGAATGATGTTAGTACAGAGTTAGATAAGAGCAATTATTAGGTAAGTGGAATTTATTTGTTAATGAGTTGGGTGGTAGGTTTTCTTGAACAGAAATGTTTTTAGGGAGCGTTCAAGTGGTTAGGTGCCGTACAAGATAAGTCCTTCAGTCTAGCATGGAAGGAGGTGATGCTAGAAGATGCAAGGAACAAGTCATTGTTTGACCTTAAAGAGTGGGTGGAAGTATATTTGTTGATTAGTGAGGACAGGTGGGGGCCAGTGTTGGTAAGGACTTTGTAGGTCAGGGTGATAATTGTGAATTTAATTCTGCTGCGAATGGGGAGACAGTGAAGGGACTCAGAGAGAGAGGAGCAGCAGATACAAAGTGTCAGGAAAGGTGGATTAGCCTGGCAGAGGCATTTAGGATGGATTGAAGAGGGGATAGGTGGGAGGGAGAGAGGAAGGTCAGATAGTATGTTATTACAGTATTCAAGTCAAGAAATTACCAGGAAGTGAATTAGTTGCTTAGTGGCGTCAGCGTTTAGAAACAGACACATTTTGTAGACATTGTATAGGTGGTTGTGGCAGGATGAAGAGAGCAAATCGGATGTTGGGTATGTAGGGTTGAGTGGATTATGTTTCTATATAGCTGCATTTCTGAAAAATTCATCTTTTTGAGTAGCTTCCTACTTATCAGTTCCTCTTTTGTTGCAGTGGTCAACAAAGAAAATGCAAGCTATTATCTATTCTGATAACAACATCTGCTTTATTGATTTTACTTTGGCAAATAATATTGAAATGCCTCTGCAAGCAAGTTCTTCTACAGATCAATTATTTGTTGCTGATAGAAGTCCTATGGGTGGGGGGTCCTGTTGTGCAAGAGACTTTAGCAGTATCTGTGTGCTTGAGTACTGGTCATATTGAGACTTTGGAAGCATTTCATTAGCCTCTACATTCTGTAAAACTGCTGCAATTTTGAATAATTGTGTTAAGGAGAATTCAGCTGTTCCTGAACTCTACATGGATTTCTCTAACATCTTTGAAAAGAAGGGGGCTGGTATTTTACCTTCCTTATGCTTGCCTGATTGATTTGATTCTCCTATTAAAACTCCTATTCTGTATGGAAGAATGTTCTCTCTGTCTTGTCTAGAACTGCAGCATTTGAAAAACTATATTGGGAAGAACCTTGCTAAAGGCTTTATTATGCCTTCCACTTCTCTTGCTGGTGCTGGCATCTTTTTAGTAGTAAAAAAGGCTGTGGTTTAAGACCTTGGGGACGAATTATCACTTTGCGAGTGGACATGATCCAGTATTGCGGATCATGTCTGCTGCACATCGATAAATGCTGACAGCATACGCTGTTGGCATTTATCATTGCATCTTGTGAACTGCTGGTGCAATGCCACCCCTGCAGTATTCGATTGGGTTGATTTCTGGCGATGTTTGTCCACCGCCTCAGAGCAGACAGACAGGTTATGGAGCGGCGGTCTTTAAACCGCTGCTTTATAACTTGTGTTTCCGGTAAGCCTGAAGTCTCGCCAGAACCAGAACTTGTGTTGATTACAGAGCCCTTAACAGTATAACAATCCATTATCTTTATCCTTTACCTTTGATTCTGAGATGTTAGAAAGAATTAACATAGTGCAAGTGTTTATGAAAAATGATTTGAGAGGGGCATATCATTTGGTGTGAATCAGGAAGTGTGATAAATGGAAGACTGATTTTGATACTTGTTATCAGTTTTCTATTTAATCCTATTCTTTGGACTCCTCAAAGCTCCTGCTACTTTTCAACATTTACTAAATGATGTTTTCGGGGACTTGCAGGGCACTTTTATGGTAATCTATTTAGATAACATTTTGATATTTTCCTCAACATTGGAGATTCACATTGCTTATGTCTGTTATGTGCTTTTAAAAATGGTCTTTTTGCCATATTGGAGAAATTTCTGTTTCTACCTTTGAGTTTCTAGAGTATATTCTTTATCCTACTAACAAGAAGGTTGTGCAGAGATTTATAGGATTTTTAACTTCTATAGACATTTCATTAAGAACTTTTCTGAGGTTTGTGCCCCTATTACTCATATTTCTTAGAGGTTGTTTTTTTCTTGTATTACATCGTTCTTTATTGGAAACAATTAAAGTAGTTTTCTTCCTCCAGCCTTTTATCTGCCCTTTTCTGTGGTGGATGGTCTTTTGCATGTCAAAGACAGAATTTTTGTCTCTGAATGAGTTTATTTGGATGTTCTCCAGGCCTATCATGATCTGACAGCTGCCTGATATGGTGATATTAAAAATACTTTATTTCTAGATACTTTTCGTGGCCTGGTTTGACTAAGGATGTCAAACAAATTGTTACATCTTGTGTTATGTGTGCCTAGAGGAAACATTCTACTTGTGGCTCCGGTGGAACCTCTGCATCATCTACCTGTTCTTGATGCTTCTTTGGCTTATGTCTCCATGTATTTTATTGTTGAGATGTTTTTCTTACTATTATAGTGGTGTTTGATCATTTTACTAAGATGGCCTTTATAATTCCTGCTGCTGGTCTACCTTCTGCCAGTGTGATGGCTACTTCATTCATTAAGGAAGTTTTTAATTTCATTAAAGTTTATGAATTTTCGAAGTCTTTATCTTCTAGATATCATCCTCAGACTAGTGGCCAGACAGAGCAGACTAATGTGACATTGGATCAATACTTATGTTGTTTTTCCCCTATCTTTAGGATAATTGATTTGCTTACAATTATAAGGTGAATGAGTCTATCAAGATGTCACCATATTGGCTGATTATGGTTTTCATCCTGATGTTCTTCCAGATCTTCCTGCTGTTTGTCCTGTTCCTGATTTGAATCAGTGTTTGGTTTTCCTGGTGAAAAAAAATCTAATTTCTCCTTGATACATTGCTTTGAACTCAACAACAGCAGGATTTTGTTTTGCAAGTAAATCCCACGTTCCTGTTCCTGCTTATGTTTGTGTGGATTCAGTGTGATTATCAACTTTGAATTTGAAGTTGTCTTGCCCTTTCAAGAAGTTGGATCTTTATTTTGTGGGTATTTTTTGCATTTCTAGATTGTTAGCCCTATGGCTGTGGAGCTTGATATTCCTGCCACTTTTTTGATTCATTCAGTTTTTCTTGTGTCTCAAACTCGGAAATGCTGTGACAATCTATTTCCTCTACATATTTTCTCTGATCCTCCTCTGGTTTCTGTAGAAGGCATAGATGAGTTTGAAGTTGTTGAGATCCCGTACATTTGCATATATCATGGTTGTTTGCAGTATTTTATTAAGTGGAAGGGTTATGATCCTGAGGTGTATTCTTTGGAAATTGTGACCAATGTTGATACTCTAAAGGCTTCTTAGACTATTTCTTCTGCTGCATCTTTCTTGCCCTGGTCCTATATGTGCCCTGTGGTCATGCTTGATAGGGGGGTAAGTAAGAAGACTCAGCATGGCCAAAACTGTACTACACTTATCCTGCCTTCACCACAGCCCTTTGAGTACGGGCTGTCAGCTGTTTCAGCGTGCTGGAGGTTGCACTATCCGGAGTCTCAGAAGAGATAGGAGAGCTGCTGCAGGTGAATTATCTGCTTTAGAAGCAAGGGGTTGGCTACATAGGTGTTTTTGTTGCTTCCTGGACTCCTTCCCTAAGGTATGTGTGCTAGTTAATTCTCATTTTTATGTCCTCTGTGGTAGTGACTTCTGGCCTTGTCTTGTAGTACCTGTCTTTTAAGTTAAAGGACCTTCTCAGACTCCCATTCAGTGCTTGGTTTTTGTACCATGAAGACCAAAGCATCCCTGTTTTTGACCTGTTACTTGGACCCTGACCTTGAATCATACTACTTGTCTTACACCCTTTCTAAGATACAAGCTTGCTGGATTAAATCTCTGGCTATTGAACTTTAGAACTGAACCCTGACCCACATATCATCCTTTTGTTTGTCGGACTAAATTTCTGGCACTGACTCTTGGCTTGTCTATGGATTAGTCCACTGTCATTTTTCTCCAAATTCAGATAATCTAAGCATGACCTTATACTTAAGTTCACATGTGATTGTTTAAGATACCAAACAGTGGCCTTAAAAAAGAATGGCAAGTTTTACTTAATTAAAAACAAGCAAATGAAATAAATGAACCAATAATTAACCACATGTAATCAGTTAGTATTACACTTGGTTAACACATCTAAAGGAAACAATCACCTAGATTATGAGTTTTGCGTTAGAGGCAGTGCGGTGCTAACGAGCAGTTTATGCTCACTGCTCACTTACAGACAGTGCTGGTTTTACGGGTTTTTACAAACCCGGTGTTAACCGCAAAAAAGTGAGCGTAGAGCAAAATTTTGCTCCACATCTCACCTCAATACCAGTCCTGCTTACGTTAGCTGTGAGCTGGCTAAACGTGCTCGTGCACGATTTCCCCATAGGAATCAATGGGGGAGAGCCGGCTGAAAAAAAACTAAAACCTTCAAAAAAGCAGCATAAAGCTCCTAACGCAGCCCCATTCATTCTTATGGGGAAAATACATTTATGTCTACACCTAACACCCTAACATGAACCCCAAGTCTAAACACCCCTAATATTAAAATTATTAACCCCTAATCTGCCGCCCCTGACATCCCCGACACCTGCATTAACATAACATCAAAGTATGCCAAATACTCACAATATCTGGCGAATAAAATTTCACATAAAGGTATCTTTTCAAATTTCCATATAACACCGAGCCCTCATACAGTCAGCACATGCTTCAGAAACAAACAGCGATGTACCCGGTCGGTGTGTGACGTCAGCACCCGACAACAGCTGATTCTGTTTCAACTCCGTCTGCACACACTGACTCACAGAGCTCATATGATCAAAGCCTCAACGCGTTTCTCGCCCCCTGCTGGGCGCTTTCTCAAGAGGAATAATGATCTATCCTTCAAAAAGCTTCATTATTTATACTTGATATAATTGCGCCATCTATCTATCATAAATATAATTACAATTGCATATAGCAAATCAACTAATACTTTTGTAAAATTACCACCACTTATGGCTACCCTAAATCTATCTCTTCAAAATAATTAATAATATATACCTACAAAATCATCTTCTTAATATACTTAATATTTCTATATCATAAAAGTATAATTCTAAATATCATGGGTATTTAAAATCATGACTACACTAGATCTATCTCTTCAAGACAATTAATGATAAACTCACAAAATCACCTTCTTAATATAATTAATATTTCTATATCATAAAAAATATATAATTCCAAATAACATTGGTATTTATAATCCCATAATTTTTAGATACTAAAATTCCCTAATCTATAATCATATTACAACTCCTAAATAAAAATTACTTAATATTAAAAATCTAACAATATACATGAATTAATTTGAATAATAATAATACATAAGTTAAAATATTAAGAACATCTTTAAAACCCTATTAAAAAATACTAAAAAATATATTTCATATATGTCTATATCTACAGTATTTGATGGCTATTGAAAGGTTCTTAGCATCATTTGTTAATTGATAGAACCTGTGTGCTCATAGTCTTAATAAAAAAATAAAATAAAAATAAAAATATGAGGGATAAAGGAATTTTTTCAAAACTCATTTTCAAATTATAAATGCTGCACACATCTAAATTAACATTTAGACCCTTAGGCGCGAGAGTCCCTAATTTGTATATCCAAAATGTCTCTCTGCGCCTAAGATCTAAAAGTCTATCACCACCTCTAGGGTTGGATTTTACCATTTCAATGCCCCTCACAGTCAGGCATTTAGGATCACATGCATGTCTTTGAGAGTAATGAATTGGTACACTATGTTTTAAGATAGGCTTCTTTATATTATAAACATGTTCACTATATCTTTTAGATAGGCATCTCTTTGTGCGACCTACATATTTTAATCCACAACTATACTCTAATAAATGGACTACATAAGTACTCTTACAGGTAATAAATTGTTTCACTTGAAACTCTTGCCCTGTTGTTGCTCTAAAAACTGATCTCTCCTTCAGATCAAATAGGAGAAGATCCTTTGACTTATTAGAGGATGAGACTATGGAGGGTGTTTATGATGAGAACTAGTGATGTCGTGAATAGCAAATGGCGAACATATGCGATGTTCGGTCTGCCCACTATTCATCATCATTGAGTAAACTTTGACCCTGTACCTCACAGTCAGCAGACACATTCCAGCCAATCAGCAGCAGACCCTCCCACCTCCTGGACAGCATCCATTTTAGATTCATTTGGAGGCTGCATTCTTAGTGAGAGGAGGGTCAGTGTAGCTGCTGCTGATTTAATAGGGAAATTGATAGCTAGGCTAGTGTATTCAGTGTCCACTACAGTCCTGAAGGAATCATCTGATCTCTGCTGTAAGGACAGCACCCCAAAAAGCCCTTTTTAGGGCTAGAACATCAGTCTGCATTTTTTTTTTCCTGTGTAATCTAATTGCAGTTGCCTGCCTGCCAGCGTGTGTGTCAGGCTCACAGCGTATACTGTGCCCACTTGCCCAGTGCCACCACTCATATCTGGTGTAACAGTAGTGTACATTTAAAAAAAAAACACTTTTTTGACTGTGAAATAATAGCAGTCAGTTTCCTTCACACGTGTGCATTTGGGAGCGGCTGGGAGATTGGTCTTGAGGGGGGAGGAAGCTACACTACAGAAAAAAGGGAAAAAAATAAAAATAAACATTTTATTTGCAAACTGGGTACTGGCAGACAGCTGCCAGTACCCAAGATGGCCCCCAATAAGGCAGAGGGGGAGGGTTAGAGAGCTGTTTTGGGGGGGATCAGGGAGGTTGGGGGCTAAGGGGGGATCCTAAACAACAGCATATGTAAAGATGCTAAAAAAAGATAAAAAAAAAAGATACCTTTTTTTTTTAGTACTGGCAGACTTTCTGCCAGTACTTAAGATGGCGGGGAGAATTGTGGGGTGGGGGAGGGAAGAGAGATCTTTGGGAGGGATCAGGGGGTTTGATGTGTGAGGTGGGAAGCTGATCTCTACACTAAAGCTAAAATTAACCCTGCAAGCTCCCTACAAGCTATCTAATTAACCCCTTCACTGATGGGCATAATTCACGTGTTGTGCGCAGTGGCATTTAGCAGCCTTCTAATTACCAAAAAGCAACACCAAAGCCATATATGTCTGCTATTTCTGAACAAAGGGGATCCCAGAGAAGCATTTGCAACCATTTGTGCCATAATTGCACAAGCTGTTTGTAAATAATTTCAGTGAGAAACCTAAAGTTTGTGAAAAAGTTGACTATTTTTTTTAATTTGATCGCATTTGGCGGTGAAATGGTGGCATGAAATATAACAAAAAGGGCCAAGATCAATACTTGGGGTTGTCTACTACACTACACTAAAGCTAAAATTAACCCTACAAGCTTGATACAAGCTCCCTAATTAACCCCTGCACTGCTGAGCATAATACACGTGTGGTGCACAGCGGCATTTAGCGGCCTTCTAGTAACTAAAAAGCAACGCCAAAGCCATATATGTCTGCTATTTATGAACAAAGGGGATCCCAGAGAAACATTTACAACCATTTGTGCCATAATTGCACAAAATGTTTGTAAATGATTTCAGTGAGAAACCTAAAATTTGGAAAAATGTTAAGTTTTTTTTTATTTGATCGCATTTGGCGGTGAAATGGTGGCATGAAATATACCAAAATGGGCCTAGATCAATACTTTGGGTTGTCTACTATACTACACTAAAGCTAAAACTACCCCAAAAAGCTCCCTACATGCTCCCTAATTAACTCCTTCACTGCTGGGCATAATACACGTATGGTGCGCAGTGGCATTTAGCGGCCTTCTAATTACCAAAAAGCAACGTCAAAGCCATATATGTCTGCTATTTCTGAACAAAGGGGATCCCAGAAAAAACTTTACAACCAATTATGCCATAATTGCACAAGCTGCTTGTAAAAAGTTTCAGTGAGAAACCTAAAGTTTGTGAAAAAATTTGTGAAAAAGTGAACAATTTTTTGTATTTGATTGCATTTGGTGGTGAAATGGTGGCATGAAATATACCAAAATGGGCCTAAATCAATACTTTGGGATGTCTTCTAAAAAAAAATATATACATGTCAAGGGATATGCAGGGATTCCTGACAGATATCAGTGTTCCAATGTAACTAGCGCTAATTTTGAAAAAAAGTGGTTTGGAAATAGCAAAGTGCTATTTGTATTTATGGCCCTATAACTTGCAAAAAAAAGAAAAGAAAATGTAAACATTGGGTATTTCTAAACTCAGGACAAAATTTAGAAACTATTTAGCATGGGTGTTTTTTGGTGGTTGTAGATATGTAACAGATTTTGGGGGTCAAAGTTAGAAAAAGTGTGTTTTTTTCCATTTTTTCCTCATATTTTATAATTTTTTTATAGTAAATTATAAGATATGATGAAAATAATGGTATCTTTAGAAAGTCCATTTAATGGCGATAAAAACGGTATATAATATGTGTGGGTAAAGTAAATGAGTAAGAGGAAAATTACAGCTAAACACAAACACTGCAGAAATTTAAAAATAGCCTTGGTCCCAAACGGACAGAAAATGGAAAAGTGCTGTGGTCATTAAGGGGTTAAAAAAAACAACACTTTTTTGACTGTGAAATAATAGCAGTCAGTTTCCTTCACACGTGTGCGTTTCAGGGCCTGCCAGGGCACAGTGTCACACCAGTGCAACTCATATCTGGTGTAACAGTAGTTTACATAAAAAAAAAAATAGAAATTTGACTGTGAAATAATAGCAGTCAGTTTCCTTCACACGTGTGCATTTCAGGGCCTGCCAGGGCACAGTGTCACCCCAGTGCAACTCATATCTGGTGTAACAATAGTGTACATTTGTGATAACAAATACCATAATATCACAAAACTAAAGAAATGTGAAATAAATGTGATAAAATAATAAACCAAAGATGGAGATTAACAAAGTATACTGTAGTGTAAACTAAATACTTATAAAAGTTCTTATAAGGATATGTGTGTTCTTTCAAGATCTTCACGCTTCTATTTTCTTTTGATCCTCATATGAAAAGAAAGAAAGAGATGCCACATAGCGTAACTCTGTAACTTTTTCAAAATGCAGAATGCTTGTTTACAAATGCTTACTCACATGAGATGGAGCTATAGCCAAGCTCAGGTTTATGCGCACACCCAATGTTATACTGTTGGGTAAACAGTTGCTTGAACAGGATTTTTGTAAAAAAGGATTTATTTAAAATACAAGTATAAAAAGCGCCACAAGAGCTGCAGGAACCACCAAATACAAATAGGATCTGCAATACAATCAAGTAATTGCTCACATTGAGCTTATACACAATACTAGAGACCGTGGTAAGGAGTGCAGAAACTTAACCACACAACCTTCCCTTAAGAGTCCAGCATATGTTGCTCTCCTTACTGGTGTGCAGATTCTTGGAAGGACGCCAAAGAATAAGAAACAATGTATCCGACGTACGTTTCGCAAAAGAGCTTTTTCAAGGAATGGTGTGCGCATGTCTGAAAGTCTTATTTGAATGTTTTTGGTTTGTTGAACCGGATATCCGGTATCGGATCCTCCATTTTGGAAGTGGGCATATTCATAATTGTTCCTCATTAGATTGCAGATATTTCCACACAAAAATTATAAGCAATATATATATATATATATGTTAAGGGCAATATTGGTTTACGCAAATCAACATTTAAAAACGTCCTAATCCCATTTTTTTAAAACAATATTCGCTAACCGGTCTATTGCATAGCATATCGGTTCATGTCATTTCTAGATTATTGTATAGCACATCAGCTTAAGTCACATTTTTCTCACCGATATTCTAATATTTCTTATCCATAACAGGAATATACATGCTTATATTGATCAAAACAAGATATTAACTTTTGAGAGATATCTACACAGAGTATATACAGAAATAATCTCCCACACACAATATTATTTGATAACATTGTCAGGCTGCATTGAACATCATGATTTATTATGTCAGACACAAAATCTTATCAAGATATCAATGATTCTTTATATTTTGTGATCTACCCAAAAAAAGATAAATAGAGATGTCTTAAGTGTGTGAGAGAATTTAACAATGATGGAAGCTGAGTTGTATCTTTATAAGAAATGATGTAACTCAAAGTCCTTATTAAGGCCGTTCGGTATGAAACTGTCCATAATATGGATCCATTTCATCTCAAGACGACCCAACTGATTTTGTACATCACCTCCTCTCCAGCTACATTCTATCTTCCTGATACCGAGAAAATCGAGATCTTCTATTCTCCTATTGTGTTTTCTATCGAAATGTGCTGATAGTGAGTGTTTTTGAAGACCTTTTTCTATGTTGTAAATGTGCTCATTTAGTCTGGTTTTCAGAAGCCTGGAAGTGCGGCCAATGTAAATTAAATTACACGAACACCGTAATAGATATATTATGTTCTTACTATTACATGTGATAAACTGATTAATATCATAAGTTCTATTGCCATCAGCAGAGTGGAATGTGTTACAAACTCTAGGTCCCTTCTTCATTTTTTTGCAGGCATTACAGAACTGGCATCTTCTGAAGCCAGCTTGTGGGGAGGATAACCAGTTGTTATTTGGGCTAATTTTTTCCACTTTTGTTATGTTGTGTGAGAGTTGTAATTTTAAATTAGGTACCTTTTTAAAAATTATATTTGGTCTATCCTCTATGATTTCCACCATACTTGGGTCTCTAAATAGAATACCCCAATGTTTCTGTATAATGTCTCTGACTTCTTTACTTTGGGTGCTATGTTGTAGAATGAGTCTACTTGCTGTTTTTGTGTTATCCAATATCGGTATCCCTTTGTTTCTCTGTTTGTACTGTAATAACTCGTTCCTATCTAATTTTGCAACTTCCTCTATTTTTTCCTCTAGGAAGGCATTAGGATAGTTTTTTTCTTTAAATCTATCTTTTAGTATTTTAGCTTGAGTTTGGAAAACGGTCTCGTCCCTACAGTTGCGTCTCAGACGAACAAATTGCCCCTTTGGTATATTTTTTAACCAATGTTTCTGGTGACAGCTATCAAGACTAATATAATTGTTCACATCAATACTCTTGAAAAATTTTTTTGTTTTAAGTGTGTTGTTCTCTATATAGATTTCCAAATCGAGAAATTCTACCCTAGTGTTACTATGGGTCCATGTTAGTGCTATATTAAACTCATTGTTTGCCAGATACTTTTTGAATTCGTCCAACTGACATTCTGAACCTGACCAAATCAGGAACAGGTCATCAATGTAACTACGATAGGACACCAGATATTGCGCCCAGGGGGAATTGTAGATGTAAATGTTTTCCCAATTAGCCATATATAAATTGGCATAGCTGGGCGCAAATCTGGTGCCCATCGCCGTTCCACTAATTTGAAGATAATAGTCATTATTAAACCAAAAAAAATTGGTCTCAAGAATAATCCTAATCCCCTCCAGGATAAAGTGTAATTGTCTAGGGTCAAGGGTAGTATCTTCTCTTAAAATATTTTGCACTGAAGTAATACCTAATTCTTTATCTATAATGGTGTAGAGAGATGTTACATCTCCAGTTACTAATAGCCAGTCCTTATTCCATTTGATGTGTTCAAGGTCATTTAATATACTAATCGTGTCTTTCAAGTATGATTTGGTATTTTTGACATATGTTTGCAAAAATGTATCTATATACGCTGACAAATTGCTAGTATGTGAATTGACCCCAGACACGATCGGTCTCCCTGGGTTTTTTTTTTGATCTTTGTGGATCTTGGGAAGTACATAGAAATTTGCAGTTTTAGGGAATTTATTATATATATATATTGATATTCTTTCTTATTTAGAATACTTTCTTTTAACCCTTCATTTAGATATTTTTCAACTCTTTTCTTGAAGGTAAATGTAGGATTAGAATCTAATTTTTTGTATGTACTTGTGTCATTCAACTGTCTAAGACATTCCTCATTATATTTCTTTCTGTCCATTATGACTGTGCCTCCGCCCTTGTCGGCCGGCTTCACCACTATCTCATTATTATTTTGTAATTCTTTTAATGCTACATTGTATTGCCGATCCTATTTGTATTTGGTGGTTCCTGCAGCTCTTGTGGCGCTTTTTATACTTGTATTTTAAATAAATCCTTTTTTACAAAAATCCTGTTCAAGCAACTGTTTACCCAACAGTATAACATTGGGTGTGCGCATAAACCTGAGCTTGGCTATAGCTCCATCTCATGTGAGTAAGCATTTGTAAACAAGCATTCTGCATTTTGAAAAAGTTACAGAGTTACGCTATGTGGCATCTCTTTCTTTCTTTTCATATGAGGATCAAAAGAAAATAGAAGCGTGAAGATCTCGAAAGAACACACATATCCTTATAAGAACTTTTATAAGTATTTAGTTTACACTACAGTATACTTTGTTAATCTCCATCTTTGGTTTATTATTTTATCACATTTATTTCATAATAGTGTACATTTAAAAAAAAACAACACTTTTTTGATTGCAAAATAGTGATGTTGCGAATTGTTCGCCGGCGAATAGTTCCCGGCGGCAAATAGTTCCCGGCGAACATAGCATGTTTGTGTTTGCCTTGGCGGCGAACATATGCGATGTTCGATCCGCCCCCTATTCGTCATCATTGAGTAATACTTTGACCCTGTACCTCACAGTCAGCAGGCACATCAGCAGCAGACCCTCCCTCCCAGACCCTCCTACCTCCTGGACAGCATCCATTTTAGATTCATTCGGAAGCTGCATTGTTAGTGAGAGGAGGGACAGTGTCCACTACAGTCCTGAAGGACTCATCTGATCTCTGCTGTAAGGACAGCACCCCAAAAAGCCCTATTAAGGGCTGCTTTTTTTTTTTTTTCTGTGTAATCTAATAGCAGTTGCCTGCCTGCCAGCGTGTGTGTCAGGCTCACAGCGTATACTGTGCCCACTTGCCCAGTGCCACCACTCATATCTGGTGTAACAGTAGTGTGTAGATTTAAAAAAAAAAAAAACTTTTTTGACTGTGTTAAATAATAGCAGTCAGTTTCCTTCACATGTGTGCGTTTCACTGCCTGCCAGGGCACAGTGTCACTTCAGTGCAGCTCATATCTGGTGTAACAGTAGTGTAGATTTAAAAAAAAAAACAAAAAACACTTTTTTGACTGTGTTAAATAATAGCAGTCAGTTTCCTTCACATGTGTGCGTATAAGTACCTGCCTGCCAGGGCACAGTGTCACCCCAGTGCAACTCATATCTGGTGTAACAGTAGTGTAGATTTAAAAAAAAAAAACACTTTTTTGACTGTGTTAAATAATAGCAGTCAGTTTCCTTCACACGTGTGCGTTTAAGTGCCTGCCTGCCAGGGCACAGTGTCACCCCAGGGCAACTCATATCTGGTGTAACAGTAGTGTAGATTTAAAAAAAAAAACACTTTTTTGACTGTGTTAAATAATAGCAGTCAGTTTCCTTCACACGTGTGCGTTTCAGTGCCTGCCTGCCAGGGCACAGTGTCACCCCAGTGCAACTCATAACTGGTGTAACAGTAGTGTACATACCTGATGTTTTAAAGCACGTTATTCCAAACAATTTAGGAATGTTAGGTGATTTATGCCCTTTATGGATTAAAACCAGACTCTGCATCAACTATGTAATTTTCCATGGGAGTTTTGCCATGGATCCCCCTCCGGCATGCCACAGTCCAGGTGTTAGTACCCTTGAAACAACTTTTCCATCACTATTGTGGCCAGAAAGAGTCCCTGTGGGTTTTAAAATTCGCCTGCCTATTGAAGTCTATGGCGGTTCGCCCGGTTTGCCCGTTCGCGAACAGTTGTGGAAGTTTGCGTTTGCCACTCGCGAACGCAAAATTTTAGGTTAGCGACATCACTACTGTGAAATAATAGCAGTCAGTTTCCTTCACACATTTGCGTTTCAGTGCCTGCCAGGGCACAGTGTCACCCCAGTGCAACTCATATCTGGTGTAACAGTAGTGTACATTTAAAAAAAACAACACTTTTTTGACTGTAAAATAATAGCAGTCAGTTTCCTTCACACGTGTGCGTTTCAGTGCCTGCCAGGGCACAGTGTCACCCCAGTGCAACTCATATCTGGTGTAACAGTAGTGTACATTTAAAAAAAACAACACTTTTTTGACTGTGAAATAATAGCAGTCAGCTTCCTTCACACGTGTGCGTTTCAGTGCCTGCCAGGGCACAGTGTCACCCCAGTGCAAATCATATCTGGTGTAACAGTAGTGTACATGTAAAAAAAACAACACTTTTTTGACTGTGAAATAATAGCAGTCAGTTTCCTTCACACGTGTGCGTTTCAGTGCCTGCCACGGCACAGTGTCACCCCAGTGCAACTCATATCTGGTGTAACAGTAGTGTACATTTAAAAAAAACAACACTTTTTTGACTGTGAAATAATAGCAGTCAGTTTCCTTCACGTGTGTGCGTTTCAGGGCCTGCCAGGGCACAATGTCACACCAGTTCAACTCATATCTGGTGTAACAGTAGTGTACATTTAAAAAAAATATACAATTTTGACTGTAATAGATTGAATAGCAGTTAGTTGTCTGCAAGCGTGTGTGTCAGGCCTACAGCGTCTACTCTGCCAGTGCACAGTGCCACTCATATCTGTTGTCACAGTAGCTTGCACGCATAGTACTACTAATCGGAAAAAAAATGACAGGCAGAGGCAGGCTACCCCGCAGGGGCCGTCGTGGTGCTGTGATTCCCTTTGGCCCTAGAATAATGCCCAGTGTTCAGAGGCCACGTACCCTGAACTCGAAAAATTCTGAGAACATAGTTGACTGGCTAACACAGGACACCCAATCTTCTACAGCTTCCGCTCGGAACCTTAACGCACCATCCTCCTCCAGCTTAGCTTCGGGCACCTCTCAAGTTACCACTCGCTCACCTGCCGCCACCACCAACACTAGCACCACAGCCACTTCACTTGATCTGTCAGAGGAGTTATTTACACATCAGTTGGAAGAAATGAGTGATAGTGATGCACAACCATTATTGACAGAGGATGTAGATAACAGGGATATGTCTCAGTCAGGCAGCATTACACACATGGACGTACGGTGTGATGATGATGATGATGTTGTACCCGCTGCTGCTTCCTTTGCTGAGTTGTCAGATACAAGTGATGATGACGATGCGTCCGTGGATGTCACGTGGGTGCCCACTAGAAGAGAAGAAGAACAGGGGGAAAGTTCAGATGGGGAGACAGAGAGGAGGAGGAGACGAGTTGGAAGCAGGGGGAGGTTGTCGCAAGGAGCTAGTGGCACAGTCAGACAGCATGCATCGGCACCCGGGGTCAGCCAGACAGCACACCAATCAAAGCATGCTGTTGCCACCACCAGAATGCCATCATTGCAGAGCTCAGCAGTGTGGCATTTTTTTTGTGTGTCTGCCTCTGACAACAGTGATGCCATTTGCAACCTGTGCCAAAAGAAACTGAGTCGTGGGAAGTCCAACACCCACCTAGGTACAACTGTTTTGCGAAGGCACATGATCGCACATCACAAACGCCTATGGGATCAACACATGAGTACAAGCAGCACACATCTGACCACTGATACCTGGTCTGCAAAGCATGGTCAGGGCAGGTATATCACCTACACTGTGCATTGGGTAAACCTGCTGACGGCTGCCAAGCATGGAATGCGTGGCTCTGCAGAGGAGTTGGTGACACCGCCATGACTTGCAGTCAGGCCTGCTGCCACCTCCTCTACTCCTCCTCTTCCATAACCTCCTCAGCTGAGTCCTCTTCTGCTGCTGTGTCTTGCTCCACATCAACAGCACCCCCCCTCAGCTCCCCAGGTACTATTCCACATCGGATACGGCAGTGTCACGCCGTCTTGGGGTTGACTTGCCTGAAAGCAGAGAGTCACACCGGACCAGCACTCCTGTCCGCCCTGAACGCACAGGTGGATCAGTGGCTGACTCCGCACCAACTGGAGATTGGCAAAGTGGTTTGTGACAACGGAAGAAATTTGTTGGCGGCATTGAATTTGGGCAAGTTGACACATCTGCCGTGCATGGCACATGTGTGTAATCTGATCGTACAACGCTTTGTGCATAAATACCCAGGCTTACAGGACGTCCTGAAGCAGGCCAGGAAGGTGTGTGGCCATTTCAGATGTTCCTACACGGCCATGGCGCACTTTTCAGATATCCAGCGGCGAAACAACATGCCAGTGAGGCGCTTGATTTGCGACAGCCCGACACATTGGAATTCAACACTCCTAATGTTCGACCGCCTGCTCCAACAAGAAAAAGCCGTTAACGACTATTTGTATGACCGGGGTGCTAGGACAGCCTCTGCAGAGCTCAGAATTTTTTTGCCACGTTACTGGATGCTCATGCGCAATGCCTGTAGGCTCATGCATCCTTTTGAGGAGGTGACAAACCTAGTCAGTCGCACAGAAGGCACCATCAGCGACATCATACCATTTGTTTTCTTCCTGGAGCGTGCCCTGTGAAGAGTGCTGGATCAGGCCATAGATGAGGGGGAAGAGGAATAGTTGTGGTCACCATCACCACCAGAAACAGCCTTATCAGCATCGCTTGCTGGACCTGCGGCAAGGCTGGAAGAGGATTGTGAGGAAGAGGAGTCAGAGGAGGAATGTGGCTTTGAGGAGGAGGGGGAAGACCAACCACAACAGGCATCCCAGGGTGCTCGTTATCACCTATCTTGTACCCGTGGTGTTGTACGTGGCTGGGGGGAAGAACATTGATCACTGAGGACGAGGAACGGGACATGAGTAGCTCGGCATCCAACCTTGTGCAAATGGGGTCTTTCATGCTGTCGTGCCTGTTGAGGGACCCTCGTATAAAAAGGCTGAAGGAGAACGACCTGTACTGGGTGTCTACGCTACTAGACCCCCGGTATAAGCATAAAGTGCTTGAAATGTTACCGAATTACCGCAAGTCGGAAAGGATGCAGCAGTTCCAAAATAAATTAAAAAGTATGCTTTACACAGCGTATAAGGGTGATTTCACAGCACAACGGGAATCTAACAGGGGAAGAGGTGAAAGTAATCCTCCTCCTCCCACGACCACGCCAGCAAGGACAGGATGCTTTACAGACATTTTGTTGATAGAGGACATGCAGAGCTTTTTAAGTCCTACGCATCGCCACAGCCCTTCGGGATCCACCCTCAGAGAACGACTCGACCGACAGGTAGCAGACTACCTCGCCTTAACTGCAGATATCGACACTCTGAGGAGCGATGAACCCCTTGAACACTGGGTGTGCAGGCTTGACCTGTGGCCTGAGCTATCCCAATTTGCGATAGAACTTCTGGCCTGCCCCGCTTCAAGTGTCCTGTCAGAAAGGACCTTCAGTGCAGCAGGAGGTATTGTCACTGAGAAGAGAAGTCGTCTAGGTCAAAAAAGTCTAGATTACCTCACCTTTATTAAGATGAATGAGGGATGGATCCTGAAGGGACTGACAGTGGTTGATACATTCGACTAAAAAAGGCCTGATGAGATGAGCTGCCTTGGGCTAAAAATGGTCCATACGCTGCTGTATTTTATCTCTCAATGCCGGATGATTGCGTGACTTATCAGCCACCAACTAGGGTTCAAGCCGCAATGTTTTAGGGCACTTTCTGCCTGGGAAACAAATATCAATTTTTCTGGCCGCTGCATGTGTACATGCCTAATTTTTCTGGCCTCTGGTGCTGCACTGTGGCTTCAAAAACCAAACCAAAAAAAAGGCACATAACAGGGATTAAACTGATAGGAATAGTACTACTTAACACACCTTATAATAATGCAGAGAGAGGCAATGCAGAGAGAGGAGTCTGAAGAACAGGAGTCAGAGGAGGAAGGTGGCTTTGAGGAGGTGGAAGACCAAACTCAGCAGGCGTCACCTTTCGGGGACCCTTGGTGTTGTACGTGGCTGGGTGGAGGAAGAGACCTTCAATGACATCAGTGAGGACAAGGAACGGGACATGGCTAGCTTGGTATCCAACCTTGTGCAAATGGGGAGTTTGTGGTTGTGCAAATGGACTGTTTGCAATTGTTTGCGGTGCGTTAAACGGGGAGTTTGGTCTGTCACTGTGAAGCGGGCGTAACCCTTACACTACCTGATCAATACAACATCATACCTGATGTTTTAAAGTACATTATTCCAAACAATTTAGGAATGTTAGGTGATTTATGCCCTTTATGGATTAAAACCAGACTCTGCATCAACTATGTAATTTTCCATGGGAGTTTTGCCATGGATCCCCCTCCGGCATGCCACAGTCCAGGTGTTAGTCCCCTTGAAACAACTTTTCCATCACTATTGTGGCCAGAAAGAGTCCCTGTGGGTTTTAAAATTCGCCTGCCTATTGAAGTCTATGGCGGTTCGCCCAGTTCGACGGTTCGCAAACTTTTGCGGAAGTTCGCGTTCGCCGTTCGCGAACCCAAAATTTTATGTCTGCGACATCACTAATGAGAGCCCAAAAGAAATATTAAAGGAATATGAGAAATTTTTGAACCAGGATGCGAAAGACTGGCAAGACATAATATTACTGGAAAATTATATTAAACACAATATTATCCCAAGGGGATTAAGGTTGTTAAAAAAGCAAGTTTTTGCACTGGATGAAGTTGAATTCATGACAGAGTGGGAGGCAGCTTTAGATGCTTGCTCCTTTAAATTAATTAAATTAATTATCAAATACAGGGAAGGTAGACTTGAGAAAATACAGATTGAAATTAATAAGTTTGAACAACAAGTTAATAGTTTCTTGACAAATGAAGAATACAAGAAACTATATGATAATATTGTTAAAGGTGTTGAGAAATTGACGAAGGATTTGAGTATTAGTAAATCCAATAAATTAAGAAGAGATAAATTAGATTATAAAAATGAGCAAAAATATAATTGGAAACCAAAGACTAGTAGTAATAAGAAAGTAGATCAACACTATGGGAATGTGAATAGAAGGTATATTAAGGAAAGTGTGCACTCTAATTATTCATCAACTTCCAATAGGAGGGATTTAGGAGGTTATCAACAACCACAACCTCATAAAAAGATAGTAGGGGGTAGTAATTCTGACCATAATAATAGAAAGAATACTGAAGTTAAAAGCAAAAAAAAGTGATGATCATTATTATGAAGAGTGAGCTAGACCTAAGGTTTACCATGACCAGTCAAAAAACCTAATATCTACTGGAAATGAACAGTATAGGGATTCTGCACCAACTTCTTTAGGATCCCCATGAAGACAAATCAAGCGGAAACCACACTCAGGAGTGAGGGAAGACAGGGATCAGAGATGGAACCAGAATTGGAGAATGGAGAGGGAACCACAAATATTAGAGGGAGGACAGAATCAATGAAAAAGAAGGTACAGCGAAAGAGAGGATGTAGAGCAGGGAAGAGGAAACAATTTCAAAAGTGTAAGAGTTTATTAAGAGATAAAAATGAGGCAAGTATTTATAACTTATCATCCTATACTATTGACAGTGGAAGTATGGCATTGTTGAGTAAAGGACTATCTTTTGCCCCGAAAAAGAGATTCATCAGAAATATAACACTGACGAGATTTTTTGCTCAGAAGAATACACAGTCTGTGGTCAGATATAAAAGTGTACTTCAAATTGATGATGTTGAAGCTCTGGAAAACATGAATTCACTATTAGGAAATAATACTCTAAGTGAATCAAATTATATTTATATACATAGTGATAAAAAAAGCTAAATCTATGTTTTATCCAATTAATGCGCAGGGGGAATATATAAAGACATTTAAAAACTTGGTTGAAAAAGAATTAGAGGTATTACCAGCTAATGGAGATTTTAGAGATAATCTCAATACTTTTGAAAGAAAGAGTTTAAATCTGTTAATGAAGAATAGTGATATCACTATCCGCCAAGCCGATAAAGGTGGGGGGATAGTGATTCAAGATCGAGAAGTTTATGTTACTGAGGCATTGAGATTATTAAGTGATTAAACAAGATATATAAAACTAAGGAGTGATCCCACGAAGATATCTCTACAAGAGTTAAAAGGTGTCCTGAATATAGGAATGGAAGAATTTTTTTTAACTAAGGATGAGTTTAATTTATTTATATAATGAGCACCCTAGGCTGGCTGTCATGTATCATCTACCCAAAATACATAAGTCGGTCTTAAATCCTCCGGGAAGACCGATTGTATCGTGTATAGACTCATTGACAGCCAACCTATCAAGTTATATTGATTACTTTTTAAAACCATTTGTTGCTCAACTGAAATATTATCTTAGGGATGGTGTACATTTAATACAAGAACTTAGGAATGTTGAATAGAATAGTGAGATGAGGTTCATCACTTGTGATGTAACCTCATTGTACGCTATTATGCAACACTCCCTCGGAATAAAGGCCTGTTCATACTTTTTAAAGAAAAAAAGGAATTTTCCCAGATCATCAGATAAGATTTTTGGAATATTGTATTAAATATGTTTTAGAACATAATTATTTCCTGTTTGAAAGAAACTTTTACCATCAGATATGTGGCACGGCGATGGGGACGAAATTTGCCCCATCGTAAGCTAATTTGTTTATGGGTCTCTTTGAAGATGAGTTCATTTGGAGGGATGGCCCTTTTAAACATAATTTAATCTTTTATAGACGTTTTATTGATGATGTTTTTATTATTTGGGAGGGACCAGAGAAGGAGGCATTACATTTTATTGGTTTTATAAACACCAATGATTTCAAAGTGAAATTTGTTGGTAATATTCAAGAACAAAGAATTGAATTCCTTGATTTATTGGTGTTTATAGAAGATAATAGAATATACACTAAGAATTATAGAAAATCGGTTGAAAGTAACAGATTATTACACGCTACTAGTGGTCACTATAAGAAATGGGTGAAAAATATTCCAAAAAGTCAATTTGTGAGGATAAAAAGAAATTGTTCAAGAGTGAGTGATTACAACATTGATGCAGAGGTTTTGAAGGAAAAACTGATATGTAAACCTCACATGTATTATGAATGAAGTGGATCAGTTAGATAGGGAGGTTTTATTAAATAAACAAAAAGAGAAGTCCTTTAAACAAGATAAACAGATTGTTAAATTTATCACTACATATGGGGAAGGTATTATGAATCTTAAGAAAATACTGCACAAATACTGGCCTCTTCTAAAAGGGGATCTGCTGCTAAAAGAAGATCTTGACACAAGGCCGAATGTTGTATATAGGAAGAATACTAATTTAAAGAATCTCCTTGCCCCTAGTAAGCTGAAGGAAATTAAAACAGTGAAGTGTAATATTAATGAATACTTCTTAAGTTTGAAAGGTACATATAGGTATCATAAAGCAAGATGTCCAATGTGTAAATATATTAATAAGGAGAGATCAGTTTTTAGAGCAACAACAGGGCAAGAGTTTCAAGTGAAACAATTTATTGCCTGTAAGAGTACTTATGTAGTCTATTTATTAGAGTGTAGTTGTGCATTAAGATATTTAGGTCACACAAAGAGATGCCTATCTAAAAGATATAGTGAACATGTTTATAATATAAAGAAGCCTATCTTAAAACATAGTGTACCAATTCATTACACTCAAAGACATGCATGTGATCCTAAATGCCTGACTGTGAAGGGCATTGAAATGGTAAAATCCAACCCTAGAGGTGGTGATAGACTTTTAGATCTTAGGCGCAGAGAGACATTTTGGATATACACATTAGGGACTCTCGCGTCCAAGGGTCTAAATGTTGATTTAGATGTGGCAGCATTTATAATTTGAAAATGAGTTTTGAAAAAATTCCTTTATCCCTCATTTTTTTTTATTTTTTTTTATTAAGACTATGAGCACACAGGTTCTATCAATTAACGAATGATGCTAAGAACCTTTCAATAGCCATCAAATAGTGTAGCTATAGACATATATGAAATATATTTTTAGTATTTTTTAATAGGGTTTTAAAGATGTTCTTCTTAATATTTTAATTTATGTATTATTATTATTCATATTAATTAATGTATATTGTTAGATTTTTAATATTAAGTCATATGGAATGTTGTATAGTTTTATCACTTTTTATTTAGAAGTTGTAATATGATTATAGATTAGGGAATTTTAGTATCTAAAAATTATGGGATTTTAAATACCAATGTTATTTGGAATTATATATTTTTATGATATAGAAATATTAATTATATTAAGAAGGTGACTTTGTGAGTATATCATTAATTGTCTTGAAGAGATAGATCTAGGGTAGTCATGATTTTAAATACCCATGATATTTAGAATTATACTTTTAAGGGGCGCGATCCGATATACGGCGTAGTTTGCGGCGCAAGCGAGGGAACCCGCGTCGCCTGCAGTTTCAGCTCGCAACACGAGCTATCCAATATACAGCGCCATCAGATGCTAAACTGGGGTAAGTCGGATAAACCAGCGATGTCCAGAAATCTGCGTAAGTACAAATTTCTGGCGTCGCCAGTGACTTGCGCCACGTTAGAAACTGCCGGCGCCTACAAAACCTGACTAAAGTATGAAATCACCCGCACTGTCTAACACGCCTCCTAAACATAGCCCGACACGTCTAACCCTCTATCCGCTATCCCCCCTCACTATCCTAACAATAAAAAATGTATTAACCCCTAAACCGCCGCTCCCGGACCCCGCCGCAACCCATCTACCTTACCTACCCCCTAAAGTGAGCCCCTACCCCGCCGCCATCTATTTTAAAATTATTAACCCCTAATCTAATCCCCCTACCCCGCCGCCATCTATATTAAATTATTTAACCCCTAAAATACTAAACTATCCCTACCACTAAACCTAAGTCTAACCCTACAAATAGCCCTGAAAAGGGCTTTTTGCGTGGCATTACCCCAAAGTAAACCGCTCTTTTGCCAGCCCTTAAAAGGGCTTTTTGCGGGGCATGCCCCAAAGAAAACTGCTCTTTTACCAGCCCTTAAAAGGGCTTTTGGCGGGGCTTTGTCACAAAGTAATCAGCTCTTTTGCCTAAAATCTAAATCCCCCTACACCGCTGCCACCTATAATAAATGTATTAACCCCTAATCTAATCCCCCTACACCGCCGCCAGCTATATTAAACACATTAACCCCTAATCTAATCCCCCTACACCGCCGCCAGCTATATTAACTATATTAACCCTAATTATATTAGGGTTAATATAGTTAATATAATTATTATATTATATATATTAACTATATTAACCCTAATTATATTAGGGATAATATAGTTAATAATGTTATTATATTATATATATATTAAGTATAATAACCCTATCTAACTCTAACATCCCTAACTAAACTCTTATTAAAATAAATCTAATATTAATATTATAAACTAAAATATTCCTATTTAAATCTAAATACTTACCTATAAAATAAACCCTAAGATAGCTACAATATAATTAATAATTACATTGTAGCTATGTTAGGGTTTATATTTATTTTACAGGTAAATTGTTAATTATTTTAACTAGGTATAATAGCTATTAAATAGTTATTAACTATTCAAGTTCAATCCGATTGGCTGATTGGTTCAGCCAATCGGATTGAACTTGAATCTGATTGGCTGATTCAATCAGCCAATCAGATTTTTCTACCTTAATTCCGATTGGCTGATAGAATCCTATCAGCCAATCGGAATTCGACGGACGCCATCTTGGATGACGTCATTTAAAGGTACCTCATTCCTCGTTCAGTCGTCGGACGGGATGGATGCTCCGCGTCGGAGGAGCGAAGAAAGAAGATTGAAGATGCCGCTTGATGGAAGATGCTGCCCGGCTTGGATGAAGACTTCTCCCGGCTTCGTTGAGGACTTCGGCCCGGTTGGGTGAAGACGTCTCCCCATAAGGTGATCTTCAGGGGGTTAGTGTTAGGTTTTTTAAAGGGGGGTTGGGTGGGTTTTAGAGTAGGTTTGGTTGTGTGGGTGGTGGTTTTTTTTTTTTTTTAAACTTTATTTATAGAAAAGAATCCGAGTCATACATGGTAAATGCAGTCATAATAATGCAGGTGTGACAGAGTGGTCACCTGCAGAACAAAACAGTTTTCAGAGCATGTTATATCAAAGCATACCAGCAAAGGAATACAATAAGTATATGTGATCATCATGTATGTCCTGGGACTCAACTTTTTTCTAAGAACATTTTTTACAATCAACCAAAGAAAAAGAGGAGAAATCGAGAAAGGAAACATATCAGCTAAGAGCAAGGAAGAAAGATAATAACATACAAAGAAGAATGAAAGAAAGAGAAGAAAGGAAGAGAAAAAAAAATAAAAAAAAATAACATATAGCAGCCATACTTACCCAGAGTACCTCCGGGTCCCCCCTCCCTCGATATGCAGGTCACTCACGGGTCTGATCCGTGGATAGACACCAATTTCCTCTGAGGTTTTCATTTAAAACATATTGGCTATTTTTAAAAGGAAGCAGAACCCTATCTCTTACTATGTCAGGTAGGTGCAGCAAATAAGCCTCCCATTTAAGGAGAAATCTCTTGACTCTTTTCTCAGGGTCCCCCCTAGTATCTGCCTGCTCAATCAGCATCTGATCATGAATTGTTTTAAGTAAGTGTTGAAAAGGTAAGTTACGGTCCCCTGTCCACTCTCTCAGGATAATTTGTTTAGCTAACATGAGTGTGGTATTTAAAAAAATGTCGTGCTTGTATGTCTGATCTCTAGGTGTCAGAAAGATCACATGTTGTGCCGAGAGGGACACAGTTTGTTTAGTTAATTTGGATAGCCAGTACGTAATTTTTTGCCAAAATTTTTGTAATTTAGGGCAACTCCAGAGTAGGTGTACCCAATCAGGAGATTCAAGGCGGCATTTACTACAGGAGTTGAGTGCTCCTCCAACCCATTTAGCCCTTAGGCCAGGAGTGATGTAAGCTTGATGTAAGAATTTCAGGTGTGATTCCCTCAATTTTGCAGAAATAGTACTTTGGTGTGCCCTCTCGAAACTTGTGGTAATCAATACCGGGTCAATCTCTAGCTCCCCATAATGGGACCACTTTGATACCATGCCATGAAGCACATGATCCTTAGAGTGACGGATCAGTAAGTTATATGTATGTGACAGCCTCAGAGGGCCTAACTTCGCCAGCGCACTCAATGTATCTAAATTGGAGGCTTCTACAGAGAGGAGTCCCTCTGAAATCAAGGTGGATACGTAGTGTCGGCATTGAAAGTATGCAAACTTGTGTGTGTGCGGGAGGTTATAACGTGATTTCAGGTCTTGGAAGGGCAGTATTTCTAGAGTCAGGGGTCGGAAAAGTTGATGCAGTCGTGTGAGTTGTAATTGTTGCCATGTCTGAAATGCTTGCGTGGTGTACCCGGGGAGGAAGTCCAAATTACCCTGGATCGGGAGATATTTACTAGCTGAACGTTGTATACCCCAGAGTCTACAAATCTTGGTCCAGGCTCTTAGAGGATCCCTAAACAATATATGGTTTTGAATGAACGGGGATAGAGATTTCAAATGTGCATGAGGCAGATAAGCTAAATGCAGTGGTTTAATGATGTTAGACTCTAGGTCAGGGACAGTATAATAGTTTTTCCCTACCAGCCAGTCCAATGCAAATCTAGAGAGAGCCGCCCAGTTATACCATATTATATTAGGAAGACGGAGCCCCCCTCCTTCCACTGTCATTGACAAGGGAGTCCTGCCTATTCTATGTTTTCTGCCCTGCCAAACAAAGTTTCCAATGGCAGTTTGCAAAGATGTCGCATCCTTTTGAGTGAGGAGAAGAGGCAACATCTGTAATGGATAAAGAAGTTTGGGCAGGGCCACCATTTTAAAAAGGTGTACCCTACCCGAAAGAGAGAGGGGGAGTTTCATCCAACCCAGCAGCATTTGCTTGATGTCACCTATAGTCCCAGCAAGATTCAAAGAGTATAACATATGTGGGTTAACATGTATCCATATGCCTAAGTATTTAAAACTACCCTGAGTAGTCTTAAGACCAAAATCTGCTAGGGTCATGTTTCGGGAGTTTTGCAACCAGGTGGCCTCCGATTTGTCAATGTTGATCTTGTACCCCGAAAACTTGCCAAAATCATCAATAACTTTCAGAAGAGGGTGTAAATTGGAACCAGGATCACCCACAAAGAGCAGTAGGTCATCGGCGTAAAGTGATAGATGCTGCTTTTGGCCACATATATCTAAGCCGGCGCATTGTTGCCTGATGTAGGACGCCAGGGGTTCGATTGCTAAATCGAAAAGGAGAGGGGAGAGGGGACATCCCTGTCTCGTACCCCGTTGTAACGTAAAGGAAGGAGAGAGCCCTCCATTGATTATAAGAGAGGCCTTAGGGGCTGAGTATAATCTTTGTAAAAAGCTGGGAAAGTCACCCTGCATACCAAAGCGCGACAGTGACGTATGTAAGTGATCCCACTCGATCCGGTCAAACGCCTTCTCAGCATCTAGTGCTAGAAGGCATGCGTCTGGTAGTTGGGATGGAGATTGTGTATGTGTGTTGTACCAGTAATGGGACACGACGCCTAGAGTCTTTCTAATGTTAATAACTGAGGATCTGCCCTTTACAAAACCCGTTTGATCTGCATGAACTATATGTGGGAGAACCTTTGCCAACCTGTCCGCTAAGATTTTTGTTAGGAGTTTATAATCTCCATTTAATAGGGAGATTGGACGATATGAAGAAGTCTGAGTGGGATCTCTATCAGGTTTCAACAGGAGACAGATATTAGCCTCAGAGAATCTATCATTTAGTTGTTCAGTGCCCGCCAGGTAAGCAGAATACAAGGATGAGAGAATTGGTGCTAATTCCTCCTCTAGTAACTTAAGATATTCTGCAGGTAACCCATCCGGGCCTGCTGCTTTACCCAGTTTGCTTTGTCGTATAGCCCTGAGAACCTCCTGGGGACTTATAGGAGAATTTAACAGGGAGGACTGCTCTTCTGTAAGAGAGGGGAGTTTTACTGCGTCCCAAAAGGCACGCTTGGCTTCTATATGGATAGGTTGTTTAGAGTACAGGGAAGTGTAATAGTCTACAAATTCAGTCATAATCTCCTTGGCGTTGGCGGTGAGGGTACCCTTAGAATTAATGGCTAGGATTTGGGACTTGGGTTTATAGGAATGAACTAGTTTGGCCAGCAGTTTACCAGCCCTGTTACCATGTCGGTAATAGCGACCCTGTCTGTGAATATTGACCTTATTGTCTTGTTGGGCTAAGAAAGTATCCCTTGTCTGTTTGAGATCGTAGTAAGATTGCCTAGATGTTGGCGTGGGGGCATGTAAGTAGTTATTGTAAGCCGTAGTAAGTTGAGCAAGGAGAGTCTCATCTACCCTCGTAAGTTGCTTTTTATGGTGTGTTGCAAAGGAGGTTATATGACCTCTCATCACCGCTTTTGAGGCGTGCCAGAACAGGTCTGGCGTACCCAAATGACAAGCATTGTCAGATGCATAATGCGTCCAGGATGCCTTTAAGTGTCTACGGAACTCAATGTTGTTGTATAGGTGGAGAGGAAATCTCCAAGTTCTGTTTGGAGGTCTGGGGGAATGTGGTTGCAGTATCAGGGTGATTGGGGCGTGATCTGATAAGGTGACTGGGCCAATATAAGTAGATAAGATGTGTGGCATTATGCTTGAGGCAGTTAGGAAATAATCAATACGCGACATAGTATGGTATGTTTTTGAGAGGCAAGTGAAATCCCTTTCATCCGGGTTCCTTGCTCTCCAGACATCTAGCAAACCCAGAGTCTCCTTGAAGGATCCAATCAAGGATACTTCACGTTTGTAGCGGATTACGTGTGTTTTGAAAGAACCATATGCTGAGGGATCTCTAAACCTATCTAGCGGAAGAGCCTGAGCCAAATTAAAATCCCCTCCTACTATTAGAGGGGCACTCTGTGTGGCCAATATCACCAATAAATTTGTCCAAAAGGGGGGATCATGCTCATTAGGGCCATAAACATTACAGAGAGTATATGTATGTGCATTGGTCTGGAGTGATGCGACTATGTATCGTCCCTTTTTGTCAATGTTCACTGCTGATAATGAGGCCGCTAAACCCTTTCGCACTAGAATGGCAACTCCTCTTTTCCTGCCCTCTGTAGGGGAGCTGAGGACCTGTCCTACCCATCTGATTTTTAACTTCGCATGTTCCTCAACTGTCAATTTTGTCTCCTGGAGCATAGCAATGTCAGCCTTCAGTGAGTGTAAGTGGTGGAGAATCCTACTTCTCTTTGCCGGGGATGTGATGCCCCCTACGTTCCACGCTATAATTTTAAGGGGAAGAGTCATGTCCACAGAGTGTAAGGGTGGAGAGGGCACGACCTAATAGGTAGTGTCCTAGCAAGTGTCCCCTGTGGTGTCTGGAGTGTAGGTAGTAATAGGTGACTTACAGTTATGGAAAAACATAGGTGTGTCCTCAGGGCAGGATGACGTGATGAAGGAGGGGGGTCCGGAGGCCTCCAGGTCCCAATCCAGCAATCGCTACAAAAGAGATAAGAACACAC
Source organism: Bombina bombina (assembly GCF_027579735.1). Classification (NCBI taxonomy): domain Eukaryota; kingdom Metazoa; phylum Chordata; class Amphibia; order Anura; family Bombinatoridae; genus Bombina; species Bombina bombina. The sequence goes on along the minus strand of NC_069504.1, from coordinate 158,513,973 downwards.
AGCAATGTTTACAATTTGTATAAGTAAGAGGTCAATACCCATGATAGTAGTAATGTCAATAGATATCATCCCAGAGGTAGTCTGTTTATAAAAGAACCATTTGATGAACAAAAACATAGCATGATAGCAGGGAGCATAACATCTTAGAACTAAAGTTCTGCTCTTGGGGGAGGGGACATGAAGCAGCAAAACCACACAGAGCCCTGGAATGTTTAATGTGAGTTTAAAATGAGAAAATCTACCAGGAATTCTTACAATTGGCAGGGGCAGATGAATAGGCCTTAGGTAGTCAGGTGGAAATGTATATGGGCTTAAAGGTAGGGAACTATGTTTTTTATATTCGGTGTCGATGCCCTGGGGCCTAAACATAATAGGGATATCATAATCTGCATCGATCAAAAGGCAAGTGGTGGACAGAGGGTCTCCGCTTGGATTTGTGAGGGATAGGCCAAAAATTAAGCCTACTAGGGGACCCAGGGGAAACCAGCGGTAGCTGTGAACTGTTTTAATAACATGCATATTAGAACTAAGGTTTAAGTATGCTGCATAATATTTCCCAGCCTTATCAGTGCAATGTAGATACAAACATGAACCTGAACAGGTAGTGTAATAACAGAGAGAACAAGTTGCCATGTGCGGAACCGTGCCTCCGGCCACAGCCAAAATTGGCAAACATGACCAGAGCCACAGGACCCGCCAGAGCAAGATACATAATGTAATCAACATGATGCATATGAAAAGAAATTTTTAAACGATAATACTTAAGAGAATCTCATCAGCCATTGTCCTGTCTCCGCTCTGATGCCAGGTATGCCTGTGCTGCCGCAGGCGTATGAAAGGTTTTAGGGCCTGAAAGGCTCTGAATTTTCAAGGTAGCTGGAAACATGAGTGCAAATTTACGTCCCTGATCATGCAGTGTAGAGCAGATAGATGCAAAGTCCTTACGTCTCTTAGTGACCTCAACTGAAAAGTCTTGGAAAAGTAGGAGACGGTGATCTTCAAAGATGACTTCCTTAGCCGCCCTGTAGGCTCGCAGGAGTGCAAGCTTATCCTGGAAATTTAAGCATCTAAAGATTACTTGTCGTGGCCTCTCCTTGGAATTTTCTAGATATCTGTTGGGGCCTATGCGGTGAGATCTTTCAATGTCCAGAGGTAAACAGTCCTGGGGCAGGCCCAGGATTTTCGGGAGAGTCAAGGCAGCAAATTCTAGTAATTCTTTATCTTTAATGGATTCAGGAACTCCTATGATTCGTAGATTATTTCGCCTGCAGCGGTTTTCTAGGTCCTCCACCTTGTCTATTAGCTGTTGATTTTGTTTCAGTAGGCGTTTTAAAGAAACCTCAGATTCCTGCTGTCTGTCTTCAACCCCTGAAATTCTTTGTTCCGCGGCCGACATGCGAGTGGAGAAGAGCCGCACCTCACTGGTTAAGGTGTCCACACCAGCCTGCAAGCTATCCATTTTTGGTAAAAAGAAAGCCTTGAGCTCCTGTAGGAGTGAAGAGTGAGCTCCTGAAATACTGCCTTCAGCATCTGCAAATGATGGGTTTGCCTGCGTTTCTATCAGAGGCTTTTGTTTTTTTTCCTGATTCTTTGATCTGTGACTCATTGTGCCACCTAAAGGCGAGGGCAGCCTGTGAAAGTACTCGTCCACTTTCATAGAACAAAATACAGACAGTTACTAGGAATGGTATAACACTGTGTGCAAATCACCAGAGGGCGCTGTTGCACTGTGTATTGCAGCAATCAAAGTAGATATGTGGAGGGAAAATGGAGGAAATGAAGACACAGATTTTGAATTTGCAGATATCACATGGCAAAATGCAGGTGTGAAATAAAAAATTTAGCTGTACCAACTATGCAAACAAAGGTGATTTTTCTTTTCCTTTTCTGTCTTATGTAGCAGGCTTAATCAGGGCTGATGGATCAGAAATACAATCCTAAAAAATTGAGCTATACCAGCTATGAGGTGAGAAGAGTCTGTATAGGAAAAAAAAAATCTGTATAGATCAATATGCGGTTTATGCAGAAACTGTCCCAATGATCAGCTCTCAAGCAGAGCAGGTATTTATGCGCTCCCCCCTTAGCAACTACTAGGGCGTGAGAAGGCCGATATCCCCTTGCTGAAAAACGTAATAACAAGTTTATCTCCCTGTATGGAAGTGAGGTTGTGCCTTGTTGTAGGATAAAGCTGATTGATCTGAGTTTACATTAATGCATCCACATTACTTTTACGGAGTGTGCAGCAATCTCTTATGGGCATGCATAGAATACTTTCCGGGGAGTCCGTTATCAGGGCCTCACACGGTTATAGTTTGAAGTGGAGCGGCTTTGGGCTGATGGATCAGAAATACAATCCTAAAAAATTGAGCTATACCAGCTATAAGGTGAAAAGAGTCTGTATAGGAAAAGTCTGTTTAGATCAATATACAGTTTATGCAGGGATTGTCCCAATGTTCAGTTTTCAAGCAGAGCAGGTGTTTATGCGCTCTCCCCTTAGCAATTACAGGGGTATGAGAAGGCCGATATCCCTCTGCTGAACACTTAATAGCAAGTTTGTCTCCCTGTAGGGAAGTGAGGTTGTGCCTTGTTGTAAGTTAAAGCTGATTTATCTGAGTTTACACTAGTGCATCCACATTACTTTTACGGAGTGTGCAGCAATCTCTTATGGGCATGCATGGGATACTTTCCAGGGAGTCCGTTATCAGGGCCTCATACGGTTATACTTTGAGGTGGAGCGGTTCTAACCAGTTATGTAATAGTTCGCGGTGTTACCGCCTCTCACCTGATCCCACCGATTACCACATTCGAGGCCGGTCCGCTTGTAAGGTCCGTTTTGAGTTGAAGTTGGCACTGAGGTGAAGGGGGGAGCTCTTCCAATATGGCGCCGGTCAGCGTTACCGCTCGCGCCGTATGGCGCAGTTCGATTTTGACCTCCGAGGCAAGGGCGATTTTCTGCCCTTCACGATGGTTCTTGGGCCGGATGGGGTACCGTAGAGGGCAACCCAGCAAGGCAGCGTCGTGGGGAAAGCTGGCTGGCAGCAAATAACACCATTAATATGAAGCAGAATCCCGGAGCTCTGAACTCCTGCTGCCAGCCGCTAGCTCCGCCCACCGGAAGTCCGGGTGGTGGGTTTTAATGTTGGGGGGGATCGTAATTTTTTTTCAGGTAAAACAGCTGATTACTTTGGGGCAATGCCTCGCAAAGGGCCCTTTTAAGGGCTATTTGTAATTTAGTGTAGGGTAGGGCTTTTTTTTATTTTGGGGGGGGGGGTTTATTTTGTTAGGGGGATTAGATTAGGTGTAATTAGTTTAAAATTCTTGTAATTTCTTTATTATTTTCTGTAATTTAGTGTTTTTTTTTGTACTTTAGATAATTTAATTTAATTGTAATTAATTGTATTTAATTTAGGTAATTAATTTAATTGTAGTGTAGTGTTAGGTGTAATTGTAACTTAGGTAAGGTTTTATTTTACAGGTAAATTTGTCTTTATTTTAACTAGGTAGTTATTAAATAGTTAATAACTATTTAATAACTATTGTACCTAGTTAAAATAAATACAAAGTTGCCTGTAAAATAAAAAATAAACCCTAAGCTATCTACAACGTAACTATTAGTTATATTGTAGCTAGTTTAAGGTTTATTTTACAGGCAAGTATTTAGTTTTAAATAGGAATAATTTAGTTAATGATAGTAATTTTATTTATATTTATTTAAATTATATTTGTTAGGGGGTGTTAGGGTTAGGGTTAGACTTAAATTTAGGGGTTAATAACTTTAATATAGTGGCGGCGACTTTGGGGGCGGCATATTAGGGGTTAATAAATGTAGGTAGGTGTCGGCGATGTTAGGGATAGCAGATAAGGGCTTAATATTTAACTAATGTTTGCAATACGGGAGTGCGGCGGTTTAGGGGTTAATATATTTATTATAGTGGCGGCGATTTCCTTTTCGGCAGATTAGGGGTTAAAATATTTATTTTAGTGTTTGCAATGTGGGGGGGCCTCGGTTTAGGGGTTAATACAGTGTTTTTCAACCAGTGTGCCGTGGCACACTAGTGTGCCATGAGAGATCCTCAGGTGTGCCATGGCAGACTGACAGGCATCATTTAAAAAAAAAAAAATATATATATATATATATATATATATATATATAGTGTGTAATAAAAAACTTTAATGAGACCAGCTCCCCGCAAGCAGTCTTCCTTCTCAAGTTACGTGTACACTGACTGACTGAGCATGAGGATTATGTGGTCCAGAATCAGACTCGCAGACACAGGTTAGTTTCCACAGCATATTCATTGATACGTCCCCAGCATAGATAGTGGGTAATAAAAAACTTTAATGAGACCAGCTCCCCGCAAGCAGTCTTCCTTCTCTGACTGACTGAGCCTGAGGATTATGTGGTCCAGAATCGAACTCGCAGACACCAGTTAGTTTCCTAAGTCCTAACTCCACATTTAGCTCCCTGCTTACACTCACCTGCTTACACTCCTGGGCACAAACTCATCACTCCAAGAGAAAGCGTCCTGGGAATCACAGCAGCAGGAGATGGTACAGCTGCTTAAGGAGTTTACGCAGTGAGCTTGCCAATATAGTGCAGACGGATGGCTCCTGCTGCTGAGATTCCCAGGACGCTTTCTCTTGGCTTACTGCTTCCGCTTTCCTCCCACTTCTGCTTCTTCTCACACTCCTTCATAGCGGCTAAGCAGGCAGGAGCACTTCCGTGAGCTTCCAGACAGTATGGACCGAGCCCTTTGAGATTGTCACTAGCCCACCCCAGAGGACCAGTTTGAGGACTATGGTGAGGTTGAGAGCTGCAGCAGTAAGCGGAGCAGCCACTACAGGCAAACAGCCTGCACCGATCACTCCAGCTTTTATCCTGAGGTGACCTCTTGTTGTGAGTCTGTGGAGAAGCTGTCATTCCAGCCGCTGGCTGCTCCGCTTACTGCTGCAGCTCTCAACCTCACCAAAGTAGCCCTCAAACTGGTCCTCTGGTCTGGGGTGGGCTAGTGAAGATCTCAAAGGGCTCGGTCCATACTGCCTGGAAGCTCCCGTCCAGGTGAATGGACTCCAGAGGGTCATGGTCAGGGAAGTGACTGCTGGCTATGGGCTCCTCCTCTGTCCTCTCCAAACCAGAGACCTGTTGAGCTGCTGATGGTTTGCCCATAATGAAAACATTTTGACTCCCTGGGAGGAGGGAAGTAGTCCCTTCCAGCATTTTAATTTTAATTTATTGTGCCCTGGCAGTGGTGTTGCTACAGGGGGGCAAGAGGGGTCGCAACAAGGGGGCAAGAGGGTCCCGCCCCCAGCAACAGACTGATTAATTGGATGCAACAAGTGCAGACTCCCCCTCCTCCTAGACTGGCTTATGAACACCAAAACGTAGTGGCCGCATGGCCTTTAGGCCCTAATCTGGAAAATACAGCCTACCTCCCTTTGAACATCACATCTGGTGCAGAGGGAAAAACATCTCATATTATTATTATTATTATTATTAATATATATATATTAATATATATATATATATATATATATATATAAAAATCCCAAACGATATGCACTCCTGAATCTCGGTCCAATAGCCTTGGGTGCTACTAAATAGTAGATATAAAGCCAAAAAGAAGAGCACTCCAAAGGTCTTGCACAGTTAGTCACCTTTAATGTGAACACTTTCGAGTCAGAGCGACCCGTCCTCAGACATAAAGTGAACAGTTGCACTTACCCACCACCCAGAATATATATATACACACACATATAAATATTACACACACATTATGTTTGCATATATATTATACACAAAAAATGTATATGTGTGTAATATTTATATATGTTTGTATATGTATGTATATATCTGAAGCATCTTTATGCTGGATTAAATTTTTTTTGTTGGCAATACAGTTATAGTGACTGCCATGCATGCTAATAAAGCTTAAGTTAATTGAATTGCTACAATGTGTGATTTATTAAAATTTTGGGATGGTGGTGTGCCACAGGATTTTTTAATGTAAAAAAATGTGCTACGGCAAAAAAAAAGGTTGAAAATCACTGGGTTTATAGGTAGTTTATGGGTGTTAGTGTACTTTTTAGCACTTTAGTTAAGAGTTTTATGCTACGGCGTTGTAGTGTAAAACTCTTAACTACTGACTTTAAAATGCAGTACCAGGCTTGACAGGAGAGGGTCTTTGGAGGAGAAATTATAGTGCAGTCTTTACAGGGGTTAAACTCAGTGAATTGTATATATGAATAAAAAAGGCAGGACCTGTAAGTCCCAGAGTGATTAAAGATACCACCAATAAATTTCTCCATGCAGGAGAATATTTGATCATCAGGAACTCAGGGAGGTTTCTAAATCTCAAAACCTAGCAGATAAACTTAGAAGCCATCTTCACATATATATATCCATGAGGAGAGCATAGCTATTAATTTCATACCATGGTATTCCAATCAAGGCAACCACTCTATCTACTTTGTCTTATTTCATTAATTTCCTGGTTTAGAAAAAAAATATTTTACTATTCCATAAAAAGAAAATATCTGTCAAACTTAAAAAAAGACAAAATAAAATTAATTTATTAAAACATTATGATACATTGACCCAGGATATCAACATCTGCTTCTGAAATGACACACAGTTAACACAAGATAAAGTGAACGTTAAGTGACATTAAATGAGTACTCACTTATATGAAATTTTGATGAAATCTCAGCTTCAGCCAAACAATGTAGGATGGTGACAGCAATTCTTTGTTAAGCAGAAGATTACAGGCAATTTTTGCCATGCAACATAATTTTGGCTTAAATGATTCTTGATTTTCGACAAAGAAAACCCAAGAATGAATTTACTCAATACTTCAACAAAACAAGTCTCACCATTTGCAAAACATTCCTTTATTGATAGAAATATCTTTTGTATAAAAATGTGCATGCTTAAACCATTGCATTTATTTAACACAATCCAGGGCTTCATGTCAATCAGCCATTACAATGCACAAACATCTCCTATACAGGTAGAACAATATAGGACAGGAATGGAAATTCTCACAAATCACAAAAGTACTTACAATAAATGGTGTAACATATGACAGATTTTTTTTTTCCCATCAAAGCGGGTTTCATCTGTGAATAACATGACTTATTCTGTTACTCCCCTTTGTCTTTCATGTGTTTTTCATTAAAATATTTTGACACTTTATTTTTGAAAAATAAATTCAGACATTTTGCCAGGAATATTGTCCGTTTTGTATATTTGTTTAACTCAAATATTGTTCTAGGTTTTGATTGTAGATCACACAGTCTGGTTCCTTTTGTTTCAAGCATTTTCCATTTTCAGTTTGCATGATTGCTGTAACTGATATATGTGGTTTTTGTAGAAGAGGCTATAAAATATAAACAATTATACATTTAATCAAATTGTTGTATTAACACGCTAAACAGTTTAACTTTAATAAAGGATTATCCAAAAATAATTTCAAATCATTTTTAAAAGGAGGTTCACTTATTTGACAAAAATGATAATAAATAATTTTTTTAAAAATCAGAGTACCATGAATAAACTAAAATATTCATGGCATTTTTAACATGTGGGGAAACGGGGTTATAATATTTACACCTACATAAAAAAAACATTCCAAACAGCTAGAAGGTAAAATTATTTGGGTAATTCTAATAATACTAAATTCTTAATATTTTTAGTGAATGTAATGTCATGTATCATAATAGAAACCTTCAAATATATAAAGGGACTTAATAAAGTAGAAGCTAAAAGCATTTTCCACACAAAAAATATATGCCAAAACAAGGGGTCACAATCTAAAGTTAGAGGGTAGCAGATTCAGGAGGAATGTGAGGAAGCAGTTTTTTACAGAAAGGGTGGTGGATTCATTGAACAAACTTCCATATAAGGTGGTAAACACAAAGGAAAGGAATTAAAAAATGCACGGGACATGTATAAGGCTAAAAAATAACATGTAATATGGGTAGACCTGATGGGTCTTTTTGGTTCTTATCTACCATCACATTTTATGTTTCTATGTTTCCCTTTAAACATATGGTTGAAATCTGACCAAACATTGGTCCACGAGTAAAAGAGAAAACAACCAGCCATTTATAAATGGACAAAGTATGTTTTCAATAGTTTTATTTTCTACTGAACTAACTTTATCCATAATATAGACTGAGGTACTGTTGCCAAAAAATGTGATTTGAGATTTACCTTGGCACACAAGATTTGTCTCACGTCATTATCATACATCTACAGGTGCAGTGGAGCTATAGGATTACTGTGAAAATTTATTTTAGTAATCAATAATTACAGAGGCCTTTTAGCTCTCTAATTTGTTGCAGCATGTAATGTTTGAACTGCTGACAATCAAACTCTATGTCCCCAATTTAAGAAGCTGTTGACAGGCAGAGAAGCATTACTGGTGAAATTTAAAGGGACATGAAATCCAAAATTTGTATTTCTTGATACAGATAGAGCATACAATTTTTGAATAACGTTCCGCTTTACTATCAAATTTTCTTTGTTCTCTTGGTATACTTGGTTGGATGTAGGGATGTAAGCTCAGGAGTGTGCACGTGTCTTCAGCACTATATGGCATCAGTTTTACAGAAATGTTATACATTTGCTAGTGCACTAGATGGCAGCACAATTTCCTGCCATTTAGTGCTCTAGACATGTGCACATTACTTATCTAGATATCTCTTCAACAAGAATACCACAAATTTGATAATAGAGGTAAATTAGAAGGTTTATGTAAAAGTGTATGATCAGTCGTAATCATGAAAAAAACAAAATGTATGCTTACCTGATAAATGTTTTTCTTTCTGGATATGGCGAGTCCACAGCTTGAGTAATTACTGTTGGGAATATCACTCCTGGCCAGCAAGAGGAGGCAAAGAGCACCACAGTTAAACTGCTAAGTATCACTCCCTTACCCACAACCCCTAGTCATTCGACCAAAGGGAAATGGAGAAAAAGGAGTAACACAAGGTGTAGAGGTGCCTGAGGTTATAGTCAAAAGAACAACTGTCTTAAAATAAAGGGTGGGACCGTGGACTCCCCATATCCGGAAAGAAAGAAATTTATCAGGTAAGCATAAATTTTGTTTTTCTTTCCTAAGATATGGTTAGTCCACGGCTTAAGTAATTATTGTTGGGAACCAATACCCAAGCTAGAGGATATAGATAAATAGGGAGGGACAAGACAGGCATTGCTAAACAGAAGGCACCACCACTTGAAGAACCTATCTCCCAAAAGAAGCCTCAGCTGAGGCAAAACTATCAAATTTGTAAAATTTGGAAAAAGTATGTGGAGAAGACCAAGTTGCAGCCTTGCAAATTTGTTCCACAGAAGTTTCATTTTTGAAAGCCCCAAAAGAGTAAACAGCTCTTGTGGAATGAGCCGTAACTCTCTCAGGAAGCTGCTGTTCAGCAGTCTCATAAGCCAAACTAATTATACTTTGTAACCAAATAGAAAAACTAGTATCAGTAGCTTTCTGACCTTTACACTTCCCAGAGAAAAAGACAAAGAGGGCAGAGGACTGGCATAAATCATTATTCGCCTGTAAGTAGAATTTAAGAGCCCGTACAAGAGCCTGTAAGTAGAATTTAAGAGCCCGTACAACATCCAAATTGTGTAACAAATGTTCTTTGGAAGAAGAAGGATTAGGACACAGAGAGGGAACAACAATTTCCTCATTGATAATTCTATTAGAAACAACCTTAGGAAGGAAACCTAACTTTATACAAAGAACCGCCTTATCGACATGAAAATTAAGATATGAGAAATCACACTGAAGAGCTGAGAGTTCCAAGACTCTTTGCGCAGAAGAGATAGCAACAAGAAACAACACCTTCCAAGATAATGACTTAATGTCTATGGAATACAACGACTCAAATGGAGCCAGCTGTAAAACTTTAGGCTCCAAGGAGGAACAACAGACTTAAAGACAGGCCTGATTTTAACCAAGGACTGACAAAAAGATTGCACATCTGGCACATCCGCCAATTGTTTATGAAGTAAAACTGATAAAGCAGAAATCTGACCCTTCAGGGTACTGACTGACAATCCCTTTTCCAGGCCATTTTGAAGAAAATATAAAATTCTAGGAATTCTAATTCTACCCCAAGAGCAGCCCTTGGATTCACACCAATAAAGATATTTACGCCATATATTTTGGTAAATCTTTCTAGTAACAGGCTTGTGAGCCTGAATCATGGTCTCAATGACTGACTCAGAAAAACTACGCTTAGACAGAATTAAACAATCTCCAAGCAGTCAGCTTCAGAGAAATGAGATTTGGATGAAGGAAGGGACCCTGAATCACGAGGTCTTTCCTCAGAGGTAGTCTCCAAGGTGGGAGAGATCTCCACTAGGTCTGCAAACCAGATCCTGAGAGGCCACACAGGGGCTATTATAATCACCGATGCCCTCTCCTGTTTGATATGAGCAATGACTCATGGAAGGAGAGCAAACCGAGGAAACAGGTATGCCAACCTTAAAACCCAAGGAACCGCCAGAGCATCTATCAGAACAGCCTGTGGATCTCTTGACCTTGAACTGTACCTTGGAAACTTGGCGTTCTGATGGGACACCATCAGATTTAATTCCGGCACCCCCCATTTGAGGACTAAGCTGGAAAACACCTTCGGATGGAGTTCTCACTCCCCGGGATGAAAATTCTGTCTGCTCAGAAAATCCGCTTCCCAGTTGTCTACTCCTGGAATGTGGATGGCAGATAGACAGCCATTGTGGGTCTCTGCCCACTGAAGAATCTGAGTAACCTCCTTCATGGCTAAGGAACTCTGAGTTCCTCCCTGGTGATTGATGTAAGTCACAGAGGTTATGTTGTCTGAATGGAACCTGATAAACTGTGCTGAGGACAACTGAGGCCAAGCAAATAGAGCATTGTAAATCACCCTCAACTCCAAGATGTTGATGGGAAGGGCAGACTCCTCCCGAGCCCAAAGGCCCTGAGCTTTTAACGAGTTCAAGACTGCTCCCCAGCCCAGCAGGCTGGCGTCCATGGTCATGATCACCCATGAAGGTCTCCGAAAGCATGTGCCCTGAGATAGATGTTCCTGAGAAATCCACCATGGGAGAGAGTCCCTTGATGACTGATCTAATTCTATTCTCTAAGATATATTTGCATGGTTGTCATTCCATTGTCTGAGCATGCACAACTGGAGAGCTCTCAAATGGAATTGAGCAAAAGGAATGATGTCCATGGAATCCACCATCAGACCGATTACCTCCATACACTGAGCCACTGAAGGATGAGCAGTAGCCTAAAGAGAGAGGCAAGAGGAAATGATTTTATTTTTCCTGACCTTTGTCAGACAAATCTTCATCAATAGAGAATCTATTATGGTCCCTAAGAACACTACTCTTGTAGCAGGGGAAAGGGAGCTTTTTTCCCAGATACACATTCCATCCGTGGGAATAAAAAAAAGACAACAATATCTCTGTGTGAGATTTTGCTTGTTAAAAAGATAGCACCTGAAGCAATATGTCATCCAGGTAGGGTGCCACAGCAATTCCAAGAGAATGGATCACTGCCAAAAGAGCCCACAGAACTGGAAATGTTTGTCCAGAAAGGCAAATCACAGGAATCTGTGAAGGTCCCTGTGAATAGGAACATAAAGATACGCATCCTTTAGGTTTATGGTTGTCTAAACTGACCCTCTTGTACTAAAGGAAGAATGGAGCATATAGTCTCCATCTTGAAGGATGCAACTTTGAGAAACTTGTTTAGACACTTCAAGTCTGGAATGGGATGGAATGTTCCATCTTTTTTAGGTTGGAGTAGAATTTGAGACCCTGTTCATGCTCTGGAACTGGAACTATCACTCCCAAGGAGGAAAGATGTTGTATACATTTCAAGAACGCCTCTCTCTTTATCTTATCTACAGATAATCTTGTGAAATGGAATCTGCCTCTGAAAGGAAAAGTCTTGAATTCCAAATTGTAACCCTGGGATACTATGTCCACAGTCCAGGGATCTGGGGCATCTTGTATCCAGGCTTGAGAGAAATGAGAAAGTCTGCCCCCACCTGATCTGATCCCAGATCAGGGGTAAACCATTCATGCTGATTTGTAATCAGCTGTGTTTTTTTTTTATTGTTTCCCCTTGTTCCAAGACTGATTGGGTTTCCAAGAAGACTTGGATTGTTTCTGCTTGGAAGAAGAAGGGGAAGGCTTTCCTCTGAATTTATGAAAGGAACATAAATTACTCTGACATCGTTTAGGCCTATTCTTCTTATCTTTAGGTAGAAAAGATCCTTTTACACCCATAATATCAGAGATAATTTCTGACAAACCGGGTCCAAACAAGGTTTGCCCTTGTAAGGAATTGTCAAAAGCTTGACTTTATAGGAAACATCAGCAGACCAGGATTTCAACCATAATGCCCTGCAGGCTAGAACAGTGAAAGTTTTAGCTCCTAGTCTAACAACCTGTAAAATGGCATCTGCAATAAAGGAATTGGCCAACTTAAGAGCTTTAATCCTATCTTTAATTTCATCCAAGGAAGTCTCTACTTGAAGAGAATCAGACAAGGCGTCGAACCAATAAGATGCTGCACTAGTCACAGTGGACCTTGATGAACATAAATCTTTTTCAAATAAGCCTCCAGCTTCTTGTCCATTGGATCCTTAAAAGAGCAGCTATCCTCAATAGAAGTAGTGGTTCTCTTAGCCAGAGTGGAAATGACCCCTTCAATTTTGGGTACAGTATACCAAGGGTCTTTAATGGAGTCATTGACAAGAAAACATTTTCTTAAAATTGGGAGATAGGGAAAAAGACACCCCTGGTTTCTCCCATTCCTGTGAGATAATCTCCCTAGCACGGTCCGGCACAGGAAAAACCTCCAAATTTGAAGAAACTATTAAAGGGACAGTATACACTCATTTTCATATAACTGCATGTAATAGACACTACTATAAGGAATAAGATGCACAGATACTGATTTAAAAATCCAGTATAAAATGGTTTAAAAACATACTTGGAAGCTTTCAGTTTAGCTCTGTTGAAAAGGCAGTTGGAAAGCCCACTGCAAGTGGGAAATAAGACACTCCCCCCTCCCCCTTCTTTTGCATATGAAAAGACCCTTTACACAAACAGGAGCAAGCTGGAGAAGGTAGCTAACGGTATTCAAATAAAACTTTGGGGCTTGGTTAGGAGTCTGAAAATCAGAGCAATGTTATTTAAAAATAAGCAAAATTATACATTTAAAAAAAAAAAAAAAAAAAAACTTTATGGGCTTTATAAATAGATCATCTACAAAACATTTATGCAAAGAAAAAATGAGTGTATAATGGCCCTTTAAGTTTACTAGATTTATTAGGAGTGACAATGACAGGGGTATCTGAGTCATCTAAAGTAGCTAAAACCTCCTTTAACAATACACAAAGGTGTTCAAGCTTAAATCTGAAGGATATAACCTGAGTCTCAGAAGAAGGAATTATACTGTCTGAATCTGAGATTTCATCCTCAGAAAGTCCCGATGTATCTTCCTCATCAGACTTATGAGAAAGAGCAACTTGGGAAGCAGAACTGAGGTCAGGCACCTTACTTTCTGAATTTCTAGATTTCCTCTTGCGCTCTCCCTGTAATCTGGTAATGGCAGCTAATGCCGCAGATACCGCTGAAGATACCTGGGCAGCAATTACTGCTTTTAAATAAACTCTACTAGGAGTTATAGAGGAACCACAGGGCACTGCAAGTGACCCATTGAGGCTTGGAATGTAGCAGGAGAAAGCTGATGTATTATTTTAACAGCAACATCCTGAGAGACATTAGGCTCAAACATTTTACCTTTATTTTGCAACGTTTTCTTGACACATGAAGAACAAAATTGCATAGAAGCTGCAATTTGTGCATCTAAACATAATAAGCATGAATTCATGAGAGCAGGCTCCTGCTCCATATCAGACATGTTGTGAAACAGTAAATAAACTTGTACAGATAAGTTTAAAAGATTTAAATTTGCAATTAAAATAAGCCAAGGAAAAAATAACACTTTAAATGTTATCCCAAATTAGGATCGATCCACAGCTAAAATAATGTGAGAAAAGTTAAGAAACTTAAAATAAACTTCTAAAATACTCCTCAGGCAACCCCACGCCTCAATTACTGAGGTCCCTTACTGCTACCAATTAAGACCAGATCACCCAGAAATGGAGAAAAACTACTTTTTCCTTTAGAAAGGTTATGAAGTAAAGCCGGTCATGTGACCGCAACTGCTGAGCTCAAATTACTGCTGTGACACAGAGAGGCACTACTTCCTGGTATACTGAGTACCAGAAATAACCATTTTTTCAAACCTGACAGTTTAAAATGTTGCATTGTTTTATTTTAAAGCAAACGGGAAATGAATAAGCTGCTGAAATAGAAAATTCAGCCTTACTTTCAGCTTAAACTTGTATTGTTATATCAAGTAAATATGTGTCAGAAAATAAAGCCTAATGAAAACATTTTACTCTTTCTTTTTAAAGGAGTTTAAATGTTAGTCTCACACATGCTACAGTGACTGCTTTATGCCCCAGTGTAACCCATACTACAGCAATTGTTAGGAAAACGCAGTAAGTACCTCTTTACAAGTTCCTAACTGCTTTAAAGCCACCACTACCCGACTGCAAGGAATGACGTGGAATATGGCTATACCCCAAAACTTGATTGTAGATGAAATCAAAATTTTTAATCAGACACCTAAACTTTACTTCCTCCATGCACCAAAGGCAAAGAGAATGACTGGGGGTTGTGGGTAAGGGAGTGATACTTAGTAGTTTAACTGTAGTGCTCTTTGCCCCTCCTCCTGCTGGCTGGGAGTGATATTCCCAACAGTTATTACTCAAGCCGTGAACTCACCATATATTAGGAAAGAAAAAGGGATTTAATGTCACTTTAAAGAGACAGAAAACACCGTTATTCATTATTTATTTTGTCCCTTTCATATAATTTAGTTCTTAAAAATTGTAGATCTTCTTAAATTCGTAAATTGAAAGGCAGACTGAACAATTTTTAAGGCTAAATCTGCTACAAACATTTTCCTAAATGGATTTAACTTTTAAGAACTTCAATGAAATGCCCATTATACTAACTTTATAATAGTGGCTAGCACTGATGTTTGCAGACTGGCTATGTTATTATTTTGCAAGACAATAGAGATTTCTTGTAAATATTAGTTGTATTCTGTCCCTTTAAGATTGCAGAAGAACTCACTTGTGCAAT
This sequence comes from Bombina bombina, assembly GCF_027579735.1. Lineage (NCBI taxonomy): Eukaryota > Metazoa > Chordata > Amphibia > Anura > Bombinatoridae > Bombina > Bombina bombina. The sequence goes on along the minus strand of NC_069504.1, from coordinate 158,498,741 downwards.
CCTGCCCCCTGCTCTTAAGCAACAAATTACACCAGAGCAAGGGTTGTTAATTTAGTTTGAGTTGTGTTATGACCACTATTTCTTAACTTGTGCCTCAACACAACCAGAACCTTACTTATTGAGATAAACAGCTGTCAAACAAAATCTCAGAGCTTTAGAGAATCCAACCACAGTTTCAGTAGTGCCAAAATTGCATGGTTTATTAAATTAGAGAGTTACATTTTTAAGAATGCCCATTAGATTAATATTTTATGAATATATTAGCCCCTTAACAACAACTGATGTACCCTGCCAACAGCAATGAGACCGCGCTATTTCTGCGTGCCTCAGGTAGTGCTGTTAGTGTCCTGAAAACCACTTGCAACAGATATTGTACAGAGTATGAAGCTGTTGTTAAGAGGTTAAATGCTCTTATATTATAGATGTGAAGTTGTATTGCACTATAAACAAATAGTAATATGCTGAGTTGTAATTACTAATGTCTACCCAGATTTTATTGATTGTTATTGATTGACTGATGTATTTTTTATATAGTGGTAGTGTTCTTCAGGGCCTTCAATGGACAATTATTAATGTTTAATGTTCTTCTACGTAAACACCTCTGACTAATCCACATGTGAATAATAAGATCTATCCCAGAAGAATGATACATTTTCTCTCATGGGCACCATGTATTATTTGGCGGACAGATGAGGTTTACTTTCATGAACCTCTTTGACCCAACTTTGCAGCAAACAGGAAGTAGTATGCTGACTGTGCAATGCTGCCCCCTGCTTGCACACAAAGCCAATCACGTGCAAGAGGGGGCTGTCAATCATCCCGATCCAATCTGGATGATAGGAATACGCCATGCTTTATGTGTACTCTTTTTATTAAAGTTCCACCTACAATTTGGAAAATAGCTTCATTACAGGTTTCTTGACTAGAAAATGCCAGTACATATTCAGTTTTGTAGAGGGAAAAACAGATGTGTTCACTTGCTGCTTTTCAACTTAGATGACTGTCAGTAAATAATAAGTGCATATCATTTTGTTGATTAATGTTCTCTTTTTTTAATTATTAATAAACAAATTAAAATAATTAATGTCATTCACAAATCAATTTACAAGACTGTGCGAAGATTTAGTGGTGAATAATGTTCTTAAAAATATGTAAGTTAATTTTTCTGTCTAATGTATTTTGTTTACTGGCAAAGCCTTTCTAAAGCAAAGGTTAAACGAGGGCTGCCCACTTAAATGAAATGTAGCTGTTTGTAAATCTCTCTTGCTGGAAGGCATCCAAATTAAGTGTGAAGATATTGATTAGAGTATTGATTACATTTTAATTTTCCTTAAAGCAGTCTATTTTACTTCCTCTTATGTCACACTTTTTCGGTTTCTTGAAGATAAAAATAACAACATCATACAACATGTGGCTAAGTAAAACTGTTGCCTTTTCATTCTAATTTTTTTAAAACACTAGCTGCATTCATGTGCTGACATTTTATAAAATAAATAAAATCTATGTCTATTTTATGACTAGGACAGCAAACAGTTTAACATTAATTTTGCTTTTTGGGTTGATTAATAAAAGCAGGTTTAGCAGCAGTGGTTCCAATGTTAATTCCTTAAAGCAGTGTTTCTCAAGAACGGTCCTCATGTACTTGCCCCAACAGGCCAGGTTTTCTTTATAGCTGAACCAGTGCACAGATGAAGTAATCAGCTGATCAGTAACACTGTAGTTACTAACCTGCTCTTACCCATAAGCTGATTATTTCACCTGTGCACTGGTTTAGCTATAATGAAAACCTGGCCTGTTGAGGGTACTTGAAGACCACTGTTGAGAAACAATGCCTTAAAACAGCGGTTCCCATCCTTTTTTCTCTCCAATACCCATTGATTAGATGTTTCATTTATGAGTACCCCCTCTCTTCATTACCCCCACCCATCCCTCAAAATAAAAGAAGCGCTTTTTTGTAGGGGAGGGAAGCTATACCTGAGTGGCATATGTCTGTACGTGTATCAACAGGATTAAAGCTCAGATCTCATTCTCAGGAGGAGCCCTGCTGTGTGGCTGGCACCCCTGGCAGCTGCCTGGCTGCCCCTAAACACTGCCCTGTAATGATCATAAAAATAAATATTTGAATATGTGAGATCAGATCGATATTAACCATTCAGCCACTATGGAAGTTTTTAGTTGGAAGTGAAGCAATCTGAATCAAGCAAGCACTAGCAGCAGTACTTAACTTACCGGCACTGACTATAACTTATTTGGGGATGCAGACCCACCTCGCCTGTGTGACTCGCAACCTCCACGGCTCTACCACACGTGTACACGCAGCTATGCTGCTGCAGTGCCGCTTCTAACTGTGCACTTGCAGTCAAAATTTTGTGCACGGGGGTGGAAGGAGCAGGAGGCTAAGCTGTCTGGTGACACATTGTGATCATTAATATGTGGACCGGAGTCAACCACACCCGGTCCACATATTTCAGATGAAGGGGCTCCCATCTGCCTATATGCCAGGCCAGGACTTCACTTGTCACTTTCCGGCTGAGCGCTCCTCCCTTCCACAGTTCCACAATGGTTATTAGTTGATGACCCATTGAGAGTGCTCCCCCCTGACCCTTCCCCCGCATCTTCCGCCATTGCCAACAATATTTTTGCGTACCCCCAACCGGTCTGCCAAGTACCCCCAGGGGTACAGGTACCACAGGTTGGGAACCACTGCCTTAAAAGGACATGAAACCCATTTTTTTCTTCTTTCATGATTCAGAAAGAGCATGCAATTTTAAACAACTTTCCAATTTACTTAATTTTCTTTATTCTCTTGATATAGTTTGTTGAAAAACATATCTAACTATGCTCAGTAGCTGCTGATTGGTGACTGCACATAGATGCCTTGTGTTATTGGTTCAACTTAGGTGACTGTCAGTAAATAATAATGTTCCCAAAGCTTTACAAATCGCAATGGTTGGGCAGTGAATTTCCTTTTATTTTAGTTGGGACTGTTTTTTTTTTATTCATATATGGAATTAGCATTATGGATAAACATTACCTTCTTACTACTTTTTCTATCCTAAATAATAGTACTGTACTTATATGGGTCTATACTTTTTACAGTGTTGTTACATATGTGGGCATTGGCCAAAGAGAACATTGTTTATAATTAGACGTGCGTTTCGTTTCATTCCGAATTGAAATTCGGACGAATTCGCCAAATTCAGAGATTCAAATTGATTCAAATTTCTAAATTACCCTAGCAACGAAACTAATCTGAATACATTTGTAACAAATAAATCCAAAATAGTTTGGATTTATTCGTTACATTCGAATGGCCATGGACTAATTACAATTCAGTATAAAAATTTAATTTAGTGAGATTTAGTGAGGAGATAGAACAGTGAAATAATTCCGTTTGTGTAACTTGGAACCATCTGAATCAACATAACACATACCGAACTTCCAAATTTACGAATCCGAAACGAATACATCTGAATTTATTTGTATACAAATTAATCCAAAACAAATACATTCAAATAAATCTGAATTCAAATCGATCCAAAATGAAATTCGAAAAAATCTGAATCGGTCCGAAACAAAACAAATTTTTTCACTGTGCACATGTCTATTTATAACCATATATTTACATTAACATATATACTCTGTTTGCATACTACAGTTATTTAAAAAAAGATTTATTGCATATTACTTAGGAAGATGAAAAATAATTTGTTTTGTGCAATTGTATGAATGTATTAACAATACTTCTGTAGGTATACAGAAATGTAGCAGTGCATTGAGCAGTATATATGGGATCTAATATTTCCTCCTCTTCTAGTTTTGATAAAAAATCTACACTGTAATTCTAATAGAAACATGTCATTCTTATTTGTTAGAACATTAAGGTCCAGATTACAAGTGGAGCTCAAACATTTGCGCGCTAACAATAAGGGGTTTTTCGCGGGAGTTTGTGCTCGTCGGGCTTACCAACGGTATTACGAGTTGAAAATAAATGTGATCGCTTGAATGATTAATGTGACTTCAGAGCTCTGGTTAACTGTTTCGCGAAAAACACATCAAAAAAATATTGCAAAGTATAGTTTCACTCGTAATAACACTATCTAATAAAAATTATAAAAAAAAATTGCACGCAAAAGCCAGCTGAGTGCAACCAGATGAGCACAAATAGCTTACTTCTAGCGCAGTTAACGCTTGAGCGGGAGCATATATTAGCGCTCCACTTGTAATCTGGCCCTAAATATTTGCTTTAGTCAGCCTAGATAATGATAATAATAGACACAAAAGTGTTAAACACATAGGTAGAGTCCCACACTGAAGCTGCTAGCATGAGCATGACATGACTGGTTACACATAAAGGAGTGGGAATTTAAGTGTGAAGTATTAATGATGCAGACATGGAGGCTCTGGTTTAACATTTAATTAACTGAAATAGTTTAATATAGATCCCAATAATAATTTCTAAAACAAATGGATATATCTTCAGTAACCACACATTTTTAAGTTGTAAATGGAACCCAGAATCAGAAAATCCTATTATTTACATTATGCAAATATTCTTGTTTGAAACAATTAACTGATTTAAGGCCAGATAATGAGTGGAGCGGTATTTATCAATCCCGCTCGTGTGCTAACTCCACTAGAAGTAAGCTTTTTGTGCACAATGGCTAGCGCTCGTATTACAAGTTGAATGTAAAACTTTTTGCTCACAAACTAAGCGGACCAAAGAAAGTGGAAAACAACCTAATAACCGCCCTATTTGTGCGCAAACCAGAACATTGGAATGTGAAATATTTAAAGTAAATACACAGTATAATACTTTGTTAAAAAATTATATTGCATAAATATGCTTTTTCATGTTTTTATCTAATTGACTGCAAAGGGTTCTAATTCACACACACACACACATATATATATATATATATATATATATATATATATATATATATATATATATATATATATATATATATTATTTCTAATACAATAAGGCACTCTCCAGGATTAAATCAATCCAGACTTTAATTGGATTGGTTTAATGCCGGAGAGTGCCTTATTGTATTAGAAATATATGTCACTGCTTAAGTACACCCAGGGAGTTGCAAGGCTACAGATTGGGAGTGCTGGTCTGTATTGTTTTTGATATATATATATATATATATATATATATATATATACACATACATACACACACATACAAACATATACATATTTAGACATTTATACTGTATGTATGTATCTCAATGTTAAAGCCCTTTGCAGCCTTTTTTTTTCTAGCACATGAGACCTCATTTATTTGTGCCCTTATAACTTTATAATGCAATATGTTTTTTTGTTTTTTTTTAATATTTTTTATTAGATGGTGTTATAAGTTTAACTGTACTATTACATTTATTTTTTTCATGTGTTTTGTGACACATTTTTGTTTTGCAAAACAGTTAACCAGAGGTCTGAGGTTGCACTATCCCGACACGCTTTAACTTCAATTGTGCTCAAGCAATCATGTTTACTTTCATTTTGTAATACGAGTTCTGCATTCAATGCACGCAAACAGCCGTGGTAAACCTGATATTGCTCGTGCTTAACTGTTAATGTGCCACTCATAATCTGGCCCTTAATTTCTTTACTATTATGTTGATTACTTTTGTTCAACAAACTTTAGACTTAGCAGTATCGATGACACAATGGTACCTGTAACCTGTTGTTTAAATTATGACAAATAATTCAATAAACAGCTAGTTTATGAACAAAATATGCAATCATAAAGTCAATGAATAGTATTATAGTATTATTATAGTATTATTTCATGTACCATAGGCCTGATTTAAATACTGAACGAATCGTGTATATAAATTAGATTTTGTATGTACATTGACTTAAATGTAAAGTTTAGTGTTCACTTTTCTGTCTTTAGGTTATATATCTTTTTCTTTTTTGAACTTATAGACACATCCAATGCAAAAACTGCATACTCCAATGCATTAGAGTCCTTTTTCCATTATTGACCAAGCTTACTGTGGGCTAGATTATAAATGGAGCGCAAGATTCTTAGCACTACTGAGTGCTAACACCGCTCAAGTTAAATCAATAGCGTTCCTATTCTTGTGCTCATCGATATAAGGTTTATCATGCTGTTTGTGCACGTCGGAAGAAGTGTGTATTACAAGTTAAAAGTAAATGCAAATACGTGAGCGCAATAGTGATTTATGCTAGAATGATTACCGCAACCTCAGAGCTCTGGTTAACTGTTGTGAAACATTTATTGCATACAAAAGTTATAAGGGCTTTAACAAAGAGATACATACATATACATGTCTAAATATGTTTATGTATGTGTGTGTGTGTGTGTGTGTGTGTATATATATATATATATATATACTGTGTATACATAAATATATAGACATATATACAAATATAAACACATAAATACAAATGTATACTTATATAGATAACTGTATATTTAATGTAATTATTTCACATTCTAGCAGAATATGTTCTATGTATTTTTAATTAGATATTCCTATATATATATATATACCACAATCAGATATACAGTATATAGAAATATGTATTTATGAATAAATAGAACATATTCTGCTATGTGAAGAACATTGGAATGTGAAATGATGATATTTTCATGTTGAGTTAGTGCACTTGAGAAAGTATGATTGGGTTTGAGCATTTTCCACTTCACTTGCTCTGTTGATTTCAATGGAAAAATATGTTAATGCGGTCACAATATTCTAACTTCACATGCAAAAAGCTTCAGTGGGAGCATAATATACCACTCCCTTCATAATCTAGCCCATTGTAAGCTAAAAGTAAAAAGTTATCGCTCGAGCCAAAGCCAAAGACACAGGTAGTTTAATAGCACGGCTGTGCTAAATCCCTCTCTTTATAGAGTGGGAGCACTAATCCAAAAATGTGCTTAGCCAGAGTGCACTAAGCCAAGGTACGCTTAAGCTGAAATTACATTAAGAAATAGTTTAAATAGCAGTGTTCTTCATGTGGCAGAACATGTTATTTGTATTTTATTTTATATCCATACATCTATATGGATACTATTATAATCTATTGGAAATGATCTATGTGACTTCACTGTGTAGTAATAACATGTATAGTCAATTGGGAACAGAGATCTAAAGATGTGTTATTAAAAGATACACTATAATCCTCACTCCAGTCCTGGGTTAAGCGACGTATGGCTTTTGTGCAAATTGTGGAATTCTGAGTCATTTTTAACAAGCTCTTGGAGTGCTGCACTGAGGACAAACATGGACTGCTATGCCAATTTTTCACATTTTTGCCATGTAAGGGTAGCCAGACCCAGTGTTACCTTCCTCTTAACTCCCCACACACAGGCACTATTATGCACAGAAACAACATAGTCCATGGTAGGGAACCCGAAGCAAAATACTGCAACTGGGGAGCCTTATGAAAACCTAATGTTAGGAGCTGACAGGGGAACCTTATTACCTAAGACTTAAGCTCTGATATGGCTATAAGGTGACAGAGGGGCTGTACAGATCAGATGTGGATATGTGGCTAAAATAATGGCTACAGAGGCAGTAGTTTAGTCTAAAATGTGGTCTTTATTATTATGATTATTATTATACAAGTATTTTTTTTTTAACCTCTTAAGGACATATGACGGAATTTTTCCGTCATAAAACAATTGAGCAAACTGAAAGCTGTGTCCTTAAAGGGTTAAGATAAGCCTGGCACACATGGCCACATATAGTAATACTCTGGCACAGTGTTGATAAAATGTTGCCAGCCTCTGCTCTAGCCTCTCTAGTATTGTAACTGACACTGTATTTGTCACTAACTAAATGGGCCAAATGATCACACATACACATCCCTTTTATTCTGATTTATGAGCTCCCTTGGTTATCCTGTTTTTAACATAATGGGATATTAAATATTCCCTATAAGGAGGTTTTGGTGTCCCTAAGGCCATCCCACATTTTTTCGGATACAAAAACACACTTTGATTAAAAAAAAAAATATTTACTAATGCAAATCTAACATCTCAAATTACAAAATGTTTAAAATCAGTGGTGTGTGTGTGATTTTCCAGGATAAAAAAAAAATATTTTAAAGACTTTAAACCATATTCTTATTGTTGTAACATCAAGTAATAATCAACTATATTCTGATGGCCATTGGATTTATTGTGTCAACTGCAATAGTAAAATACACAATAACGGAGGAATCACAGTGTCTTCTCATTAAGGCTTTGTTTTCAACTATTAGTCAGACAGTCAAAGATCTGCCTTAGAGAGAAATAAAACAAATATTGTACACTGCAAGATAATGCTATTTTACATGGGGCTTTACAGAACAACTACTATTGTAGTTGACTTTAAAAGTTTATTTCAATAAATACATAGAGAATGCACTCCCTCCCTGTTCCCCGGATCCGGCCACCACTTGACCCTCTTCACAAAGCCAAAGCTGTCTAACACAGTTAAATGCACAATAATGGAGGAAATGTAACGTGTTCTCAATAAGGCATTGCATTAAACTATTAGACACAAAGTCAAAGAACGGCAAAGAGGGGAATAAAACTTATGAACTTTTATTGGAAATACATGGCTAAAAATATATTACATACTTGAGAAACCACATGTTTAACCACAATGTGCGTCAGATGACATAGTATGTAAGATCCAAATGTCTTCTAATATATATTTTAATCATGTATTTACAATAAAAATTCTTAAGTTTTATTTCCCTCTCAGGCAGTACTTTTACTCTGTGACTAATAGTTTAATACAATGCCCTATTGAGAAGTCATTGCAATTTCTCCATTATTGTGCATTTAGAAAGCTTCAGCGTTGTGAAGGGGTCAAGTTGAGGCCGGACCCTGGGAACATAGTGTTAATTTTACCCCATATTAGAAGATGAGTGAGGGCATTCTCTATGTATTTATTGAAATAAACGTTTAAAGTCCACTGCCTTAGTAGTTGTTCTGTAGAGCCCCATATAAAATAGCATCATCTTGCAGTGTACAATAAAGACATGTAAATTACTTAAAGGAATACTAAACCCAATTTTTTTTTATTTCATGATACGGATAGAGCATTGTTCTTTTGGTATCTTTATTTGAAAAGCAGGAATGAAAGCTTTAGAGTCGGCCCATTTTAGGTTTTCTAAATGTAGCCACTAATCCGAAAGTGCTAAGCAGAGTGCTGACCAAATATGGGCCGGCTCCTTAACTTTCATTCCAGATTTTTCAAATAAAGATACCAAGAAAACAAAGAAAAATTGATAATAGGAGTAAATTAGAAAGTTGCTTGAAATTGCATGCAATGGGGCCTATTTATCAAACTCCATATGGAGCTTGAAGCCCTGTGTTTCTGGCGGACAGCGATCGCCAGAAATCAACCCGATCGAATATGATCGGGTGGATTGACACCCCCTGCTAGTGGCCGATTGGCTGTGCATCTGCAGGGGGCGGCGTTGCACCAGCAGTTCAAAAGAACTCTCTGCTGAATGCAGAGAGCGTAATGCTGTCCGCATTCAGCAATGTCTGTCGGACATGATCCGCTTATCGGATCATGCCGGACAGACATTTGATAAATAGGCCCCTATATAAAAATGTGGGTTTAGTATCCCTTTAATTAGTTCTATGACCAATCAATCTCTATAACACATTGGTGGGCATACAATTTGGGTGTATACATACACACAAATTAGGTAATTAAAACCCAAATTGTGCAAAATGAATACACTTCTGCTAAACCCAGTTGTAGTAATAACAGCAATTGCAATCAGAAATCTCTTCTATTATTAAAGCAACCAAACATAAAAGTCAATTAATTTATGAATGTTAGTTCATGTATATGTGTGTCAAGCAGTGTTATTTAATAAGATACAAACTGCATAAGTTATAGACACTGTGAAGCTACCTAGTTAATTTATAAACTTAAGATTTTTAGGCAACACCCACAAAGTTCAAATATATCTATAAACCGATTGCAATGCAGTTTAACCCCTTAATCCAAACAGATGGTACATTGCCTATCATACTGTATATATATATATATATATATATATATATATATATCGCAGCTTCAGGAAATTACAGCAGCCTCAGCTATAAAGTGACAGCTGAGAGTTGCTGTTCCTGAGCAGCAGGTATCTCTCTACATATGGTATGGTTCCATATGAAGGCAGATGCCTGATCGTTACATAAAGTGACAGTGTCTGTGTCACCATCTGTAACGAGGAGTGGGAGGCGGGTGGTTGGCTCAGTGGCAGAGGGGGGAGGGAGAGGGAGGAAGTGGGAGGGACCCTACCTAGAGAAAAATAGTTTTGAAGGGAGAGGGAGGGATGGAGTACTGCACTACAGAAAAGGGATAAAATATGGGCTTGGGGCACCCTACATAATGATTGCAGGAGGGGGGACCACTACAGAAGATACATATATATATAAAAAATAAATTAATTTTAAAAAACACAAATTAGGTACTGGAAAACAGCTGCCATTACCAAAGATGGCAGTCACTAGCGGGTGGTGGAAGGTTTAGAGTGCTGTTTGTGAGGGATCAGGGAGATAGAAGGTTTGAGGGGGAATCACTACACTGTAGAAAAATAATAATTAAAAAATGTATAAATAATCCCTAAATTGCATGCTGGCAGACTGTCTGTCAGTATCTAAGATGACACTGATGAGTGTGTGTGTGTGTGGGGGGTAACAGAGCTGTTTGGGAGGGAAACATGTAGGTGGGAGGTGTAAGGTAGGAGGGAATATCTACATTAACATTGTATTTCCCTTTCCAGCTAATTCACTGCAATTAGCAACCTTCTATTTACCAAAAAACATTGTCAAAGCAATACATGTCTGCTATTTCCCAACAAAAACGTTTGCGCCTCACTTGCAATCTAGCCCCTGGTTTTTATAGACAAACTATCGGCTAGATTTAGAGTTTTGCGTTAGAAGGGGTGCGTTAGCTACGCATGCTTTTTTTTCCCCGCACCTTTTAAATACCGCTGGTATTTAGAGTTCACAGAATGGCTGCGTTAGGCTCCAAAAAGGGAGTGTAGAGGCATATTTACCGCCACTGCAACTCTCAATACCAGCGGTGCTTACGGATGCAGCCAGCTTCAAAAACGTGCTCGTTCAAAAAAGCAGCGTTCAGCTCCTAACGCAGCCCCATTGTTTCCTATGGGGAAACACTTCCTAAGTCTGCACCTAACACTCTAACATGTACCCCGAGTCTAAACACCCCTAACCTTACACTTATTAACCTCTAATCTGCCACCCCTGCTATCGCTGACCCCTGCATTACACTTTTAACCCCTAACCTGCCGCTCAGTACACCGCCACAAACTATGTTATCCCTATGTACCCCTAATCTTCTGCCCCTAACACCGCCGACCCCTATATTATATTTATTAACCCCTAATATGCCACCTCCAACGTCGCCGCCACCTACCTACAATTATTAACCCCTAATCTGCCGACCGGACCTCGCTGCTACTCTAATAAATGTATTAACCCCTAAAGCTAAGTCTAACCCTAACCCTAACACCCCCCCTAAGTTAAATATATTTTTTATCTAACGAAATAAATGATTTCTTATTAAATAAATTATTCCTATTTAAGGCTAAATACTTACCTGTAAAATAAACCCTAAAATAGCTACAATATAACGAATAATTATATTGTAGCTATTTTAGGATTAATATTTATTTTACAGGCAACTTTGTATTTATTTTAACCAGGTACAATAGCTATTAAATAGTTAATAACTAATTAATAGCTACCTAGTTAAAATAAATAAAAAATTACCTGTAAAATAAAGCCTAACCTAAGTTACAATTAAACCTAACACTACACTATCAATAAATTAATTAAATAAACTACCTACAAGTATCTACAATTAAACCTAACACTACACTATCAATACATTAATTAAATACAAATACCTACAAATAAATACAAATAAATACACTAACTAAAGTACAAAAAATAAAAAAAGAACTAAGTTACAAAAAATAAAAAAATAATTTACAAACATTATAAAAATATTACAACAATTTTAAGCTAATTACACCTACTCTAAGCCCCCTAATTAAATAACAAATCCCCCAAAATAAAAAAATGCCATACCCTATTCTAAAATAAAAATTGAAAAGCTCTTTTACCTTACCAGCCCTTAAAAGGGCCTTTTGCAGGACATGCCCCAAAGAATTCTGCTCTTTTGTCTGTAAAAAAAACATACAATACCCCCCCAACATTACAACCCACCACCCACATACCCCTAATCTAACCCAAACCCCCCTTAAATAAACCTAACACTAAGCCCCTGAAGATCTCCCTACCTTATCTTCACCACGCCGAGTATCACCGATCCGTCCACAAGAGGCTCCGAAGTCTTCATCCAAGCCCAAGCGGGGGCTGAAGAGGTCCATCATCAGGCTGAAGAGGTCCATCATCCGGCTGAAGTCTTGATCCAAGCGGGAGCTGAAGAGATCCATCATCCAACTGAAGTCTTGATCCAAGCGGGGGCTGAAGAGATCCATCATCCGGCTGAAGTCTTCTATCAAGCGGCATCTTCAATCTTCTTTCTTCCAGATCCATCTTGATCCCGCTGACGCGGAACATCCATCCTGTCCGACGGCTTCCCGACGAATGACGGTTCCTTTAAGGGACGTCATCCAAGATGGCGTCCATCGAATTCCGATTGCCTGATAGGATTCTATCAGCCAATCGGAATTAAGGTAGGAAAATACTTAATTCCGATTGGCTGATAGAATCCCATCAGCCAATCGGAATTCGAGGGACGCCATCTTGGATGACGTCCCTTAAAGGAACCATCATTCGTTGGGAAGTCATCGGCCAGGGTGGATGTTCCTCGTTGGCGGGATGAAGATGGATCCGGAAGAAAGAAGATTGAAGATGCCGCTTGATAGAAGACTTCAGCCGGATGATGGATCTCTTCAGCCCCTGCTTGGATCAAGACTTCAGCCGGATGATGGATCTCTTCAGCCCCCGCTTGGATCAAGACTTCAGCCGGATGATGGACCTCTTCAGCCCGATGATGGACCTCTTCAGCCCCCGCTTGGGCTTGGATGAAGACTTCGGAGCCTCTTGTGGACGGATCGGTGATACCCGGCGTGGTGAAGATAAGGTAGGGAGATCTTCAGGGGCTTAGTGTTAGCTTTATTTAAGGGGCATTTGGGTTAGATTAGGGGTATGTGGGTGGTGTGTGGTAATGTTGGGGGGGTATTGTATGTTTTTTTTTACAGGCAAAAGAGCAGAATTCTTTGGGGCATGCCCCGCAAAAGGCCCTTTTAAGGCCTGGTAAGGTAAAAGAGCTTTTAAATTTTTATTTTAGAATAGGGTATGGCATTTTTTTATTTTGGGGGGCTTTGTTATTTTATTAGGGGGCTTAGAGTAGGTGTAATTAGCTTAAAATTGTTGTAATATTTTTATAATGTTTGTAAATTATTTTTTTATTTTTTGTAACTTAGTTCTTTTTTTATTTTTTGTTACTTAGTTCTTTTTTTATTTTTTGTACTTTAGTTAGTGTATTTATTTATATTTATTTGTAGGTATTTGTATTTAATTTATTTATTGATAGTGTAGTGTTAGGTTTAATTGTAGATAATTGTAGGTAGTTTATTTAATTAATTTATTGATAGTGTAGTGTTAGGTTTAATTGTAACTTAGGTTACGATTTATTTTACAGGTAATTTTTTATTTATTTTAACTAGGTAGCTATTAATTAGTTATTAACTATTTAATAGCTATTGTACCTGGTTAAAATAAATACAAATTTGCCTGTAATATAAATATTAATCCTAAAATAGCTACAATATAATTATTATTTATATTGTAGCTATATTAGGGTTTATTTTACAGGTAAGTATTTAGCTTTAAATAGGAATAATTTATTTAATAAGAAATAATTTATTTAGTTAGATTTAAATTATATTTAACTTAGGGGGTGCAAGGGTTAGGGTTAGACTTAGCTTTAGGGGTTAATACATTTATTAGAGTAGCGGCGAGGTCCGGTCGGCAGATTAGGGGTAAATACTTGAAGTTAGGTGTCAGCGATGTTAGGGAGGGCAGATTAGGGGTTAATACTATTTATTATAGGGTTTTTGAGGCGGGAGTGAGGCGGATTAGGGGTTAATAACTTTATTATAGTAGCGGTGAGGTCTGGTCGGGAGATTAGGGGTTAATAATAGTAGTTAGGTGGCGGCGACGTTGGGGGCGGCAGATTAGGGGTTAATAAATATAATATAGGGGTTTTAGGGGCAGCAGATTAGGGGTACATAGGGATAACGTAGGTTGCGGTGGTGTGCGGTCGGCAGATTAGGGGTTAAAATTTTTTATTAGAGTGGCGGCGATGTGGGGGGACCTCGGTTTAGGGGTACATAGATAGTTTATGGGTGTTAGTGTACTTTAGAGCACAGTAGTTAAGAGCTTTATGAACTGGCGTTAGCCCAGAAAGCTCTTAACTGGCTTTTCTCTGCGGCTGGAGTTTTGTCTTAGAGTTCTAAGTCTCACTTCAGCCAAGACTCTAAATACCAGCGTTAGAAAGATCCCATTGAAAAGATAGTATACGCTAATGGCGTAGGGGGATCTGCGGTATGGAAAAGTCGCGGCTGGAAAGTGAGCGTTAGACCCTTACCTACACGACTCTAAATACCAGCGGTAGCCCAAAACCAGCGTTAGGAGCCCCTAACACTGGTTTTGACGGCTAACGCAAAACTCTAAATCTAGGCGTATACAAATTACCCGAATTGTATAAAACAGTTTGTACATTTTCTTTTTCTGCTGCACTAATTTATTTATTTAGGTAGAATTTTTTAAACTTATTACAATAAAAATAACACTTCTTGTAAACCTAGGGTAAATTTATAACTACACTTTCTTATTTTCGAAGTGTTACACAAACATACATACATTTCACTTGTTTGCTATTATGATAAAGTTATGAACATTTGTTTGCTATATATTTTGCTTTGCATATTATTAGCCAGATTGATATGGTTATGACATTATATATTATAAGGAAATACATTTGCTAATAATTATAGCAAGAATTTTATGATCACATCACTTGCCTTATATAGGTATAAAGCCCTGAATTTAAGCGGCTTTTGACCGGAAAAGGTTTGGATTTCAGAGTAGTCTTGATTTTGAAATATTTATATATTTGCATCTGTAAAACAATATCTTATGTACTTAACGCAATGTTTACATGTCATTATACAACTTATAAATGCAATCTAAAGGAAGTGTTATATATTTTTAATACTTCTGCATACATAGTACCATCAGAAAGATAATACAGTAATGTAATCAGAAAGGTAATATTTGTTCTTTTAAATAAATATAGACTAGCATTTGCATTTTAGAACACAAAAAACAAAGACACAAGTAGAGAAGATTGTATCTTACTGGCAGGGGGGAAAAAGTAATTTGTTAATAATTTTATTTTTTATAAAGATATTAATAAAAAAGTCTGTCTTTTTTAATTCTGGATTTAGGGTTTTGTACCTGTCCTAATATTGCATTAGTCAGCCATCCAATTTATCAATACAGTTGTATTATAAGTGTTGATTACTTGTTATTTTTGTAAATTGGTAATGTGTCATTTTTGTTATTAGTTTACTAGTATTTTTGTATTATATTTTCATAATAATAATACTAGTATTCATACAGCGCCTTTCTCCCAGTGGGACTCAAAGCGCTTTTTCAGCGCTTGCTCTCGGAACTAACGAAATCGGCAGCTGAATAGTAGTTATTATTACCCAATTTAATGGTACTCATTTTATCGACCTCGAAAGGATGAAGGGCTGAGTCGGCCCTACCGGGATTTGAACCTGTGACCTTGGATCTTTTAAACAGGCTTTTTTGTAGTCAGGGCATTTACCAACTGAGCAACCTCACCGGCTTTTCATCTGTGATTTATAACTGCCAATATATTAATTGATGCATTTAGATATGTAAAAAATGTTTTTTGTATAATTAAACATCATCTTTTTCATGGCAACTACAAAATGAGTCTGTCTATCTGTCTTTATTGCAATGCAAATTACTGGATAATAAAAACATGAACACCAAGTCATTGTATATCTTTTTATGCATACAATTATTTACTATATTAACATCATTCAACTCACTGTTACTCAACTTACTGTTTGTTTCAAGACTGTCACAGATTTCTGTTTTAACTTCACCATTAGGTCTGTCATTTCCTTTTTGGATAAGTTTGCTTTGCATGGTAGCAGCAGTCACAACAGCCTTGAAACTCCTCTTTCGTTTTTGGACATTCTGCTCTGGATGAAAAATTATTATGTAAACCTTAGGCATGTAGAGCATACCCAAAGACACAGAAGCACTTAAACTCATGGAGATTGTTAGAGTAGTTGTCTGGATATACATCTGGCAAAAAAAGAAAAAAAAAAGACAAATGATAAACAAATTTCAAAACTAAAGAAACACTTCATAAAATCATTCACTTAAAGGGACATAATGTTCAGATGCTAAATCACTTGGAAGTGATGCAGCATAACTGTAAAAAGCTGGCATGAAATATCACCTGAACATTTCTATGTAAAAAGGGATACTATTTTACCTTCAAATGTCTTCAGCTTACCAGAGTAAGTGCTCTGTGAGCAGTTATACTTTAACTGCTGTCCAGCGGCAAGTTGAAAAAACCAACAACAAAAAGAGCCAAACAGCATCAGCAGTGCTGAGGTCATGCTTTCCTTTGCTGTGATCTCATGAGATTTCGCTGAAATCTAATGAGATTTCATAGCAAATGTTGTTAAACTGAATAGGAAAATAAGATGACTGAACCTGCATATGCCATATGCACAATCCTTGCAAATCCTGAGACTAGAATCCAGATTGGCTGTTCAAAGATTCTTTAGAGTGGGGTCAGAATACTTGGGAAATTTTGAGGTAAAATATCTTCCTTTTTTTACATATAGATGTTCAGGTGATATTTTCTAGTCAGCTTTTTACAACTATGCTGCATCTCAATTAAGTGCTTCTACAGTTGGGTTTCATGTCCCTTTAATGCATCAGGCTGAAATATACAAATTGGGAATATTTTATATAAAAATTATAAAAACCTCAGAATCAATGAGGGACAAATATATATACACTAGTATTCTAAAGTTTTGACACTGTTAATGTTGTAAATGACCATTGTAGCTGGAAATTTTAAATGGAGCAGCGACATTGGCGTACAGAGGTCCATTATCATCAAACATCTGTCCTGTGTTCCAATGACACGTTGTATTTGCTAATCCAAGTTTATCATTTAAATATGCTAATTGATAATTAGAAAACCCTTATGAAATTAATATCACTGCTAAAAATTGTTCAGCTGATAAAAAAGAAAAGCAATTAATTAGACTAGTTGAGTATCTGGAGCATCAGCAACTGTGGGTTCAATTACAGACTCAAGATCACAATAAACAAAGAACATTCTTCTTAAACTAATCAGTCTATTCTTGTTCTGATAAATGAAGGATATTTTATGTTAGAAATTGCTAAGAAACTGAAGATTTAGTACAATGCTTTATACTAATCCCTTTACAGAACAACCCAAACTGTCTTTAACCAGAATAGAAAGAGGAGTAAGAGGAACTGAACAAGAGGATAAATACATTAGAGTGTCTAGTTAAAGAAACAAATGTCTCACAGGTCCTCAAATGACAGCTTCATTAAATAGTATTTGCATAACACCAGTCTCAACGTCAAGTGAAGAGATTGACTCAGGGATGCTGGCCTTTTAGGCAGAGTTGCAAACAAAAAGCCACCTCTCTATTAAGGGAACCATATAGTACGTAAGAAGTGCCCTTCAAACCAATCCAACTTGTGGGATGTGCTTCAGGAAGCATGGGGTGAAATCTATTCATATTCTATTCATATTACCTAGAACTAATTACCTAGAACTAATTAACTAGAATGCCAAAAGTCTGTAAGGCTGTAATTGCTGGCTGCACATAGTGGATTATTTGATGAAAGTAGTTTGAAGGACACAATAATTATTTCACATACAATTCAGACAGAGGAAGACAGACAAACAAACAGACATATAGATATAAATATATATATATATATATATATATATTTTTAAATTATCCGGTCCGCACTACCTTTTATTATTAACACTCTAAATCATTCGAGTGGTCTGACTTGTAAGTTAATATCAGAGCCACCCTGTGCACGGAGGGAAGAGGAATATTGTTAGTAATACTTAAACAAGAATTATGTGGAAAACCTTTTCCACACTAAGTTCCCTATGTCCAGCACCAGATTATAGGTTATAAATCAACAAACTAGTATAACCATATTGGGACCATATTGGAATTACCACACAATACAAGTCATAATAAATAACAACAAAAAAGAAAACAATTTAAACATTTGCAATATGTTTACTGAAGTATCCGTAAGAAAGACACCAGATAATAAATTATTAATATACGAACGTGGGCCCACTTATGTATTTTAAATATTGGCCAATATATCTAATGTCCATTTTGTAGACTTTTTCCTTTTACATTCAGGGTAGTAATATTTTTGTTAATGTTCTTAACATATGTATGTTTTGCTTTAAGGATTTCAATATTTTTGCCATGCAGCGGGCTTATCCTTTGTTCGCATAGATAGAAAAGTTCTCAGCAATATTATATGAGAAGGTTTTTCAACACTCTAGGGGTGGAATAAAATTTGTAACAATTTGCAGAGTTCATCAAAGTTAACATTTGTTGTTGTGTTTCCAATTGTATCACAGCGTGGCGCCTCAAGGGATTATGGCTTCAGAGACTTTATTATATATACACCTCCTGCTCACCTTGCTAGGCTGCCTATCGCAACTCAAGTAACACCTCAAAGTTATTTTACCTTGATTGCAGCTTGTCTCCGGTTTCCGTATGTAGAGAAAATTACTCACATATCTTCTTTGTTTTGTGAAATTCCGACCCTCAGCGAGTGGACCTTACTCAATGTCGCTGTTTTTTATCCGGTCTTTGCTTTCGGTTAATTCAGCTTGTTCATGAGGACTCAGCTGTAGCCCTCAGTTTGAATATCATGCAGCTACGCGCGTTTCACCCTTACTGGTTATTCGCATACTGAAATTTAGTGTTTGTTTTTTTGTACTTTAGTTAATTTAATTTAATTGATTTAATTGTTGTTAATTTACACCTAGATTTAGAGTTTTGTGGCCAAAGGGGTGCGTTAGCTACGCATGTTTTTTTTCTAGCGCTGCTTCTAAACAACGCTGGTATTTAGAGTTCTCTGAAGGGCTGCGTTAGGCTCCAAAAAGGGAGCGTACAGGCATATTTACCGCCACTTCAACTCTCAATACCAGCGTTTCTTACGGTAGCGGCTAGCTGGAAAAACGTGCTCATGCACGATTCCCCCATAGGAAACAATGGGGCAGTTTGGGCTGAAAAAAAACCTAACACCTTCAAAAAAGCAGCGTTCAGCTCCTAACGCGGCCCGATTGTTTCCTATGGGGAAACAGTTTCTAAGTCTGCACCTAACACCCTAACATGAACCTCGAGTCTAAACACCCCTAACCTTACACTTATTAACCCCTAATCTGCAGCACCCAATATCGCTGACACCTGCATTATATTATTAACCCCTAATCTGCCGCTCCGTACACCGCCGCAACCTACATTATACCTATGTACCCCTAATCTGCTGTCCCTAACATCGCCGACACCTACATAATATTTATTAACCCCTAATCTGCCCCCCCAACGTCGCCGCTACCTTACCTACACTTATTAACCCCTAATCTGCCGACCGGACCTCGCCGCTACTCTAATAAATGTATTAACCCCTAAAGCTAAGTCTAACCCTAACCCTAACACCCCCTAAATTAAATATAATTTTAATCTAACAAAATAAATTAAATATTATTAACTAAAGTCTTCCTATTTAAAGCTAAATACTTACCTGTAAAATAAACCCTAATATAGCTACAATATAACGAATAATTATATTGTAGCTATTTTAGGATTTATATTTATTTTACAGGCTACTTTGTATTTATTTAAACTAGGTACAATAGCTATTAAATAGTTATTTACTATTTAATAGCTACCTAGTTAAAATAATTACAAAATTACCTGTAAAATAAATCCTAACCTAAGTTACAATTAAACCTAACACTACACTATCAATAAATAAATTAAATCAATTAATTACAAGTACCTACAATTACCTACAATTAAATAAACTAAACTAAATTACAAAAAAAACCCCACTAAATTACAAAAAATAAAAAAAGATTACAAGAATTTTAAGCTAATTACACCTACTCTAAGCCCCCTAATAAAATAACAAAGCCCCCCAAAATAAAAAATATTCCCTACCCTAATCTAAATTAAAAAAGTTAACAGCTCTATTACCTTACCAGCCCTTAAAAGGGCTTTTTGCGGGGCATGCCCCAAAGAAATCAGCTCTTTTGCCTGTAAAAAAAAACACAATACCACCCCCCAACATTATAACCCACCACCCACATATCCCTACTCTAACCCAAACTCCCCTGTTCCGATCAGCCAATAGAATGCAAGCTCAATCTGATTGGCTGATTGGATCAGCCAATCCGATTGAACTTGAATCTGATTGGCTATTTCAATCAGCCAATCAGATTTTTTCTACCTTATTTCCGATTGGCTGATAGAATCCTATCAGCCAATTGGAATTCGAGGGACGCCATCTTGGATAACGTCATTTAAAGGAAACTTCATTCGGCGAGTAGGCGTCATGGAAGAAGGATGGATCCATGTCGGCTGGAAGAAGATGGATCCGCTCCGCTCCGGATGGATGAAGATAGAAGATGCCGCTTGGATGAAGATGTCTACCGGTCCGGATGTCCTCTTCTGCCCGGATAGGATGAAGACTTCTGCCGCTCCAGATGCCCTCTTTTGGTCCATCGGTGCCCGGCTGGGTGAACACGGCTCAAGGTAGGGAGATCTTCAGGGGGGTAGTGTTAGGTTTATTTAAGGGGGGTTTGGGTTAGAATAGGGGTATGTGGGTGGTGGGTTGTAATGTTGGGGGGTGGTATTGTGTTTTTTTTTACAGGCAAAAGAGCTGATTTCTTTCGGGCATGTCCCGCAAAAAGCCTTTTTAAGGGCTGGTAAGGTAATAGAGCTGTTAACTTTTTAAATTTAGATTAGGGTAGGGAATTTTTTTATTTTGGGGGGGCTTTGTTATTTTATTAGGGGCTTAGAGTAGGTGTAATTAGCTTAAAATTCTTGTAATCTTTTTTTATTTTTTGTAATTTAGTGTTTGTTTTTTGTAATTTAATTTAGTTTATTTAATTGTAGGTACTTGTAGTTAATTGATTTAATTTATTTATTGATAGTGTAATGTTAGGTTTAATTGTAACTTAGGTTAGGATTTATTTTACAGGTAATTTTGTAATTATTTTAACTAGGTAGCTATTAAATAGTAAATAACTATTTAATAGCTATTGTACCTAGTTTAAATAAATACAAAATTGCCTGTAAAATAAATATAAATCCTAAAATAGCTACAATATAATTATTCGTTATATTGTAGCTATATTAGGGTTTATTTTACAGGTAAGTATTTAGCTTTAAATATGAAGACTTTAGTTAATAATATTTAATTTATTTTGTTAGATTAAAATTATATTTAAATTAGGGGGGTGTTAGGGTTAGGGTTAGACTTAGCTTTAGGGGTCGGCAGATTAGGGGTTAATAAGTGTAGGTAAGGTAGCGGCGACGTTGGGGGGGCAGATTAGGGGTTAATAAATATTATGTAGGTGTCGGCGATGTTAGGGGCAGCAGATTAGGGGTTCATAGGGATAATGTAGGTGGCGGCGGTGTGTGGTCGGCAGATTAGGGGTTAAAAATATTTATTATAGTGGCTGTGATGTGGGGGGACCTCGGTTTAGGGGTACATAGGTAGTTTATGGGTGTTAGTGTACTTTAGAGCACAGTAGTTAAGAGCTTTATAAACCGGCGTTAGCCCATAAAGCTCTTAACTACTGACTTTTTTCTGCGGCCGGAGTCTTGTTGGTAGAGGGTCTACTGCTCACTTCAGCCAAGACTCTAAATACCGGCATTAGGAAGATCCCATTGAAAAGATAGGATACGCAATTGGCATAAGGGGATCTGTGGTATGGAAAAGTCGCGGCTGGAAAGTGAGCGTTAGACCCTTTCCTTGCTGACTCTAAATACCAGCGGGCAGCCAATAGCAGCATTAGGACCCCTTAACGCTGCTTTTGACGGCTACCACAGAACTCTAAATCTAGGCAATAGTTATTTATTAAATTATAGTGTAGTGTTAAGTTTTAGTGTAACTTAGGTTAGGTTTTATTTTACAGGTACTTTTGTATTTATTTTAGCTAGGTAGTTATTAAATAGTTGGTAACTATTTAATAACTATTCTACCTAGTTAAAATAAATATAAACTTGCCTGTAAAATAAAAATAAATCCTAAGCTAGCTACAATGTAACTATTAGTTATATTGTAGCTAGCTTAGGGTTTATTTTATAGGTAAGTATTTAGTTTTAAATAGGAATAATATAGGTAATGATAGTAATTTTCTTTAGATTTATTTAAATTATATTTAAGTTAGGGGGTGTTAGACTTACATTTAGGGGTTAATAACTTTAATATAGTGGCAGCGACATTAGGGGCGGCAGATTAGGGGTTAATAAATGTAGGTAGGTGGCGTTGATGTTAGGGATGGCAGATTAAGGGTTAATAATATTTAACTAATGTTTGTGAGGCGGGAGTGCGGAAGTTTAGGGGTTAATATGTTTATTATAGGGGGGGCGGAACAAGCCTGGGAACTGAACGGTCGCATTTTACTTCAGCTCTGCCTATATAGCATATAATCTTACTTTTTAGACCGTTCAGCCCATTTCAAATTCATACTCTAGATACACCTGATTCCTGAGGGGAGGAAAGGGATACATAGACCACAGGATGGTAATTTTAAAGAGGAGAGAGTTGCTGTTTTGTGGACTGACTAATGCTGGGATGGCCTAGGAGTGGCCATTTTCTCATCTATGTGAAGGCTCGCTAGTGAATCAAGAGACCTTTTGCATAACAAATGGGACCGGCCACACCAGATAGAAGAGAGTACCATAGTGGTGATAACATGGCAACCTGCAGCGTTTACTAAATGCCCATTTTAGCTGCCTTCTGGACTGCCTCACATCAGAGTGAGACACCATATGCAAGCGGATGCCCCGCGATGGAACAAATATACATTTAGTGGAAGTAATGGATCTTGGGCAGGAAACTGTGGGAGATGCGGTATGTAGACAGGTGGAGGAAACCAATTTAACAACTAAGGATCTGGCAGTCACCGGAAAGCACTACAAGCAGGACGATTTTCCTAAAGAAACGGGCTCATTGCATGGTCTGCCTCGTGATAAAGGAGGAGAAATCATCATTTGTGGTGAGACGGCCGATCGCTGAGGGGCTGGTGGGGCTGCCCGCTGTAATATGAGAGCAGATTTGTGTTTATACAATGCGGCCAGCTCACCAATCATTTCAGGCAATAGCGACAGAAGAAAGCTCTCGTGGACCGGTAACTATTCCTTCTAGACTTGTAAATTATTCAGTTTCTCCCTGCCACAGAACGCCCACTTTATGTTTTCCAGAAGCGGACATCAACAACCTTTGGAGCAGGAGCAAAAATGTATTATGCCTGTCAATGCGGTCCTCCACTCCCCAGATACGCCAAAAAGAAGGTGTTGGTTAAAAGCATGAAGACTCAAATCTGCCTGGTACTTTAGGCAGGTCTTAAGTGAAATTATGGACACTCAATATGGACGGTATGTGAACTTGTCAATTTCACTGAGTACGCCTTTTAGCTAATCTACTACTAAGTATGTGTCCTTTTGGTAATCCACACCTGGCCATGATTACGTTAATTTTCTTAAGGTTCAATAGTTGGGTCTGGACAAGTAGGTCTGTGAAGCGGCTGATTTTGACACACATGATATTTAAAGGTTCATGCTTGTTCTATGTTGGGATTTTAGTAACCTAACTCCTTACTGCTTAGCTCTAGAAATTTAAGTTTTATTACTTTCCAATTTTATATTTAATTCTGGTTTAATAAGTGTTTAATTCATTATATATTATAGGTCTAATATTGATGATAAAGTGAGAGTCACCACCCTCAGGAGTTTCTATACCCAGTTCTACAGGTAGCTGAACCCTTGCATTGCAGGATTAGAATTGTAATACAGGGGGATTGGAGATGCCTGGTTTAATACATTACTGCATTATTTAAGCTATCTTTATTTACATAAAAATAAGATGCTACTATAGTCTTTCTTAATATTCTAGTCAGCCTCTTCTGATTAATAGTTTAGTAAGCATGTCTTTGATGTAAGACAAACTGTGTTATGCTGTTAAAAGGCTAAAACTAAAATATACAGAGTGAGAACAACTAGTAATCTACCGCCAAGACCTGTCTGGATCCTTGCTGTGTATAGGGCCCATGCCCAGTGGATAGGATCTAAGACAGCTAAGTTATAGAAATGCAGATTCTCTTTTTACGATAGAACTGATATGCTTGCACTTAGGTCCTTGGTTCAGTCAGTGTTAAAGATAGATACGACATTCTTCAACCCCTATTTAACAATTGCAATATCTGTTTATAATTTTACTACTTCATATAGTTATTATAGGTCTGTACATACCTATACATATGTAAGAGTGTATGCTGTGCCCATGAGTATTTTAAGTGAGAGCTTTGGCATCTTTCAACCCCTATTTAACAAATGCTTTGTTTAGAAGAAAATCTTGCATTATTTCAAAATTTCAAAATATCTATAAGGTTTTGTAGAGCAGGCTGGTCCTGTGCTATTAACACCAGGCATTATCTCCTCTCTCACTATATCTTAAATAAGCTATGAAAATCACACCAAATTTCTAAGCTTGGACATTTAGGTCCTACCCTGCTAGATATAATGTAAGCATACCATGTAATAAGCACTTTTTTATTCCTGTACTTGCTAGTAATTCAGGTGCTCATGAACCTCTCCTCATAGACAGGTAGTTAAAACATACTTGTTCTAAGTCACCATGTAATAGTTTCCCTTGTTCCTCAATGAAGGCATAGTATTTTTCCATCTCGTTGAGTAGGGGCTGTTTATCTTATCATAACTAAGTAACCTCCTCCTCCTTATTTTGGGGGGGCTTTGTTATTTTATTAGGGGCTTAGAGTAGGTGTAATTAGCTTAAAATTCTTGTAATCTTTTTTTATTTTTTGTAATTTAGTGTTTGTTTGTTTTTTGTAATTTAATTTAGTTTATTTAATTGTAGGTACTTGTAGTTAATTGATTTAATTTATTTATTGATAGTGTAATGTTAGGTTTAATTGTAACTTAGGTTAGGATTTATTTTACAGGTAATTTTGTAATTATTTTAACCAGGTAGCTATTAAATAGTAAATAACTATTTAATAGCTATTGTACCTAGTTTAAATAAATACAAAATTGCCTGTAAAATAAATATAAATCCTAAAATAGCTACAATATAATTATTCGTTATATTGTAGCTATATTAGGGTTTATTTTACAGGTAAGTATTTTGCTTTAAATATGAAGACTTTAGTTAATAATATTTAATTTATTTTGTTAGATTCAAATTATATTTAAATTAGGGGGGTGTTAGGGTTAGGGTTAGACTTAGCTTTAGGGGTCGGCAGATTAGGGGTTAATAAGTGTAGGTAAGGTAGCGGCGACGTTGGGGGGGCAGATTAGGGGTTAATAAATATTATGTAGGTGTCGGCGATGTTAGGGGCAGCAGATTAGGGGTTCATAGGGATAATGTAGGTGGCGGCGGTGTGTGGTCGGCAGATTAGGGGTTAAAAATATTTATTATAGTGGCTGTGATGTGGGGGGACCTCGGTTTAGGGGTACATAGGTAGTTTATGGGTGTTAGTGTACTTTAGAGCACAGTAGTTAAGAGCTTTATAAACCGGCGTTAGCCCATAAAGCTCTTAACTACTGACTTTTTTCTGCGGCCGGAGTCTTGTTGGTAGAGGGTCTACTGCTCACTTCAACCAAGACTCTAAATACCGGCATTAGGAAGATCCCATTGAAAAGATAGGATACGCAATTGGCATAAGGGGATCTGTGGTATGGAAAAGTCGCGGCTGGAAAGTGAGCGTTAGACCCTTTCCTTGCTGACTCTAAATACCAGCGGGCAGCCAATAACAGCATTAGGACCCCTTAACGCTGCTTTTGACGGCTACCGCAGAACTCTAAATCTAGGCAATAGTTATTTATTAAATTATAGTGTAGTGTTAAGTTTTAGTGTAACTTAGGTTAGGTTTTATTTTACAGGTACTTTTGTATTTATTTTAGCTAGGTAGTTATTAAATAGTTGGTAACTATTTAATAACTATTCTACCTAGTTAAAATAAATATAAACTTGCCTGTAAAATAAAAATAAATCCTAAGCTAGCTACAATGTAACTATTAGTTATATTGTAGCTAGCTTAGGGTTTATTTTATAGGTAAGTATTTAGTTTTAAATAGGAATAATATAGGTAATGATAGTAATTTTCTTTAGATTTATTTAAATTATATTTAAGTTAGGGGGTGTTAGACTTACATTTAGGGGTTAATAACTTTAATATAGTGGCAGCGACATTAGGGGCGGCAGATTAGGGGTTAATAAATGTAGGTAGGTGGCGTTGATGTTAGGGATGGCAGATTAAGGGTTAATAATATTTAACTAATGTTTGTGAGGCGGGAGTGCGGAAGTTTAGGGGTTAATATGTTTATTATAGGGGGAGCGGAACAAGCCTGGGAACTGAACGGTCGCATTTTACTTCAGCTCTGCCTATATAGCATATAATCTTACTTTTTAGACCGTTCAGCCCATTTCAAATTCATACTCTAGATACACCTGATTCCTGAGGGGAGGAAAGGGATACATAGACCACAGGATGGTAATTTTAAAGAGGAGAGAGTTGCTGTTTTGTGGACTGACTAATGCTGGGATGGCCTAGGAGTGGCCATTTTCTCATCTATGTGAAGGCTTGCTAGTGAATCAAGAGACCTTTTGCATAACAAATGGGACCGGCCACACCAGATAGAAGAGAGTACCATAGTGGTGATAACATGGCAACCTGCAGCGTTTACTAAATGCCCATTTTAGCTGCCTTCTGGACTGCCTCACATCAGAGTGAGACACCATATGCAAGCGGATGCCCCGCGATGGAACAAATATACATTTAGTGGAAGTAATGGATCTTGGGCAGGAAACTGTGGGAGATGCGGTATGTAGACAGGTGGAGGAAACCAATTTAACAACTAAGGATCTGGCAGTCACCGGAAAGCACTACAAGCAGGACGATTTTCCTAAAGAAACGGGCTCATTGCATGGTCTGCCTCGTGATAAAGGAGGAGAAATCATCATTTGTGGTGAGACGGCCGATCGCTGAGGGGCTGGTGGGGCTGCCCGCTGTAATATGAGAGCAGATTTGTGTTTATACAATGCGGCCAGCTCACCAATCATTTCAGGCAATAGCGACAGAAGAAAGCTCTCGTGGACCGGTAACTATTCCTTCTAGACTTGTACATTATTCAGTTTCTCCCTGCCACAGAACGCCCACTTTATGTTTTCCAGAAGCGGACATCAACAACCTTTGGAGCAGGAGCGAAAATGTATTATGCCTGTCAATGCGGTCCTCCACTCCCCAGATACGCCAAAAAGAAGGTGTTAGTTAAAAGCATGAAGACTCAAATCTGCCTGGTACTTTAGGCAGGTCTTAAGTGAAATTATGGACACTCAATATGGACGGTATGTGAACTTGTCAATTTCACTGAGTACGCCTTTTAGCTAATCTACTACTAAGTATGTGTCCTTTTGGTAATCCACACCTGGCCATGATTACGTTCATTTTCTTAAGGTTCAATAGTTGGATCTGGACAAGTAGGTCTGTGAAGCGGCTGATTTTGACACACATGATATTTAAAGGTTCATGCTTGTTCTATGTTGGGATTTTAGTAACCTAACTCTTTACTGCTTAGCTCTAGAAATTTAAGTTTTATTACTTTCCAATTTTATATTTAATTCTGGTTTAATAAGTGTTTAATTCATTATATATTATAGGTCTAATATTGATGATAAAGTGAGAGTCACCACCCTCAGGAGTTTCTATACCCAGTTCTACAGGTAGCTGAACCCTTGCATTGCAGGATTAGAATTGTAATACAGGGGGATTGGAGATGCCTGGTTTAATACATTACTGCATTATTTAAGCTATCTTTATTTACATAAAAATAAGATGCTACTATAGTCTTTCTTAATATTCTAGTCAGCCTCTTCTGATTAATAGTTTAGTAAGCATGTCTTTGATGTAAGACAAACTGTGTTATGCTGTTAAAAGGCTAAAACTAAAATATACAGAGTGAGAACAACTAGTAATCTACCGCCAAGACCTGTCTGGATCCTTGCTGGGTATAGGGCCCATGCCCAGTGGATAGGATCTAAGACAGCTAAGTTATAGAAATGCAGATTCTCTTTTTACGATAGAACTGATATGCTTGCACTTAGGTCCTTGGTTCAGTCAGTGTTAAAGATAGATACGACATTCTTCAACCCCTATTTAACAATTGCAATATCTGTTTATAATTTTACTACTCCATATAGTTATTATAGGTCTGTACATACCTATACATATGTAAGAGCGTATGCTGTGCCCATGAGTATTTTAAGTGAGAGCTTTGGCATCTTTCAACCCCTATTTAACAAATGCTTTGTTTAGAAGAAAATCTTGCATTATTTCAAAATTTCAAAATATCTATAAGGTTTTGTAGAGCAGGCTGGTCCTGTGCTATTAACACCAGGCATTATCTCCTCTCTCACTATATCTTAAATAAGCTATGAAAATCACACCAAATTTCTAAGCTTGGACATTTAGGTCCTACCCTGCTAGATATAATGTAAGCATACCATGTAATAAGCACTTTTTTATTCCTGTACTTGCTAGTAATTCAGGTGCTCATGAACCTCTCCTCATAGACAGGTAGTTAAAACATACTTGTTCTAAGTCACCATGTAATAGTTTCCCTTGTTCCTCAATGAAGGCATAGTATTTTTCCATCTCGTTGAGTAGGGGCTGTTTATCTTATCATAACTAAGTAACCTCCTCCCCTCCTCCCCCCCCCCCCCATACATACATATAATATACCTCGCTTATACCGCACCCTAATTTCTTACTTTATAAGCTATATCTACAAACTACCAGATGTTAAAACCGAGAACTATACTGTAACCCTAATTACTCTTTTTTTAATGGTAACTCTTACATTATAACATAGCGTCATTAATTACCTTATCTGGTTTAGTAAATTATATAACCCATGAGTATTCCTATGGATTCTTTATTATTTTTAATTAATACCCTTCCTGTCCTGTGCTGTAATTCCCTTGGGATATCTAATTGTTATTAACCCGAAATTCATGGACAAGCACAGAATATAATGTTTTATAGTAATAACATGTTGAATCTATGGGACTCATAACATTTTAAGAAAAATATTCCACAAATTAATAAAGAGAAAAACCCCAACGGTATAGACATTTAGGAAAATTGTTAACAGGTCATAATTAGGATTTGAAACAGTATGTGACTATTGTATGGATAAGGCCTTGTTGGTTCTTTGAATATTTTACTTTGTATTCTGCCCAGTATACTAATGTTTTACTCCTACCCTGCGTGGTAGGATAACATGACTCGTGTTTGTCTGTAATTAGGGATGGGCGAATGTTTCGCAACATTCGAAAAACGGCACGAATTTTAACACATTCGTTCGTTCGAATCGAATTTCGAATGTTTACATAACATTCTAACATTCGATTTTCGAATGTTTGGTTTCGAATTTTACGATTACATTCGAAAATATTCGAATTCGAAAAATTCGAATTTAGATTGTAATAGTATTTCTAATGCTTTTTCTTTAAATGTAATATTCGAATTATGCAATTCTTCGAATTCGAAAAATTCGAATTTAGATTGTAATAGTATTTCTAATGCTTTTTCTTTAAATGTAATATTCGAATTATGCAATATTCTAATTCGAAAAATTCGAATTTAGATTGTAATAGTATTTCTAATGCTTTTTCTTTAAATGTAATATTCGAATTATGCAATATTCTAATTAGAAAAATTCGAATTTAGATTGAAATAGTATTTCTAATGCTTTTTCTTTAAATGTAATATTCGAATTATGCAATACGTGTATTCGAATTCGAAAAATTCGAATTTAGATTGTAATAGTATTTCTAATGCTTTAAAATGTAATATTCGAATTATGCAATATTCGAATTCAAAAAGTTCGAATTTATATTCGAATTCGAAAAATTCGAATTTATGTTTGTAATAGTATTTGTAATGTTTTCTTTAAATGTAATATTCGAATTATGCAATATTCTATATGGAAACATTCGAAATGATATATTTGTATCTATTATGTATCAATTTACTAAATTCCCACCCTACCACATGAACTATTGAACTTCTGAATAGTATTTGTTAAATAGAATGTTAAATTCGAAATTTCGAATGTGGACATTCGATATAATTATAAACATTCGAATTCGAAAGTGACATTCGAAAACTGTAAATAACATTCGATTTTCGAATTTTCAAGAATATTCGTTCTTATCGACATTCGAATTTAGAATTCGAATTTCGGTAATAACATTCGTTCTACATTTGAAATTCGAAAATTTACACATTCGCCCATCCCTATCTGTAATGTTGGTTATAAATAAAAGTTTTAAAAAAATATATATGTTTATTATAGTGGGGGCAACAATGGGGGCTGCAAATTAGGGGTTAATAAGTGTAGGAAGGTGGCAGCAACATTGGGGGCAGCAGATTAGGGGTTAATAAATATAATGTAGGTGTCAGCGATGTTGGGGGCAGCAGATCAGGGGTTTATAAATATAATGTAGGTGGCAGCGGTGTCCGGAGCAGCAGATTAGGGGTTACATTTTTTTATATAGTGTTTGTGATGTGGGAGGGCCTCAGTTTAGGGGTTAATAGGTAGTTTATGGGTGTTAGTGTACTTTTTAGCACTTTAGTTACGAGTTTTATGTTACGGCGTTGTACCACTGACTTTAGAATGCCTTACGGATCTTGACAGGGTAGGGTGTACCTCTCACTTTTTGGCCTCCCAGGACAGACTCGTAATACCGGCGCTATGGAAGTCACATAGAAAAAAGACTTTACGAAGTTTACGTAAGTCGTTTTGCGGTAAGGCCAAAGAAGTGTGCGGTGACCCTAAACCTTCAAGACTCGTAATAGCAGCGGGCGTAAAAAAGCAGCATTAGGACCTCTTAACGCTGTTTTTTTACCCTAACGCACAACTCGTAATCTAGTTGAGTGTTATCTACCCACACACATACAGCACAGCTCACACAGTCACACACAGTGTTAGCTACCTACACTCATACAGCACAGCTCACAGTCACACACACAGTGTTACCTACCCACACTCATACAGCACAGCTCACACAGTCACACACACACACACAGTGTTACCTACACACACTCATACAGCACAGCTCACACAGACACACACACACACACATTGTGACCTACCCACACTCATGCAGCACAGCTCATACAAACACGAACAGTGTTTCCTACCCACACTCACACAGCACAGCTCACACAGTCACACACACACATTGTGACTTACCCACACTCATGCAGCACAGCTCATACAGACATGCACAGTGTTTCCTACCCACACTCATACAGCACAGCTCACACAGTCACACACATACACACACACATTGTGACCTACCCACACTCATGCAACACAGATCATACAGACATGCACAGTGTTTCCTACCAACACTCATACAGCACAGCTCACACAGTCACACACACACAAACATTGTGACCTACCCACACTTATATATCACAGCTCACACAGACACAAACACACACATTGTGACCTACCCAGACTCATACAGCACAGCTCACACAGTCACACACACAGTGTTACCTACTCACACTCATACAGCACAGCTCATACAGACACACACACATTGTTTCCTACCAACACTCATACAGACACAGCTTACACAGACATAACAACTTCACACTGAGAAACACACAATATCTGCATGCTCTATAAAGGTTCCACACAGATGTTCTACACACTACCTCTGCGGTGCTCTCTTCCAGTGATCTGCTAGCTGCATAGGACGGCTGCTTCCTTTAGTAGCAGAAGGCCCCTCACTCCCCACTGATCTTCCTCAACACAGCCAAGAGGAGGGCCACTGACACACTAAATCATTTTATGTGGGTAATGAATAACTTATGTTTATACAAACTGTGTAACTGTCACCCCAGGGGCAAGCACATCTTTAATAATGCAGCAGAAACTTAGAGCTTTTTATTTTATTGAAAATAATACTAGTAGTGCAGAAAATGTTTTTATTTACATGATCTCTCCCCCCCCCCCCCAACTGTGGATTTGGTTTAATTATCAAACACAGGACAGAGAAAGTGCCGATTTGTGTAGGAGCAGAAAGAATATAGTACACTACAACAGGGGAAGAGGAGACTAGCAGTCTTCTTTTTGCAGTGTCTGCTGTGTGGGCCAGCAATCTCCCTGTGCATTATGAGATGCTGGCTATGACTGAAGATTGCACAATACTGTTAAAGAAGCTGCACTGCAGTCCATAGTTGTGTTACTCTCATTGCTCGAGCATGACCCTACCTCATATCACACTTCCTAATTACCCCCATAATACACTGTGAACATATTGTTTGAGAGGCCAACGACATTAATAAAGACATTATCACCAGCAGTTTAACCATTTTTTTCCTGAAAAAAAACTTGTTGGTTTTTAATACTGCAGCAATTTAAATATCATCACTTTTAGAATAATGTAATTATTTAATGCCCGAGGTGTTGTGAGTTAGGTGAAACATTTCCAGTCTTCCGCTGCTTTTTACACTTTATTCAGCATGGCGCCCTCCATGTGAAACCCAAGCTTTTTCTGGAGCAGATTTGAAGATCAGTGAGGAGATAGAGCACTGCAAACATTCAAGCCGTAACTGATCTTCTTACTGATCTCCTTCTCCCCGATCTTCTTCCATTTTGTTTAAGATAGCAGCTATGGGGCTTATTTAACAAATGTCTGTCCGACATGGTCCAATACGCTCTCTGCATTCAGCATTGCATCAGCAGCTCTTGTGAACTGCTGGTGCAATGCCGCCCCCTGCAGATTCGCGGCCAATCGGCCGCTAGCAGGGGGTGTCAATCAACCCGATCTTATTCGATCGGACAGGTTATGGAGCAGTGGTATTTAGACTGCTGCTTCATAACTGGTGTTTCTGGCAAGTCTGAAGGCTCGCCAGAAGCACGGCGTACAGAGCTTGATAAATGGGCCCCTTTGTCTCAAACGGAGGGCACTTTCTCCTACTGATGTATGCAAATGTTCACTGACCGCAACCTGCAGAATTGAATTGCTGGCACTCACTGCTCCCCTCATGAGTTTCCAATCTTTGCATTTAGTGTGGGAACTTGCAGTTGGTATTTCGGCATTTTTTAGAGCCTGAACATCAATAAACATCTATAAAAAAACATACCCCAATAAAAGTTAGCTGTGTTTCTGTATTCTACAAATAGGAGCAGAATTAATCTTCTTGCTGGCAGCCGTTATTCCAGGTGTCCTCTGGGTGCAGCATGCAGTGTCAGAGGCTGTCTTTCACAATATACAAAATGAACTCAACACCACCCCCTATACACTCCAATAAAAAATTCCCTGTTGATCTAACAAACTCAATTGTGCTTTGAAGATGTGCCGTTACAGCGTGCAGAGGTGCCGGTATTGTGTACCGTTGCATACCGCCGGAAAAAAACACCTGTATATATGTATATATATATATATATATTTATATACTGTAGATTCACAAATAAAATGAAGGACTCATTGGATTTTAAAAATAAAAATATTCTTAACGTGACATTTTGGAGCTAGGATAGCACAAAAAAGTGTGACCATAGTGACTACACAACATAAATCTAGTTCTAAACATTCATAAAGCAAAATATAAAGCAAATAACATTATATATTAAAACACAATGGGCCAGATTACGAGTGATGTGCAAGTGATAAGAGGATTGTAGCAGGGTTTTGCACTCATCGGACATACCGCTGGTATTAAAAGTTGAAAGTAAGTGCAATCGCTTGACCGCAATCGCTATTTACGCTACAATAATTACTGCGACTTCAGAGCTCTGGTTGACTGTTTAGCGAAACTAAAAAGTAGCATAAAACACATAAAAAATACATTACAAAGTAAACTTATTCTCATAATAGCACCATCTAATAAAAATGATTCACAAAAAATATTGTACACAAACATTATAATGGTTTAAAAATATGAGGTCTCAGGTGTTGAAAAAAAGGCAGGCAAATGGATTTAACATTGAGATACATACATATACATCTCTAATGATGTGTGTATATATATATATATGTATACATATGTATGTATACATATCTATTTATGTATTTATATATGTATATCAGTGTATTGGAGCCCTTTGCATATTTATGCAATATTCATATTTAATAAAGTGTTATACTCTGTATTTACTGTAAATATTTCACATGCCAATGTTCTGCACATAGAATATGATATAGGTATTTCTAAATAGATATTTACAGGGAGTGCAGAATTATTAGGCAAATGAGTATTTTGACCACATCATCCTCTTTATGCATGTTGTCTTACTCCAAGCTGTATAGGCTCGAAAGCCTACTACCAATTAAGCATATTAGGTGATGTGCATCTCTGTAATGAGAAGGGGTGTGGTCTAATGACATCAACACCCTATATCAGGTGTGCATAATTATTAGGCAACTTCCTTTCCTTTGGCAAAATGGGTCAAAAGAAGGACTTGACAGGCTCAGAAAAGTCAAAAATAGTGAGATATCTTGCAGAGGGATGCAGCACTCTTAAAATTGCAAAGCTTCTGAAGCGTGATCATCGAACAATCAAGCGTTTCATTCAAAATAGTCAACAGGGTCGCAAGAAGCGTGTGGAAAAACCAAGGCGCAAAATAACTGCCCATGAACTGAGAAAAGTCAAGCGTGCAGCTGCCAAGATGCCCCTTGCCACCAGTTTGGCCATATTTCAGAGCTGCAACATCACTGGAGTGCCCAAAAGCACAAGGTGTGCAATACTCAGAGACATGGCCAAGGTAAGAAAGGCTGAAAGACGACAACCACTGAACAAGACACACAAGCTGAAACGTCAAGACTGGGCCAAGAAATATCTCAAGACTGATTTTTCTAAGGTTTTATGGACTGATGAAATGAGAGTGAGTCTTGATGGGCCAGATGGATGGGCCCATGGCTGGATTGGTAAAGGGCAGAGAGCTCCAGTCCGACTCAGACGCCAGCAAGGTGGAGGTGGAGTACTGGTTTGGGCTGGTATCATCAAAGATGAGCTTGTGGGGCCTTTTCGGGTTGAGGATGGAGTCAAGCTCAACTCCCAGTCCTACTGCCAGTTTCTGGAAGACACCTTCTTCAAGCAGTGGTACAGGAAGAAGTCTGCATCCTTCAAGAAAAACATGATTTTCATGCAGGACAATGCTCCATCACACGCGTCCAAGTACTCCACAGTGTGGCTGG
Organism: Bombina bombina; assembly: GCF_027579735.1. Lineage (NCBI taxonomy): Eukaryota > Metazoa > Chordata > Amphibia > Anura > Bombinatoridae > Bombina > Bombina bombina. Next base: position 158,463,067 of record NC_069504.1, on the reverse strand, counting down.
CAAGAAAGGGTATAAAAGAAGAAAATCTAATGACATGGCCTCCTTGTTCACCTGATCTGAACCCCATTGAGAACCTGTGGTCCATCATCAAATGTGAGATTTACAAGGAGGGAAAACAGCACACCTCTCTGAACAGTGTCTGGGAGGCTGTGGTTGCTGCTGCACGCAATGTTGATGGTGAACAGATCAAAACACTGACAGAATCCATGGATGGCAGGCTTTTGAGTGTCCTTGCAAAGAAAGGTGGCTATATTGGTCACTGATTTGTTTTTGTTTTGTTTTTGAATGTCAGAAATGTATATTTGTGAATGCTGAGATGTTATATTGGTTTCACTGGTAAAAATAAATAATTGAAATGGGTATATATTTGTTTTTTGTTAAGTTGCTTAATAATTATGCACAGTAATAGTCACCTGCACACACAGATATCCCCCTAAAATGGCTATAACTAAAAACAAACTAAAAACTACTTCCAAAAGTATTCAGCTTTGATATTAATGAGTTTTTTGGGTTCATTGAGAACATGGTTGTTGTTCAATAATAAAATTAATCCTCAAAAATACAACTTGCCTAATAATTCTGCACTCCCTGTATATATATATATATATATATATATATATATATATATATATATATATATACCTATTTATAATTTTATATATATATATATAAATTTATGTATGTACAGATATATATTTTACCAATTTATGAATAAATAGAACATATTCTTGTATATGAAGAACGTTGGAACATGAGAAAAAGTGATCAGATTTGCGCAAGAGTGGAGTGTTATGTTTGTTTCCACTTTTTTCTCTTTATTGACTTCTATGGGTGAATACGTGAATGGACACGCAATATTTTAACATCGGCTTTTTGCGCTCATCGGGTTAATGTGCAAGTAAAAACAGTTTACTTTCAACTCATAATATGAGCGCAACCCAATGTGCTCAAAAAAGCTTGCTTCTAGCAGATTACGAGTGTAGTGCTAATTAGCGCTCAAGCAGGAGTGCTAATTAGCACTACACTCGTAATCTGGCCCAATATATATTAAAGACCAATCTCAAACAGTTGTGCATTGTATAAACACTATTGTGTATATCCCCAACAAATATATTCCATACAATATCCATATGATATCTTCAACTTGACACACTATTTGGAGTTAATGTCATAATCACTGCAATTTGTATTTGTGCTTAACCGACTATTAAGATATTAGATATAAAAAATGTGCCCAATCTGCTTAGTACATTAATCAACCTATAAGTGAAATGTTATCAAAAGTGTAATGGTATCCCATAATGAGGTAGTTAATAATAATGTTAATGTTTTAAATTATCAAGATAAAACTAGCTGTATGTAACCCATGGGCAAAGCTTGCTCTATTGAAGGATAAAGTTACCAAACAGTGGGATAAACTGAGCATTTAAAAAAAACCTGTGGTCTTTTTATTCTGTCTGTCTATAAAGAATTTATAAAAAAAAATAAAAAAATGATGAACCTTAATGAGCAAAGGCAATAAGGTCCCAAACACATAGTCTATACAGCTCACATCATAATTAATCATATATGGAACAATGAATATGTTTCTGAATTATAATATTTTAACAGGGCATTCATATAATTTGTTTTATTTGTTCAAAACTAAAACAAATCATTTTTTAAAAATATATTCCTAGGGTTGTTTATTTCTCCTAATTTATTTGTGTTTGTTGTCCCAATACGCAAATGTAAATAAATGAGGCAGCAAGGTCCAATTAATTCTTCTAAGTGTCACACAAATATATATTTAATTAGTGTTCTTTCATTTGTACAAAATAAAATATTTGCCTGTAACATACTAATATGAATTTAGAGGGGTTTTTAAGCTACCGATTGTGCCTTACAAAGGATATTTTTCAAATATTTTAATATAGTGATCATTTTTGTCTGATGATAACATTTGCATAATGAATATTAGTAGCTATACAAAAAATGAATGCTACAAAATTATAATATTAGAGGATTTTCAGATTTTTTTTATTCTTTAAAATAATGTTATATTAAAGGGACACTGAGCCCAAATTTTTTCTTTCATGATTCAGATAGAGCGTGACATTTTAAGCAACTTTCTAATTTAGTCCTATTATCAAATTTTCTTCACTCTCTTGGTATCTTTATTTGAAATGCAAGAATGTAAGTTTAGATGCCGGCCCATTTTTGGTGAACAACCTGGGTTGTCCTTGCTGATTGGTGGATACATTCATCCACCAATAAAAAAGTGCTGTCCAGAGTCCTGAACAAGAAAAAAAAAGCTTAGATGCCTTCTTTTTCAAATAAAGATAGCAAGAGAACGAAGAAAAATTGTTAATAGGAGTAAATTAGAAAGCTGCTTAAAATTGCATGCTCTATCTGAATCACGAAAGAAAAAAATTGGGTTCAGTGTCCCTTTAAATTATATAAATGCTTAAATAAGAAGTAGACAATCCCTTTAAGTCATGAAGCACAAGAAAGAAAAATAAATCTATAAAAAACCATCTAAAATAGAATTGTTATATTGCTGTGTGAAATGTATAGTATTGGACATTTAACAAAGTTTTTTCAAACAGCCAATTTTCCAACAGTGTAATAATGGTTAAAGCAATAACATGCAGTTTGAAAGGAGCTATATATGTAATAAATCAGATACAAATTGTTCTGTGTATAGATATATGAGATTACTTTACTGTGTGTAAAATGGCCTATAAATGGAAAAGTATTGTGGAATCTGATGAAAAAAGGTCATTTAAAATGAAATTTTCAAGGTCGCTTGTGTATTATAAAAAAAAATGATCTTTAACCTTTTTATTTCTCTAATGTTATAAACTGTGTTAAATTATTGAAGTCCAAGATTTCAAGTCTTGCTTGTGAAAGTTTCAACTTCTTCATTCTCATTGATTTATATATATACATTGCTTTTTTTGTAAAAGAAAAGGTGCCGGTACTCAAAAAAAAGGTGCCGGTACTCATTGATTGATATTTTCTGCTTAGTAACTTTGAGTAAAGGAAAGGGACAAGATTATTTACAGTCAGGTAGATTACGAGTTGTGCGTTCATCTTTTAACACTGAAAAAATGGTAATTTCAGTGTTAAAACAGCAACACAGCCATTACAAGTCTTGTCGGTATAGCTGTACTGCAAGCCTTTTAGCCTGTAACGCAATGTCAGTACCGCACTCGTAAAAAATACGTTTTTTTCATAGGACTTCCATAGCGCTGCCATTACAAGTTTTGCAGTGAGGCTAAAACATTTGTGTTACACCCTGTGTGTGTGTGCATGTGTTTGTGTGTGTGAGTGTGTGTGTGTGTCTGTGTGTGCATGTGTTTGTGTGTGTGTGTGTGCGCATGTGTTTGTGTGTGTGAGAGTGTGTGTGTGTGTGTGAGTGTGAGTGTCTGTGTGCATGTGTTTGTGTGTGTGAGAGTGTGTGTGTGTGAGTGTGTGTGTCTGTGTGTGTGTGTGCATGTGTTTGTTTGTGTGAGAGTGTGTGTGTGTGAGTGTGTGTGTGAAAGTGTGTGTGTGAGTGAGTGTGTGTGTGTATGTGTTTGTGTGTGTCTGTGTGTGTGTGCATGTGTTTGTTTGTGTGTGTGAGTGTGTGTGTGTGTGTTTATGTAGCACAATAAATTCTGTTAGTCCTGTACTAGAAAAAAAAATGCACTGGACGAGAAATAGATTGCCATGCTTTTTCACATATGTATTTCTAGGCTTTTTCTAATCCACACGACTTTTGTGTTTGTATGAGGAGTGTATTTTGCCCAGCAGTACTTATAGCTCTTTGGTATAATAAACAGCAGGAGAAAAAAAGCTGTAAAAGAGCACCACTACACACCTTAATACAACATATATTACAATTTTATTGCCTAGATTGCACATGGGTCACTATTTTGCACAATATATCAAGCTGTAATTATTGAGCTTGAGTGATATTAATACCGCAAATATACTGGGAGCATCTGTTGCTTGAACAAGTTGAGGAATACACTTTTTCGCTCAAGAGCAAATATTGTTCATGTTGAAATTATCAGATTAAGTAAATCATGTTTCCCATTGTTAGATTTCCGGAAATCCACCAGTTAACCAAATGTAAATTGCTAATATGAGGGTCCTTCATCAGGTTCACTAACATTAAAGGTGTTTGGACCTTTGTACAGTGTAATATGACAATAGCCACTTACATATGTAAAATTCACTTTTTCAGTTCTAAAATAAGAGTGCAACTTGTAAATTAATTATTTATTTGAGCTGGGGCATTATGAGTAGGGATGGGCGAATGTTTCTAAAAATTCGAAATTTAAAACAAATTTTGATACATTTGTTCATTTGAATCGAATTTGTAATGTTTATATAACATTCTAACATTCTATTTTTGAATTTTTGTTTTCAAATTTTTCAATAAAATTCGAAAATATTCTTTTGAATAATAGAATGTTTAGCTAGGTATTCATTCAATTTTGAAATGTAATATTCAAATTCGAATGTGACATTCTAATTTGAAATAGTATTTCTAGTCTACAACTGTGTTTAATAAATGTCACATTCAAATTTGAAATAGTATTTCTAGTCTAATACTGTGTTTTAAATGTGATATTCGATTTGAATGTGATATTCAATTTGAATGTGACATTCAAATTCAAAATAGTATTTCTAGTCTAATACTGTGTTTTATAAATGTAATATTCGAATTTGAATGTGACATTCGATTCCAATGTGATATTCGATTCGAATGTGACATTCGAAATAGTGTTTCTAGTCTACAATTGTGTTTTATAAATGTAATATTCGAATTTGAATTGGTATGCAAATGTAACATTCAAAATTGAATGTGACATTCGAATTTGAATGTGACATTCGAATTCCAATGTGACATTCGAAAACTGTAAATAACATTCGAAAAACATAATTTATGCTTACCTGATAAATTCCTTTCTCCTGTAGTGTAGTCAGTCCACGGGTCATCCATTACTTATGGGATTATATCTCCTCCCTAACAGGAAGTGCAAGAGGATCACCCAAGCAGAGCTGCTATATAGCTCCTCCCCTCTACGTCATACCCAGTCATTCGACCGAAACCAAACGAGAAAGGAGAAACTATAGGGTGCAGTGGTGACTGGAGTTTAATTTAAAATTTAGACCTGCCGTAAAAAACAGGGCGGGCCGTGGACTGACTACACTACAGGAGAAAGGAATTTATCAGGTAAGCATAAATTATGTTTTCTCCTGTTAAGTGTAGTCAGTCCACGGGTCATCCATTACTTATGGGATACCAATACCAAAGCTAAAAGTACACGGATGACGGGAGGGACAGGCAGGATCTTTACACGGAAGGAACCACTGCCTGAAGAACCTTTCTCCCAAAAACAGCCTCCGAAGAAGCAAAAGTGTCAAATTTGTAAAATTTCGAAAAGGTGTGAAGTGAAGACCAAGTTGCAGCCTTGCAAATCTGTTCAACAGAGGCCTCATTTTTAAAGGCCCAAGTGGAAGCCACAGCTCTAGTAGAATGAGCTGTAATTCTTTCAGGAGGCTGCTGTCCAGCAGTCTCATAGGCTAAACGTATTATGCTACGAAGCCAGAAAGAGAGAGAGGTAGCCGAAGCTTTTTGACCTCTCCTCTGTCCAGAATAAACGACAAACAGGGAAGAAGTTTGGCGAAAATCTTTAGTTGCCTGCAAATAAAATTTCAGGGCACGGACGACGTCCAGATTGTGCAGAAGTCGTTCCTTCTTTGAAGAAGGGTTAGGGCACAATGATGGAACAACAATCTCTTGATTGATATTCCTGTTAGTGACTACCTTAGGTAAGAACCCAGGTTTAGTACGCAGAACTACCTTGTCTGAATGAAAAATCAGATAAGGAGAATCACAATGTAAGGCCGATAACTCAGAGACTCTTCGAGCCGAGGAAATAGCCATTAAAAACAGAACTTTCCAAGATAACAGCTTGATATCAATGGAATGAAGGGGTTCAAACGGAACACCCTGTAAAACGTTAAGAACTAAGTTTAAGCTCCACGGCGGAGCAACAGTTTTAAACACAGGCTTAATCCTGGCCAAAGCCTGACAAAAAGCCTGAACGTCTGGAACTTCTGACAGACGTTTGTGTAAAAGGATGGACAGAGCTGAAATCTGTCCCTTTAACGAACTAGCAGATAAACCCTTTTCTAAACCTTCTTGTAGAAAAGACAATATCCTAGGAATCCTAACCTTACTCCATGAGTAACTCTTGGATTCGCACCAATGCAAGTATTTACGCCATATTTTATGGTAAATTTTCCTGGTAACAGGTTTCCTAGCCTGTATTAAGGTATCAATCACTGACTCCGAAAATCGACGCTTTGATAGAATCAAGCGTTCAATCTCCATGCAGTCAGCCTCAGAGAAATTAGATTTGGATGTTTGAAAGGACCCTGAATCAGAAGGTCCTGACTCAGAGGCAGAGACCATGGTGGACAGGACGACATGTCCACTAGATCTGCATACCAGGTCCTGCGTGGCCACGCAGGCGCTATTAGAATCACCGATGCTCTCTCCTGTTTGATCCTGGCAATCAATCGAGGAAGCATCGGGAAGGGTGGTAACACATAAGCCATGTTGAAGACCCAAGGTGCTGTCAGAGCCTCTATCAGTACCGCTCCCGGGTCCCTGGACCTGGATCCGTAACAAGGAAGCTTGGCGTTCCGGCGAGACGCCATGAGATCCAGATCTGGTTTGCCCCAATGCCGAAGCAGTTGGGCAAATACCTCCGGATGAAGTTCCCACTCCCCCGGATGAAAAGTCTGGCGACTTAGGAAATCCGCCTCCCAGTTCTCCACGCCTGGGATGTGGATCGCTGACAGGTGGCAAGAGTGAGACTCTGCCCAGCGAATTATCTTTGAGACTTCCATCATCGCTAGGGAACTCCTTGTTCCTCCCTGATGGTTGATGTAAGCCACAGTCGTGATGTTGTCCGACTGAAACCTGATGAACCTCAGAGTTGCTAACTGAGGCCAAGCCAGAAGGGCATTGAAAACTGCTCTTAATTCCAGAATGTTTATTGGAAGGAGTCTCTCCTCCTGAGTCCATGATCCCTGAGCCTTCAGGGAATTCCAGACAGCGCCCCAACCTAGCAGGCTGGCGTCTGTTGTTACAATCGTCCAATCTGGCCTGCTGAAGGGCATCCCCCTGGACAGATGTGGCCGAGAAAGCCACCATAGAAGAGAATATCTGGTCTCTTGATCCAGATTCAGCATAGGGGACAAATCTGAGTAATCCCCATTCCACTGACTTAGCATGCACAATTGCAGTGGTCTGAGATGCAGGCGTGCAAAAGGTACTATGTCCATTGCCGCTACCATTAAGCCGATTACCTCCATGCATTGAGCCACTGACGGGTGTTGAATGGAATGAAGGACACGGCAAGCATTTAGAAGTTTTGTTAACCTGTCCTCTGTCAGGTAAATTTTCATTTCTACAGAATCTATAAGAGTCCCCAAGAAGGGAACTCTTGTGAGTGGCAATAGAGAACTCTTTTCTACGTTCACCTTCCACCCATGCGACCTTAGAAATGCCAGAACTAACTCTGATGAGACTTGGCAGTTTGGAAACTTGACGCTTGTATCAGAATGTCGTCTAGGTACGGAGCTACCGATATTCCTTGCGGTCTTAGTACCGCCAGAAGAGAGCCCAGAACCTTTGTAAAGATTCTTGGAGCCGTAGCTAACCCGAAGGGAAGAGCTACAAACTGGTAATGCCTGTTTAGGAAGGCAAACCTTAGGTACCGATAATGATCCTTGTGAATCGGTATGTGAAGGTAGGCATCCTTTAAATCCACTGTGGTCATGTACTGACCCTTTTGGATCATAGGTAAGATTGTCCGAATAGTTTCCATTTTGAACGATGGAACTCTTAGGAATTTGTTTAGGATCTTTAAGTCCAAGATTGGTCTGAAGGTTCCCTCTTTTTTGGGAACCACAAACAGATTTGAGTAAAACCCCTGTCCGTGTTCCGACCGCGGAACTGGGTGGATCACTCCCATTAGTAAAAGGTCTTGTACACAGCGTAGAAACGCCTCTTTCTTTATTTGGTTTGCTGACAACCTTGAAAGATGAAATCTCCTTTTTGGAGGAGAAGCTTTGAAGTCCAGAAGATATCCCTGAGATATGATCTCTAACGCCCAGGGATCCTGGACATCTCTTGCCCAAGCATGGGCGAAGAGAGAAAGTCTGCCCCCCACTAGATCCGTTTCCGGATCGGGGGCCTTCACTTCATGCTGTCTTAGGGGCAGCAGCAGGCTTTCAGGCCTGCTTGCCCTTGTTCCAGGACTGGTTAGGTTTCCAGCCCTGTCTGTAGCGAGCAACAGTTCCTTCTTGTTTTGGAGCGGAGGAAGTTGATGCTGCTCCTGCCTTGAAGTTACGAAAGGCACGAAAATTAGACTGTCTAGTCCTTGGTTTGGCTCTGTCTTGAGGCAGGGCATGGCCCTTACCTCCAGTAATGTCAGCGATAATTTCTTTCAAACCGGGCCCGAATAATGTCTGCCCTTTGAAAGGTATGTTAAGCAATTTAGATTTAGAAGTCACATCGGCTGACCAGGATTTAAGCCACAGCGCTCTGCGCGCTTGAATGGCGAATCTGGAGTTCTTAGCCGTAAGCTAAGTGAACTACGGCATCAGAAATAAATGAATTAGCTAGCTTAAGGACTCTAAGCTTGTCTATAATCTCATCCAATGGAGCTGAGCTAATGGTCTCTTCCAGAGACTCAAACCAGAATGCTGCCGCAGCCGTGACAGGCGCAATGCATGCAAGGGGTTGTAATATAAAACCTTGTTGAACAAACATTTTCTTAAGGTAATCCTCTAACTTTTTATCCATTGGATCTGAAAAAGCACAGCTATCCTCCACCGGGATAGTGGTGCGCTTAGCCAGAGTAGAAACTGCTCCCTCCACCTTAGGGACCGTCTGCCATAAGTCCCGTGTGGTGGCGTCTATTGGAAACATTTTTCTAAATATAGGAGGGGGTGAAAAAGGCACACCGGGTCTATCCCACTCCTTGTTAACAATTTCTGTAAGCCTTTTAGGTATAGGAAAAACGTCAGTACACGTCGGTACCGCAAAATATTTATCCAGCCTACATATTTTCTCTGGAATTGCAACCGTGTTACAATCATTCAGAGCCGCTAATACCTCCCCTAGTAATACACGGAGGTTCTCAAGCTTAAATTTAAAATTTGAAATGTCTGAGTCCAGTTTACTTGGATCAGATCCATCACCCACAGAATGAAGCTCTCCGTCCTCATGTTCTGCAAATTGTGACGCAGTATCAGACATGGCTCTATTATTATCAGCGCACTCTGTTCTCACCCCAGAGTGGTCGCGTTTACCCCTAAATTCTGGCAATTTAGATAATACTTCAGTCATAACATTAGCCATGTCTAGCAAAGTGATTTGTATGGGCCGCCCTGATGTACTTGGCGCCACAATATCACGCACCTCCTGAGCGGGAGACGAAGGTACTGACACGTGAGGAGAGTTAGTCGGCATAACTTCCCTCTCGTTGTCTGGTGAAATTTTCTTTACATGTACAGATTGGCTTTTATTTAAAGTAGCATCAATGCAATTAGTACACAAATTTCTATTGGGCTCCACATTGGCCTTTAAACATATTGCACAAAGAGATTCATCTGTGTCAGACATGTTTAAACAAACTAGCAATGAGACTAGCAAGCTTGGAAAATACTTTTCAAATAAATTTACAAGCAATATAAAAAACGTTACTGTGCCTTTAAGAAGCACAAAAAAAACCTGTCACAGTTGAAATAACAATGAACCAAATTAGTTATAGCAACCAAATTTTCACAGTAAATGCATTAAGTTAGCAAAGGATTGCACCCACCAGCAAATGGATGATTAACCCCTTAGTACCCAAAAAACGGATAACAATTTAATATAAGCGTTTTTATCACAGTCAAAACACAGTCTCACAGGTCTGCTGTGAGTGATTACCTCCCTCAAAACTAGTTTTGGAGACCCCTGGGCTCTGTAGAGACGTCCTGGATCATGGAGGAAGAAATAGGAAGACTGTGACTGAATTTTTACTGCGCAATAAAGCGCCAAAATAGGCCCCACCCACGCATATACAACAGTGGGGAAGCTCAGTAAACTGATTTTATTCATAAACAAACGACAGCCATGTGGAAAAATAATGCCCATAAAGTTTTATCACCAAGTACCTCAGAGAAAAACGATTAACATGCCAGTAAACGTTTAAAAATAAAATTATGAAATGTTATTAATAAGCCTGCTGCTAGTCGCTTTCACTGCAGTGGAGGCTCAAATATAAGTTAAATGTATACAGTATTTTCTTAGTGAAGTTCCATTCCCTAGAAATACCTCAGTGTAAACATACATACATATCAGCCTGATACCAGTCGCTACTACTGCATTTAAGGCTGCACTTACATTACATCGGTATTAGCAGTATTTTCTCAGTCAATTCCATTCCTTAGAAAATAATATACTGCAACATACCTCCTTGCAGGTGAACCCTGCCCGCTGTCCCCTGTTCTGAAGTCACCTCACTCCTCAGAATGGCCGAGAACAGCAAATAGATCTTAGTTACGACCGCTAAGATCATACACAAACTCAGGTAGATTATTCTTCTAATGCTGCCTGAGAAAAAACAACACACTCCGGTGCTGTTTAAAATAACAAACTTTTGATTGAAGGAATAAAAACTAAGTTTAATAACCACAGTCCTCTCACACGTCCTATCTATTAGTTAGGTGCAAGAGAATGACTGGGTATGACGTAGAGGGGAGGAGCTATATAGCAGCTCTGCTTGGGTGATCCTCTTGCACTTCCTGTTAGGGAGGAGATATAATCCCATAAGTAATGGATGACCCGTGGACTGACTACACTTAACAGGAGAAATCGAATTTTTAAGAATATTCGTTCTTATTAACATTCTATTATGTAAATCGAATTTTTACAATAACATTAGTTCTAACATTCAAATTCGGATATAAACACATTCGCCCATCCCTAATTATGAGTATAGTGGGTATGTGTGTAGAATGTGTAATTTACTGTATAGGAATTATACTGTAAAAAATCCTTATTGTTCATTTCTTTAAAATTAATTTATTGTAGGGAATGTTGTTATTTTTTTCATTTTGCGTATGCATACACACAAATTAACTAATTAAAACCAAGATTGTGTAAAGTTAGTACAATTTTGATAAACCTAATTGTAGTAATAACAGCAGCTGCAGTCAGAAATCACTTCTAATATTATTAAAGCAACCAAGCCGAAAAGTCAATTAATTTATGAATGTTAGTTCTTGTATATGTGTGCCAAGCTGTGTTATTTAATTAGACACAAACTGCATCAAGTTATAGACACCGTTAAGCTACCTAGTTAATTTATAAACTGCAGGTTCTTAGGCAATAACCACAAAGTTCAAATGCAACTACAGTATACACAGATGGGAATGCAGTTTAAAGTCAAAACAAAACTTTCATGATTCAGATAAAGCATGCAATTTTAAATACCTCTCTAATGCACTTCTGTTATTTAATTTGTTTAATTTTGTTGAAAAGCTTACCTAGAAAGGCTAAGGAACAGTAGCACGCTCTTGTCATTGGCTCATCTGATGTGTTCAGCTAGCTCCCAGAAGTGCATTGCTGCTCCTTCAATAAAGGATACCAAGAAACTAAAGCCACTTTGAAAATAGATGCTTTAAATGTTTATAGGCACCAGTATTCATGCTTAGAGACCTGGTAGTGGTGTGAATTGACTTAAAGGGACATGCTGGTCAAAATTTAAATGCACATAGATGAATTGCATCTTAGAATAGAAACTTATTTGCAATATACATGTATTGACAAAAATGCTTCTAGTAAGAGTTCTCACTGTTTTAGTGTTAGGGTTTTTCTCTGCATGTGCATGTGAAGCATAGCAAGATATTTTCAGTGCACAAGCATTGTAAGTACTGCAGTTGCTCAGAGCACCAGTGGGGCTTTTATCATGTCAGCAATTAACAAATTGAGTCATTAACAGATGGTAAAAACACCTTAGGCACTCTGAGAATGGCCATCACAAAATATATGCGTATGCTGCTGAAAAACAGTAATGCCTTTTACTTGAAGCGTTTTTGTTAATGAAAATATGTTGCTAAAATGCTTCTATTAAAAACTGAAATTCACTCATGCATATCTCACTTTTGACTTTTCTATTTATTTAAGTTTAATTTTGAGTTTATTGATAATTCTCTGTCATTAACAAGCAATCAGAGTGGTAACAGCAATCAGAGGTGTAGTAATGATTACTTGCCAAAAAACATTTAAATAATAATAAAAAATTAGAAAAAAAATCAATTCTTCTTGAATTAAAGAGACATAAAATCCAAAATATGTATTTTATTATTCAGACAGAGCATACATTTTTAAACAAGCTTCCAATTTACTGTTAATGTCAAATTGGCTTCATTCTCTTGATATTGTTTGTTGAAGATGCAGCACTACTACAGGGTTCTTAAAACGTTTTATTCCCCAAGACCCAGTGTCATGATACCACATACCTTCCCAACCCTATTTTTATGTTTAATCTGAAAATATCTAAAGTAATGTACAACAAGATAGTTGGAATTTTTTTGCAAAGTTACTAAAAAGTGTGCATACTTAATTCCTGATTGTATTCAAACTTGAAAGTTTTGTAAAAGGTAATAACACACATGCTACACATACTCTCATATTACCCATACACTCTCATATAACACACACACCACACACTCTCATACAACACACACACCACACACTCTCATACAACACACACCACACACTCTCATACAACACACACACCACAAAAACTCTCATGCAAAACACACACACACACCACACGCTCTCATACAACACCCACCCATGACACACTCATATAACACACAAACACACCATACACTTTCATACAGCACACACACACTCATATAACACACACACACTCTCCTACAAAAGACACACAAGTTGTGACCCAGTAAACATGGTGTTGCGACCCAGTGATGAGCCCCGACCCATGGTTTGAAGAACCCTGCACTACTAGGAGGTAGCTGGGCACATCCGATAAGCCTATAACAGGCACATGTGTTAAGCCACCAATAAGCAGCTAGCTCCCAGTAGTGCATTGCTGCTCCTTAACCTACCTAGGTGTGATTTTAAACATAGAATACCAAGAGAACAAAGCAAATTAGATAATAGATGTAATTTGAAAGTTGTTTAAAATTGTATAATCTATATGAATCATGAAAGAAATAGTTTGGGTTTTATGTTCCTGTAAAAATGGTAAATATGCTAATATATTGCTGTATAAAAATATAAATATATATATATATATATATATATATATATAAAAAACAAGTCAGGTAAAAATGGCACACACCAACCATAGGCAACTCCCTGGAGCACTGCCAAAATTAAATGTAGATATTCAGATGTATCCCAGAGCCGGCTGGAAAACCCCAAGACACAAAGCAGGCATACACAGGTTACTGGTGAATAACAGAAGCCTTTAATCCAAAAAGTAACACAGAATGGCCTGTTGCCAAATGTTTCAGCCCGCACTGAGCTTTTACTCCATGTCTACTTGGGCCTCCACTGAGGAAAGCTAAAACAAAATTGCCAGTACTAATAAAAAGGTGCCGGTACACATTATTGATTAATATTTTCTGCTCAGTAACTTTGAGAAAAGCAAAGGGACAACGTTATTTACAATGTTTGATGTATTTTGCAGGCTTCTCTTGTGAAAACTAGAGAATTTACCTAATAATTACAAATATTAACTTTTATGAGTTGGCAAAGGTAGAGGTACTCAGTACCGGTGAGTACCCCTCACAAAAAAGCCCTGTGTATGTATATACTGTATATATATATATATATATATATATATATATAAAATAACAAAAAGAACTTGCACTCACTGGACTTTTCAACAAAACTTTACTTGGCAAAGAAATAGTGACGTTTCGGGGACAGTGTATCCCCTTCCTCAGGTCTGAGGAAGGGGATACACTGTCCCTGAAACGTCACTATTTCTTTGCCAAGTAAAGTTTTGTTGAAAAGTCCAGTGAGTGCAAGTTCTTTTTGTTATTGTATACCCAATTCTACTAGCACCCTGGCAGTTGCAATTGAGTGAGAGTGCACATCTTTGCTAACGTATATATATATATATATATATATATATATATATATATATATATATATACAGTATATATATTTATAATATATATATATATATATATGAAAATGGTTTGATGTGTGAGTTATAAAGGTGGATAGTGGAAGACAGGCTTATACCAAGTACTGTGAGGTATGGAGTATCAATGTAGTGGCCAAAAGTTCAGCATATGTGGATGATATAGTTAAATATGTCACACTCATTTTATTTCTGTAAACGCATGCTTATTAATTAGAAAGTTGATTTGGAGATTGAACATTTTAAATAAATGTTTTTAATAGAATATAACTTATCCCGCCCACCAGGGGACTTTAACTTAGGTAAAATATGCAAATGTGAATAATCGGAAATCCTTTCAAATGGAATAAATTAGTAAAGGTACATTAGTTACAGCACAGATAATAATTAGAGCATAACTGTTAAGGTCTGGGTTCCAAAATATATTTAAATTATCCAAATGATACATGTCCCTCTTCAATTTAGACTGCATGTTATGCTAAACACCATTACTTATGGTGCTGATTTTCTACCAGTAAAAATTAATCACAAATACAAATAATTACTCTAAATTCTGCTACAGTACAAACTCTTCTAAACAGGGATGCAGTGTATTTGTTACTTATCATGCATTTTTCTATCTCTGTGATTGTATAAAGTAATGTCCTATGTTTGCAGGGACATAGGCAATTTAGGGAGTCTATCTATAAAGCTATAACCTATCACTCAACAAATTTGTTAAAAAAATTTTATGTGAGGTTGGTTAAACTCGGTTATGGCAAGTCAGACAAATGTCCAACTATACATAAAAAATAAACCAAAGTTGTCTGACTCTAAAAGGAACCAAGTTGACCTGGCTTCTCAATTGATTTGGTTAAACTATTTTTTTGGGGGGGGTTTAGAGCATTCACTTAGTTTCAAATTACATTAAAAAACAAACTTGTAAATAGATTTCATAGCCAGCAAACAGCTGAAAGCTCAAAATCAAAATAAATACATTAAAGGGTTAGACATCTTTCCATTTTTCAAGAAATAAAAAGTACATCATCAGAAAGTTCAACTCATATACTTTTAAAAACACATAAATGTCCTTAGAAACGAAGCTTGCATATTTATAAAATGTATATTTTAATTTCTGTATAAAACGGCTCCTGAGACCGCACCAAATAGAGGGCTGGATTCACTGTATTGTATGCATTGAAATCTATTAGCCAATCGCTTTTCAGCCCTGGTGCATATATTTGAATATAAATGAAGCGGTTTTCCCATGTACATTCTTAATTCTGGGCATTCACATGCGCAATGGACATGTAACTGACAGTACTCCTTATTTAACTATCCTATTTAATGCATCCGGCGAGGGCTTGATGGCTTGGCAGCTAACAGTGAAGGAAAGGAGTGAGCTATGCACATGCGTTGTTCTAAAACAATTGCTAATCCGCATGCGGGACACCATTACTCTTCTACCTAGGAAGAACTCGGCAATTTGTATGCATGATTAGAAAAAAGATGGGTTTGGCAGAATCAATTATTTAAGCAGCAATTTACAGGTAAACATTAAAGATTAGCTAATAATACATGTTTTTAAAAATGCAAAGCTTTTTTTAGGGTTTACTATCTCTTTAAATAAAAATGTATAGGAAATTAAAAGTATAATTTTCTTTAAATTACTTTAATTACTTTAATTTATATTCCATATAATAGTTTAATTAATTTGTTTTGGTATGCTATTATTGTATTATAATTTAATATGTAAATTTTATTGTGTAAAGCTATAATATGCATTTTAAGGCTTGTGATTTTAAAAATCATGGTTTTTGCTTTTTACTTTTTCCATGTTTGTGATATTAATATTTCATAGAAGACACTAGCCACAACTTTCTAGTTTTACCCACTGTGTAAAACCATTTTTTTTTGGACTTGATTGCTTTTGATCCATATTTTTAATGTATTACCAATATTAGTTCTCACTGTTCTAAATGTGTTATAGTTATAATATTGTAATACTGAGACTACACTAACAAATGTGTTATTGATATGAAACATATACAATATCATGAACATGAGATTAAAAAAAGAAAAAACCACCAAAAGCAAAAAACACGATTTTTAAAATCACAAGACTTAATATACATATTATATCATTATAAAATAAAATACATATAAATAAAATATTGTATATATTCATGTATATTATACCCACATCCCCACAACTCTTAAGTTTAATAGTAAGGTTTTTTTTTTTTTTGTTCTTTATTAACAATTAAAATAGAAAACATAACAAATATATAGGTGTTCTGTGTGAGTTTCATTAGTGTTCCATGGGAGTAACCTGTATTTTAATGGGGAAACCTTTGTTTTCCTATTTTAAAAGGACCCACATATTGTAAGACTGGCAAGCCCAAAAGGGCAATTTCTCTTAGCTCGGATGATTCTTTTATCCTCAGGCTGTATGTCCTAACTGTAGTAAATTAATATACGAAGATCATTTGATTGGATAGCAGACTTTTTTGTGCTGATTTTTTTTCACAAAACCAACTACCCAACTTAGAGAATGTTTACATTGGAAACTCTAAAATGGAGCATTAATCAATATCAGAGCACATTTTACAAGCTTCTAATATTTCCTTATTCAGGCAATATTTTATGCTTTAATTTCTGCATATGTTTTAATAAAGTTGCTTAGCAACTCTTACCCAGTGATATTTAAGGTTTATTTTGCACATGCAACCTTTACTTGTGATCGACAGCCAAAATATGCACAGTAGTTAGTGGCAGTGGTTGGAGATTAGCATTTGGTGGTATTTATAACAATGTTCAATATGTGCAAATCTATTTAAAAACATATAGGGCTAGATTATAAGTAGACTGCTTTTTAGCACTTTTGCTAGAGTGTTAACATCAATAGAAGTAATATTTTTGTGCAAGCGAGTTAGCGCGCATATTACAAGTTGAAAGTAAAACTTTTGCTCGTGAGTGAAACCCAACAATCTTTATCTTCAGGACCTCAGATATCACAACCAAGCTAACTTATTCTCCCCATAGACTTCAATGGAGAGTGCAGAAGAAAAATCCTAACACTTATCGCTCACGTGTTAACCTGACAGGAGTTATTCATATTTAACTATTCAGTGTTTTTACATACAGGAAAATGTTATTTATATATTAAATAAATATTTATATATCTACATATACCTTTACCTGTATATTGTTAGCATTTTTTTGTAGAGCGCCAACAGATTCCGCAGCGCTATAAACAAAGGCATGGTATGAAAGGTAACATTTATAGGAATCAAGTGGATAGAGGGCCCTGCTGAGAGTTGCACTGTTGTAGTCAGCTCTTATGAAGGTGATCTACAAACAGTTGGGCTCATAGGCTTACAAGGAAGATTGAGGGGATAGCAAAGGAGGATAGGAATTGAGGTTAGAAAAGGTTAGCGTAGGTTGTATGCATCCTTGAAAAGTAGAGTCTTTAAATCTATTCCTATAGATATATAGATAGAGATATATATTTTACAATAACATTATTACATATATAGAAATATATAACCACACTAGGTCTAACGAGTTGTCGGGTTAGCTCACATGAAGAATTAGTTATCTTACTGAGTGTTATGGAAATATAACATATTAAAAAATATTAATAATAAATGTTAATTATTATAGATACTGTAAAAAAATTATATAAATAGTCTATAGATTATTTTAAAAAAAATAGTACATCTCTAATAATTATTTACATGTATTATTAATATTTTTCCCTATTTGATATTTAATAAATACTTAATGCATCTTAAGAACTCATGTCGGGTTAGCGCACATGAAGAACTATTGTACTCCTGTCAGGTTTATGTGCACGAACCGGAAGAAGTACACTAATTCTTCATTTGCGCTAACCCGTCAGAATCTACAATTATTATTTTTAATATTTAATATTTCCATAATGCACCTTAAGAGAACGAATTTTTCATGTCCGCTTACCTGACACAGCGTTAGATCTAAAGCGCACAACCCAAAGAAAATTTAAATTCCAATGTTCTTCACAAAGAACAAAAATAAAATTATATTATTAAATATATATTTCTATATATATTTGATAATGTTAATTTAAAATAAATATATATATATATAACTATATATCTATAGGATATAGATATACAGTATATATATAATATATATATTATAGCCCTTTGCAGTCAAATAGCTGGTCATATACCATTTACCTTTGAACCCATATAAAAAAATCTTATTAATATTTTAATGACTCATTTTTATCATATAGTGTTTATATGGTGTAACAGTTTATTTGAATGTATTTATGTTGTTTATGGTGCAGCTTTTATTTTAGCTCTAACCCTTTATGAGAAGTCTTATGTCTATGTAAGAGTTCTACGTCTAGTTAATATATTATTCTTCAGACTTTTCCCATCTGTAATATGATCTTTCCACAAACAAAAACCCACATAAAAAAGCAAATAGTTGATAATTTTGAACATTTTAAATAAAAAAACAACACCCTGATTACATAAATCTGCGCACTCCATCCAAATAATTATTTGTGGAAGCACCTTTAGCATTTATTACAGCAGCAAGTCTCTAATAACTTTGCATACATACAGCTAGATTACGAGTCTTGCGTTATGAGTAAAAAAGCAGCGTTAAGCCTCATAACGCTGCTTTTTTACTACCGCTGGTATTACGACTCTTGCAAATTTAGGCGCACCGCACACTTTTTTGGCCTTACCGCAAATCAACTTACGCAAATTGCAGTTCAAATCCTATTGGCTAATTGCATCAGCCGATAAGATTTTTTCAACCTTAATTCCGATTGGCTAGTCGTCGTTGGAAGAGAATGCTCGTGCCGGATGTCTTGAAGATGGACTCACTCCACGCCGGATGGATGAACACTAACCCCTGAAGATCCACTTACCGGGAGAAGTCTTCATCCAAGCGGCAAGATGTCCTCAACGAAGCCGACAGAAGTGGTCCTCCGGACGAGCAGAAGTGGTCCTCCAGATGGGCAGAAGTGGTCCTCCAGACGGGCAGAAGTCTTCATTCAGACGGCATCTTCTATCTTCATCCATCCGGCGTGGAGTGGGTCCATCTTCAAGACATCCGGCTCGGAGCATCCTCTTCCAACGACGACTACCCGATGAATGAAGGTACTTTTAATCATCCAAGATGGCATCCCTTAGATTCCGATTGGCTGATAGAATTCTATCAGCCAGTCGGAATTAAGGTTGATAAAATCCTTTCGGCTGATGCAATTAGCCAATAGGATTGAACTTCAATCCTATTGGCTGTTCCAATCAGCCAATAGAATGCAAGCTCAATCCTATCGGCTGATTTGATGAGCCAATAGGATTTTTTCAACCTTAATTCTGATTGGCTGATAGAATTCTATCAGCCAATCAGAATCTAAGGGACGCCATCTTGGATGATGTCACTTAAAGGTACCTTCATTCGTCGGGTAGTCGTTGTTGGAAGAGGATGCACAGCGCCGGATGTCTTAATGATGGACACGCTCCGCGCCAGATGGATGAAGATAGAAGATGCCGCCCGGATGAAGACTTCTGCCCGTCTGGAGGACCACTTCTGCCCATCTGGAGGACCACTTCTGCTCGTCCAGAGGACCACTTCTGCCGGCTTCGTTGAGGACATCTTGCCGCTTGGATGAAGACTTCTCCCGGTAAGTGGATCTTCAGGGGTTAGTGTTAGGATTTTTTGTAATTTAGCTAATTGTTTTGAATTTAGTTAATTGTATTTAATTTAGGGAATTTATTTAATTGTAGTGCTAGGTTAGGTATTAGTGTAAGACAGGTTAGGTTTATTTTACAGGTCAATTTGTATTTATTTTAGCTAAGTAGTTATTAGATAGTTAATAACTATTTAGTAACTATTCTATCTAGTTAAAATAAATACAAACTTGCCCGTAAAATAAAAATAAACCCTAAGATAGATACAATGTAACGATTAGTTATATTATAGCTAGCTTAGGGTTTATTTTCCAGGTATTTCGTTTTAAATAGGAATAATTTAGGTAATAATTGTAGGTTTTATTTAGATTTATTTTAATTATATTTAAATTACGGGGGGTTAGGGTTAGGGTAAGATTTAGGATTAGGGGTTAATAAATATAATATAGTGGGGGCGACATTGGGTGAGGCAGATTAAGTGTTAATAAATGTAGGTAGGTGGCGGCGATGTTAGGGGTGGCAGATTAGGGGTTAATAATATTTAACTAGTGTTTGCGATGTGGGAGTATGGCGGTTTAGGGGTTATTATGTTTATTATAGTGGCAACGATGTTGTGGGCAGCAGATTAGGAGTTAATAAATATAATGTAGGTGTCGGTGATATTGGGGGCAGCAGATTAGGGGTTCATAAATATAATGTAGGTGGCAGCGATGTCCGGAGCGGCAGATTAGGGGTTAATAAGTGTAAGATTAGGGGTGTTTAGACTCGGGGTTCATGTTAGGGTGTTAGGTGTAAACATAACTTTAGTTTCCCCATAGGAATCAGTGGGGCTGCGTTACTGATCTTTACTCTGCTTTTGGCAGGTGTTATACTTTATTTTCAGCCGGCTCTCCTCATTGATGTCTATAGGGAAATCGTGCACGAGCACGTACAACCAGCTCACCGCTGACTTAAGCAGCGCTGGTATTGGAGTGCGGTATTGAGTTCAGTTTTGCTCTACGCTCAATTCTTGCCTTTTAACACCGGGTTTCTGAAAACCTGTAATACCAGTAGGTAAGTGAACGGTGAGAATAACGTGCAAGCTAATACCGTACCCCTCATAACGCAAAACTCATAATCTAGCCGATAGACTTTAGAATTTTATCCCACTCTTCTTTGCAAAAATGTTAATTCAAATTGTGAGGGGATCTCCTGAGAAAAGCCATTCTGGCTGGGCCATTCAAAAACTTAAATTTTCTTTTATGAAGCTATGCCTTGGTCGACTTGGATGTGTGCTTTTTTGTTTGTTAGACGATCACGTTACAGATCGAAAAAAATCTTACTTTACGTTGTTATTTCTGATGTTATTTGTAGCTGCCGGGTGATAAGCGAATTGGAAACATACAAGACCTGTTTCCTTCTTAGTTCACATATTTCTAGAAGAGTTAGGCTATTTCTGATATGTGCAGGGGAGACGGGGAGATAATTCTCATTAACTACCTCCCTATAGTCCACTGAACTCATGAAAGATGCTGTAACAACTTACAACATGCAAATTGTGGGAAACATCTTTGTCTTTAAGTGTATAGTACCCCAGTTCTTAAAGAATTATGCTTTACTAGTCCTAAAGCCCGTGTACACGGGTCATTTTTTGCAGTACAGCGGTCCCACCCCTTGCTCTCTCTCTATCCCCCTCTCTTTTTCTCTCTCTTTCTCCCCTCTCTTTTTCTCTCTCTCTCTCCCCTCTCTTTTGCTCTCTCTCTCTCTCTCCCCCCCCTCTCTTTTGCTCTCTCCCTCTTTTGCTCTCTCTCTCTCTTCCCCCCTCTAGTTTGCTCTCTCTCTCCTCTCGTTTGCTCTCTCTCTCTCTCCTCTCGTTTGCTCTCTCTCTCCTCTTGTTTGCTCTCTCTCTCCTCTCGTTTGCTCTTTCTCTCTCCTCTCGTTTGCTCTCTCTCTCCTCTCGTATGCGCACTCTCCCCCTCTCTTTTGCGCACTCTCCCCCTCTCATTTGCGCTCTCTCCCCCTCTCTTTTGTGCTCTCTCCCCCCTCTCTCTTGTGCTCTCTCCCCTCTCTCTTTTGTGCTCTCTCCTCCCTCTCTTTTGTGCTCTCTCCTCCCTCTCTTTTGTGCTCTCTCCTCCCTCTCTTTTGTGCTCTCTCCTCCCTCTCTTTTGTGCTCTCTCCTCCCTCTCTTTTGTGCTCTCTCCCCCTCTCTTTTGTGCTCTCTCCCCCCTCTCTTTTGTGCTCTCCCCCCCCTCTCTTTTGTGCTCTCTCCCCCTCTCTTTTGTGCTCTCTCCCCTCTCTCTTTTGTGCTCTCTCTCCCCTCTCTTTTGTGTTCTCTCCCCCTCTCTTTTGTGCTCTCTCCCCCCTCTCTTTTGTGCTCTCCCCCTCTCTTTTGTGCTCTCCCCCTCTCTTTTATGCTCTCTACCCCTCTCTTTTGTGCTCTCTCTCCCCCCTCTTTTTTGTGCTCTCTCCCCCCTCTCTTTTGTGCTCTCTCCCCTCTCTCTTTTGTGCTCTCTCCCCCTCTCTTTTTGTGCTCTCTCCCCCTCTCTTTTGTGCTGTCCCCCTCTCTTTTGTGCTCTCTCCCCCTATCTTTTGTGCTCTCTCCCCCTCTCTTTTGTGCTCTCTCCCCCTCTCTTTTGTGCTCTCTCCCCTCTCTCTCTTGTGCTCTCCCCCCTCTCTTTTGTGCACTCTCTCCCTTTCTTTATCCCCCCTCTTCTGCTGCTCTCTCTATCCCCCTTTTTAGAGCTCTCAGTCTCTGACTGCTGCAGTCGGCATCTGGCCCTGCCCGCGTTATGCCTGGCACCGCCCACAGCGCACCCGGTCGGCCACGCCCACTCCACTTAACACACAAAGCTAGAAGAAGGAGCCGAGGAGGTCAGTTGGAAGGCCAGGTGTGCTGCGCATGACAGCTTCGGACAAACATACTTGGCCTTTTATTATATAGGATAAGAAAAAGAGAAGTGGGCACTAATGAGAAAAATGAGAAAAAAAAATAGTTTTGAACATTCCAAAACAGAAAGTATTTTTCTGTAGGTCTTTATGATATTGAAGACAATGAAGACGTAATGAAGAGATAATGGGTGGACATTTGGAATGTTACATTTCCAGTTTGTTATCTAATAGATAATCCCTTATACAGCCATTATATAAAAAATAAAATAAAATAAATAGAAGAAATAAAGTTTTATACAAAAGACAGTTCGATAAAGTCAGAGAACAGTACCTGATAAATGGGGTGGGGTGCTTGTATCACTAATAAATATATGATTGCCCAGAAATAATAATGTTTATAGAGGGGAAGCTTAATTCTGTTATGTGTAACTAGAAATTGCAAAATATTGCAGTATGAAGTTATGAAAAAAGTTTAGAATATGATTTTTTACAGATCAGGTTAAAAAATATCATGCAAAACTGAGTTATAATAATGGGTAAGAATATGAGTTCAAAGGTTGCACTGATGAAATCAGAAGAAATATCGGATCATTTGAGGGAAGGCCACTAATTAATAAGTAGTACAAAATACAGAACAGTAAACAGAGTATTATTTAATTAATTGGAAGCTACGTCTAGATATCTCACCAAAGTTACAGAATGTTTATCAGTCTGAGGGATGACCTCAATCTTTCTACAGGCCATTACAATTTAATTTGATTATCACTTTTACATTTCTGAAAACAAATGGAATGTATAGAGAACATAAATAAATAAAACAATATGGCTCAGGTATCACACAAGAAGTTGGGTGAGGAAAATTAAAGGAACATTGTACTTATCATCTATGTGAAAGAGCCCCATTTACTGAAGGTGATTTTTTTTTATTGCCTGATAAATGTGAAGTAATTATGCTTAAATTTAAACTAAGACAGCAGTATCAGTCTATTGGTCATTGATGAATTCTAACTTTTTATTAATGCTCTTTGGCTTATAGCTACTGCTCCTTGGTCCTATCCCTGTTTGAGCAATGGACTATATCTTTTCAAACCTAACGAGAAAATACTGGTTTATTCCAGAGAGTAGTAAGAATAAAAAAACAAAAAACACTTTAGTATACTTTAAAATACTCTCTTCTATGTGAAGCCAAAACAATGACTGTGATGTCCCTTTAAATGTATAACATGCACTACTATGTGCACTTTAATGAACAAAAGCATATCCAACATTGGAACCATCATTGATAACACCCCTTATGACCATATATTCATGTATGGTGGTTAGTTAAGGGCTTGTGAGCAGTGGCCTATCTGTGTTTTATGGGCTGTGCCATGCATGGGACCAACCATGTGTATTTTTCTTATTGCTACTATTTTGTTCTCACTTTTTATTTTAGGGTTAATTTGTAAACTCATAGCAATTCTTTAACAATATTATTTAATATATATTATTTTTATTTTTATTTTTTATCAGCACATCCGAATACAGTGGATTGTAATTCTTATTACTGCAGTTTTGATTTACCACTTGTAAATTGTCATTCCTATTTGAAATATGCTGTGATTTTTTTGTAATGCGTTTTTCCCCCTTTTTTTTTTTTTAAATACATTTAAAGTAAAATAATAAAAATAAACAAATAATTAAATAAAAGCAAATCACAAATTAGTGGAGGCTCTCAAACTGATATCATACTTAAATGGACAGTAAAGTCAAAACTAAACGGTCATAATTCAGATAGAGCATGCAATTTTAAACACATTTAAGGTTTTGTATATTACATAATTTGCATTGTTCTTTGGATATCCTTTGTTGAAATCATACCTAGGTAGGCTCAGAGGCAGCAATGCACTACTGGGAGCTAGCTGCTTAAAGGTGGCTGCACATATATGCCCCTTCCTAATGGTTCATCCATAGTATTCAGCTAGTTTCCAGTAGCACTGCACATCACTGCTCCTTCAACAAAGGATGCCAAGAGAATAAAGCAAATTTGATAATAGAAATAAATTGGAAAGTTGTTAAAATTGTATGCTCTACCTGAATTATGAAAGACAAATGTTTGGTTTCATGTATCTTTAAATGCCAAGAAGTCAAATTATGGTTGCCTCAAAATAGATACGAATAGGAGAGGGGCAAAAGCATATGGCATATATCTCAGAAATATTATTGCATGAACCATAGTATCTGGCTTATTATAGGGTTATTCAAATTAATTGTTGTTTTTTTAATGTATGATTACACATTAAGTTCCATATAGCACATTTGCATATACCATAATAGTGAAGCTATTTTTATACTACTTATAATATAAAACATACTGTTATAGAATGTTTTGTGTCGTATACTAATATTACACTCATTGCAATTGTATTACAAGGGATGATTTAAGTGCTGCACTCGAGTGCAATCCAAAATACCGCTGTAGAATTTAGTGCTTTATGAGACCTGAAGTAAACCATCGACCCTTGCTGGTTTGCAGAATTTGTTATTTTTATCCTTAATTATTAAAATAACAAAGCTTTATGAAAAGGATATGGTATGACAAGAGACTGGGAAGGGTTGAAAACAAGGGACAGACTGGGAAAGGGGTTAATGGTGTATGTGTGTATAAACACACTTACTTATACTGTGTGTATATATATATATATATATATATATATATATATATATATATTATACATATATGTGTCTGCGTGTGTGTTTTATGCTTAAAGGGACAGGCTAGTCAAAATTAAACTTTCATAAATCACACACTCGTATTGACTACTTCTTTACCAGTGCCACACTACTGGACAATTTCTCCTACATCAAAATCACCCCGGTTACTTGGTCTGACCATGACGTTCTCCACCTCCGCCTTGGGCCCCAGTTAACTTCTATTTCTCCTTTTCTCTGGCACTTACAAGACTGGACTATTACAGACCCCACATTTAAATCTGAAATTCAAACTAAGAACACTTCCTAAGCTTGAATGATGACCATCAGACCACAACTCAAAACTTATGGTCCACCCTTAAGGCCGTGATGAGAGGTCACCTTATTCAGATAGAATCTGAGGCTCACTCCAAAAGTGGAACTACCCTATCTGCCCTAGTTATCCAATTAAGAAAATTAAAAACACAACTCAGCCTTTCATACTCTACCTCAGTAAATGATGAAATTGTTGAAATCACAAAACAAATCCAAGTTCTAGAAATTAAAAAAATACATAATATGCTAGAAACATTTAAAATGTTCTTTTACCATCAGGGCAACAAAGCCTCTACACTATTGGCATCGAAACTCAAACACCGTACAGCCCAATCCAGAATAATGTCTATTAAAAATGATACTGGGAAGCCAGTCTACGCTCCTGCAGAAGTCGGGGAAACATTTAAGCAGTATTAGCAAACCCTATATAACATTGAAATAGGTCTTGACTCTCCCCCTCCCACTGTGGAAGAAATCTCCACCTTCCTGACTTCTTTAGGTCTCCCAACACTCAATCCAGATGATGCCCCTATTATTATTATTATTATTATTATTATTATCAGGTATTTGTAGAGCACCAACAGATTCCACAGCGCTGTAAACATAGTCGGTGTACAGGATAGCTTTTGTAGGGGTCAAGTGGGTAGAGGGACCTGCCGAGAGTTTCACTGTTGTAGTCGGCTCTTATGAAGCAATCTGTAAACAGCTGGGCCCATAGGCTTACATTCTAAGGGGTTCAAGGGGAAAGCAATGGAGTTGGGAAAGGTTAGTGTTGGTTGTATGCATCCCTGAATAGTAGAATTTTTAGGGAGTGCTTGAAGCTGTTAAAACTAGGGGAGAGTCTTATGGAGTGAGGCAGGGAATTCCACAAGATGGGGGCCAGTCTGGAGAAGTCCTGTAAACGGGAATGTGAGGAAGTAACAAGAGAGGAGGAGAGGAGGAGATCCTGAGCTGATCGAAGGGGGCGGGAGGGAGAGTATCTAGAGACAAGTTCTGAGATGTTGAAGGGAGCAGTGCAGTTGAGAGCTTTATATGTCAGGGTGGGGATTTTATGTTTAATCCTAGAGGCAAGAGGAAGCCAGTGAAGGGATTGGCAGAGAGGTGCAGCAGATGAAGAGCAACGAGTAAGGAAGATGAGCCTGGCAGAGGCATTCATAATGGATTGTAAAGGACCAATGCGGCAGCTAGGTAGACCAGAGAGGACGTAGTTGCAGTAGTTGAGGCAGGAAAGGATGAGAGAGTGGATTAAAATCTTGGTTGTATCTTGTGTAAAGAAATGTCTAATTTTAGGGATGTTTTTAAGGTTGAAGCGGCAGGCTTTAGCCAAGGACTGAATGTGAGGAGTGAAGGAAAGATCTGAGTCAAGTGTGACCCCAAGACATCGGGCGTGCGGGGTAGGGGTAATGATGGAGTTATCAACAGTTATAGAAATTTGGGGGGTGGAGACATTGGAAGAAGGGGGAAAAATAAGGAGTTCAGTTTTGGAGAAATTTAGCTTAAGGTAGTGAGAGGACATCCAAGATGAGATGTGAGAAAGACAGTTAGTGACACGGGTTAGTAAGGAAGGAGGTAGGTCTGGTGCAGAGAGGTAGAATTGGGTTTCATCTGCATACAAATGGTATTGAAACCCATGGGAATTTATTAAGGAACATAGTGACGATATGTAGATTGAAAAGAGAAGTGGACCAAGGACAGAGCCTTGAGGTACCCCAACAGAAAGTGGTAATGGGGCAGAGGATGCTCCGGAGAAGGCTACACTAAATGTACGGTTAGTCAGATAGGAAGAGAACCACGAGAGAGCTGTGTCACAGATGCCGAAGGATTGGAGGGTTTGGAGCAGAAGAGGATGGTCAACAGTGTCAAAGGCTGCAGACAGGTCAAGGAAGATAAGCAGAGAGAAGTGGCCTTTGGATTTTGCTGTAAGTAGGTCATTGGTAACCTTGACAATTGCTGTCTCTGTAGAGTGATGGGAATGAAATCCAGATTGCAGTGGGTCAAGAAGAGAGTTTAGTGTAAGAAAATGGGATAGACGTGCATAAACTAGCTTTTCGAGGAGCTTTGAGGCAAGAGGGAGTAAGGAAATAGGGCGGTACTCACTGCTCCAGTAACAATAGAAGAAATTAGGAAGATTATTGCTAACATGAAATTAGGGAAATATCCCGGTCCGGACGGCTTCACGGCTAGATTCTATAAAGCTTTCCAGCATCTCCTAGCTCCTATTCTGTGTAGACTCTGTCAGGACGCCAACTCTAGTGGCAACTTTAGCACAGAATTCTTAGAGGCCACGGTAATCACAATCTTGAAACCAGGAAAACCTTCAGACCTATGCAGAAGCTATCGCCCAATCTCATTACTCAATCTTGACACCAAAATTTACGCCAAGCTCTTAGCCAACAGACTTTCAAGAATTATCTCCCCCCTGATAGGAGATGACCAGGTCGGTTTTGTCCCATTTCGAAAAGGTCCAGACGCGATAAGGAGAACACTTGCTCTTCTTAACATTGCCTCAAGGAGAGGGACTACCCTTCTGGCTCTGTCACTTGATGCCGAAAAAGCTTTTGACAGGGTCAGATGGGACAATTTGTGGGAGACTATGAGGGGTCTTCAAATACCTAATGCCTTCATCCTGGCAGTCAAGGCACTCTATACATCTCCCTTGGCTAGAGTACGAGGAGTTGGATTTCAGTCCTCTCCATTCAACATAACCAATGGCCTCAGACAGGGTTGCCCATTGCCGCCTTTTCTGTTTGCCTTAGCGATTGAACCCCTAGCCCACTATATCAGACAAGACTCAGAAATCTCAGGCCTCTCAGTATGGACTCACTCACATAAAATTTCATTATATGCAGATGACATCACCCTATTCCTCATGTCACCCAAAGAATCTTTACCTGCAGTTTTTGCAACCTTAGAAAATTTTTGGTAATCTGAGCTTTTATAAACACAACGTCTCAAAGACAGAAGCTATCCCTGTAAATATCTCACCCAACAACCTTGCCTACCTAAAGAGAATGTTTCACTTTCAATGGAACGAGACCTCCATTAAGATATTAGGAATTTTCCTTAGCCCAGACCCCTCTACCACGATAGCATTGAACTTTACAGATAGACTCCCAGAGTTTAAGAAACTCCTTGAATCTTGGGAATATAGAGAGATCTCCTGGACAGGTCATATTGCTGTGATCAAGATGTCCTTCCTACCGAAGATATCGTACCTGTTTAGGTCTATTCCATATAATGTCCCCAGACCTATCTTAAACAGACTACAGAGCCTGGTCACTAATTACGTCTGGAGAGATAAGAGACCCAGAACTTCTAGTCGAACTCTTGAGAGACCCGTTACACAGGGTGGCTTTGCATTGCCAAACCTTATTTCATACCATAATGCGGCCAGACTCTCACACTTAATCAGGGAGAACGACATTGGACGCCACCCTGGATGGTTTATAGTAGAATCCTTGATACTACCCCCCTCTATTACTCTTTCCGACCTCCTCTGGATCCCTACTCATCATAGACAAGTCCTGTCTAGTACAAATCCAATATTCAAACATGCCTTCCAATTCTGGGATCAGATAAGACATAATCCAGCCACTTCCCCCCATCCTTCCCCCAGCGCTTACCATTCCTGGAGCACTCTTCTGCCTACTTGATTCCCACCGAGACACTTGGCATCAATTACAGATTTCCCATCCTGACCTATGCACAAAATTCCGACTACCTACAAGCCTCAGCTTTGAGGCATTCTGACTGAGCACGAGACTTCGCACATGGGGTTACCCAAAAACACTCACTCAGACCAATGTCGCTTTGGGAGAATGCCTGGCAACAAGTTCATAACATTAGACATCTCCTTTCCTTTCATTATAATCTCCTGACTAACTCATGCACTCAATATAAAATTCCACAACACTGTGTCTGGGAGAGAGAACTGAACTTTACCACCGACATTGATAACTGGCACTCTAGGATTGTGGCTACCAAAACAATACTACATTGCGCTACTCTTTGGGAATTACACTATAAAATTTTAGTCCGCTGGCATCTCGTGCCGACTGTCCTACATAAGATTCATAAAACATGTTACCCTGAGTGTTACACGAAATGTAGCTCCCATGGCACGGCATTACACATCTGGTGGTCCTGCCCAGTTATTCAACCGCTTTGGTGGAAAGTTTACAATATCCTACACACATTAGGAATCACCCCGCAATATGCCCCAGAAGCATCCCTACTCCACATGCAGTTGCTTAACCTAATCCCGCTTAGTGAAGCCCTAAAAATCTACATCTTCATGGCTACAAAACTTGCCATTGCTAGATTCTGGAAAGTTGATCAACCGCCTCCCCTATCCCAAGTTATATCCATAGTCCAGTTTATAGGACAAATGGAACAATACTCATACAAGGTCCTGGACAAGGTGGACTCCTATTATAAGATCTGGTCTCCCTGGCTCTCCAAATTCCCAAACTGGGGACCTGCTCCCACTCCTAACCCTCCCACTTAGACCGCCCTGTCTCCAGTGTCTAACTCTGTTCCTCCCCTCCCCCCCCTTTTTTTTCATGTGTTTATCCCTTTCCCCTTCCCTACCCTCTGGGTTGCGCCCACTCTTCAACCTTCTCGGTCTCTTTACAAAAGATGACTATACTGAAATACACCTTTGATATAACTAACCTCTAGCCCTTCACGCTATACAAGCCCCCTTGAAAAAGAGACTTTTAGAAGCACTTTCTTACACACTGACTATCACTCTTAGAACCAGTCAGATACAAAGAAATGTGTTAAACCTAACCTTAATACATCCTCTGCTGTTATTTCTTTTTTTCTTTTTTTATGTATCAATGCCCTCATTGCTGTATCAATGTTAACATGTGCTCTCAGTGACTCTGTTACCATATGCCTGTATAAGTTTCAATAATTTTTTTTTACTTCAAAATAAATAAATACAAAAAAAAATTAAACTTTCATGATTCAGATAGGGCATGTCATTTTAAACAACTTTCTGAATTTCCTTTTTCATCAAATTTTCTTTATTGTCTTGGAATTATGTTTGAAAGCTAAATCTAGATAGGCTCATGTGCTAATATATAAGATCTTGAAAGCTGCCTCTAATCTTCTTAAAATGTAGACATATGTGTGCCATATAGATAACATTCTGCTAACTCATGTGGAGTTATTTATGAATCAGCAATGATTGGCTAAATTGCAAGTCTCTAAAAAGAAATGAAATAAGGGGACAGTCTGCAGAGGCTTAGATACAAGGTAATCACAGATGTAAAAAGTATATTAATATAACCGTGTTGGTTTTGCAAATCTGTGGAATGGGTAATAATGGGATTATCTAAGAGCCCAACTGTTTGCAGATCACCTTCATAAGAGCTGACTACAACAGTGTGATTCTCGGCAGGGCCCTCTACCCATTTGATCCCCATAAATGTTATCTTGTATACCACCTATGTTTATAGGGCTGCGGAATCTGTTGGCACTCTACAAATAACCAATAATAATAATAATAATAATTATTATCTGTCTTTCTAAACAATAAAGATTCTGGATTAGACTGTCC
The DNA here is from genome assembly GCF_027579735.1 of Bombina bombina. Taxonomy (NCBI): domain Eukaryota; kingdom Metazoa; phylum Chordata; class Amphibia; order Anura; family Bombinatoridae; genus Bombina; species Bombina bombina. The sequence goes on along the minus strand of NC_069504.1, from coordinate 158,431,724 downwards.
CTTTAAGTTTCATTAAAATGGAATAGCACAGAACTAAATGAAGAACTATACATGGGCAAAGAACCGATATAAGGGTACTGCAGGGGTCAAGTATCTGAGGCGAGGTCTTACAGGGCATTTAGCTGACTTGATGGAGGCTGTTGGGAATATTAATTTTTAGTCTAAGTTTGTCATATAAAACTAAGCTAATAGCATAAAGACTAATTGTATATGGTCAGATAGATAATATAACGACTGGCAGGAGTATGTATCTGATCAGAAATCTCATGTGGTTGGAAAACTATGTGGGTGAACAAATATTATTCTATTTATTTATATCTCATTCAGAGTTTTAACTTATATTCTTAATATTGATCAAAAAGATTAAACAAAGCAAACAAAGTAACACATTTCTCTGTGAAATTTTTTTTTTTAATTACAAAGTGGTCTATTCATAACGGTGTGAGTATGCAAATTCTAATGAACTAATTGATAAAATAGCAGACTTGAAGGAAAATCTCTGAAGCCATTCTGCTAAACCAAGATTCTTGTAAATTCCTTTACAACTGATGTGTATATCACATGTCGGAGGATGTCGGATAATTGGAAAAAAAAATCTGACACACAGTATATATATAAATAAATATATATATATATATATATATATATATATATATAAAACCATCCAAATTCCAGCTCAGCCCACCCACTGATAACCGCCTGGGTGCAATCTTGAAATGAATAATGCCAAGCAAAGAAGGTGCACTTTCAGGTCTTTTTCAAGGTGAAGTAAACAATTACTTTATTGTAACGTTTTCAGGGATCCAGTCCCCTTCGTGCATGCTGACGAAGGGGACTAGATCCCCGAAAACGTTACAATAAAGTAATTGTTTATATTATATATATGTATACACATACATACACATATACACATTTTACCCTTTCCCAGTCCCACCACTTGCCATATATCTTATCCCTATATTTCAGCCAACCTTTCGGCTAGATTACGAGTTGTGCGTTAAGGTAAAAAAGCAGCGTTAACAGGTCCTAACGCTGCTTTTTTACGCCCGCTGGTATTACGAGTCTTGCAGGTTTAGGGGCCCAGCACACTTTTTTGGCCTTACCGCTAACCGGCTTACGTAAACTTCGTAAACCCTTTTTTCTATGGGACTTCCATAGCGCCGGTATTACGAGTCTGTCCTGGGAGGCCAAAAAGTGAGCGGTACACCTTCTACCTCCAAGATCCCTAATGCATTCTAAAGTCAGTAGTTATGAGTTTTACACTACAACGCTGTAGCATAAAACTCATAACTAAAGTGCTAAAAATTACACTAACACCCATAAACTACCTATAACCCCTAAACCGAAGCCCTCCCGCATCGCAAACACTATAATAAAATTTGTAACCCCTGATCTGCAGCTCCGGAAATCGCCGCCACTATAATAAACATATTAACCCCTAAACCGCCGCCCTCCGCCTCGTAAACACTAGTTAAATATTATTAACACCTAATCTGCCGCCCCTAACATCGCCGCCACCTACATTATATTTATTAACCCCTAATCTGCTGCCCCCAACGTCGCTGCCACTATATTAAATTTATTAACCCCTAAACCTAAGTCTAACCCTAACCCTAACACCCCCTAACTTAAATATAATTTAAATAAATCTAAATAAAATTACTATCATTAACTAAATTATTCCTATTTAAAACTAAATACTTACCTGTAAAATAAACCCTAAGCTAGCTACAATATAACTAATAGTTACATTGTATCTAGCTTAGGCTTTATTTTTATTTTACAGGCAAGTTTGTATTTATTTTAACTAGGTAGACTAGTTATTAAATAGTTATTAACTATTTAATAACTACCTAGCTAAAATAAATACAAATTTACCTGTAAAATAAAACCTAACCTAAGTTACGATAACACCTAACACTACACTATAATTAAATCAGTTCCCTAAATTAAATACAATTAAATAAATTAAATTAAAATAGCTAAATCACAAAAAACAAAACACTAAATTACAGAAAATAAAAAACAAATTAAAGATCTTTAAACTTATTACACCTAATCTATTAGCCCTATCAAAATAAACCCCCCCCCCAATAAAAATAAACCCTAGTCTAAACTACCAATAGCCCTTAAAGGGGCCTTTTGCGGGGCATTGCAAAAAGAAATCAGCTCTTTTACCTGTAAAAGAATGAAAACACCCCCCCCCCAACAGTAAAACCCACCACCCACACAACCAACCCCCCAAATAAAATACTAAGTAAAAAAACCTAAGCTCCCCATTTCCCTGAAAAGGGCATTTGGATGGGCATTGCCCTTAAAAGGGCATTTAGCTCTATTGCGGCCCAAAGTCCCTAATCTAAAAAATAAACCCACCCAATAGACCCTTAAAAAAATCCTAACACTAACCCCGAAGATTCACTTACTCGGAAAAGTCTTCATCCAAGCGGCAAGATGTCCTCAACGAAGCCGGCAGAAGTGGTTTTCCAGACAGGCAGAAGTGGTCCTCCAGACGGGCAGAAGTGGTTCTCCAGATGGGCAGAAGTCTTCATCCAGATCAGCCAATAGGATTGAGCTTGCATTCTATTGGCTGTTTGGAACAGCCCATAGAATGTCAGCTCAATCCTATTGGCTAATTGCATCAGCCAATAGGATTTTTTTCTACCTTAATTCCGATTGACTGATAAAATTCTATCAGCCAATCGGAATCTAAGGGACGCCATCTTGGATGACATCACTTAAAGTGATATTCATTACAAAGAAGACGTCGTTTGAAGAGGATGCTCCGCGTCGGATGTCTTAAAGATGGACTCGCACCGCACCGGAAGGATGAAGATAGAAGATGCCGTCTGGATGAAGACTTCTGCCTATCTTGGAGGACCACTTCTGCCTGTCTGGAGGACCACTTCTGCCGGCTTTGTTGAGGACATCTTGACGTTTGGATGAAGACTTCTCCCGATAAGTGACTCTTCCGGGGTTAGTGTTAGGATTTTTATTGGGTGGGTTTAATTTTTAGATTAGAGACTTTAGGCCTCAATAGAGCTAAATGCCCTTTACAGGGCAATGGGAAGCTTAAGTTGTTTTAGTTAGTATTTTATTTGGAGGGTTGGTTGTGTGGGTGGTGGGTTTTACTGTTGGGGGGTGTTTGTATTTTTTTTTACAGGTGAAAGAGCAGATTTCTTTGGGACAATGCCCCGCAAAAAGGCCCTTTTAAGGGCTATTGGTAGTTTAGTTTAGGCTAGGTGTTTTTTTTATTTTGGGGGGGCTTTTTTTTATAGGGCTATTAGATTAGGTGTAATTAGTTTAAAGAACTGTAATTTGTTTTTTATTTTCTATAATTTAGTGGTTTTTTTTGTGATTTAGCTAATTTAATTTAATTTATTTCATTGTATTTAATTTAGGGAATTGATTTAATTATAGTGTAGTGTTAGGTGTTATTGGAACTTAGGTTAGGTTTCATTTTACAGGTAAATTTGTATTTATTTTAGCTGGGTAGTTATTAAATAGTAACTATTTAATAACTATGCTACCTAGTTAAAATAAATACAAACTTGCCTGTAAAATAAAAATAAAGTCTAAGGTAGCTACAATGTAACTATAAATTGTATTGTAGCTATCTTAGGGTTTATTTTATAGGTAAGTATTTAGTTTTAAATATGAATAATGTAGTTAATGATAGTAATTTTATTTAGATTTATATAAATTATTTTTAAGTTAGGGGGTGTTAGGGTTAGGGTTAGACGTAGATAATACATTTAATAAAATGGCAGCGACGTTGGGGGCGGCAGATTAGGGTTTAATAAGTGTTGATAGGTTGCGGTGACATTGGGGGAGGGCGATTAGGGGTTAATAAATATAATGTAGATGTCAGCGATGTTGGGGGCAGCAGATTAGTGGTTAATAAGTATAATGTAGGTGGTGGCGGTGTCCGGAGTGGCAGATTAGGGGATAATAAATATAATGCAGGTGTCAGTGATGTCGGGGGCGGCAGATTAGGGTTCAATAAGTACAAGATTAGGGGTGTTTAGACTCAGGGTTCATGTTAGGGTGTTGGGTGTAAACATAAAATGTGTTCCCCCATAGGAATCAATGGGGCTGCGTTATTGGGTTTTACGCTGCTTTTTTGGCAGGTGTTAGACTTTTTCTCAACCGGCTCTCCTCATTGATGTCTATGGGCAAATTGTGCACAAACACGTACGACCAGCTCACCGCTGACTTAAGCAGCGCTGGTATTGGAGTGTGGTAAAGAGCACAATTTTGCTCTGAACTCACTTCTTGCCTTTTAACGCCGGGTTTGTAAAAAACTATAATACCAGTGCTGTAGGAAAGTAAGCGATGAGAAAAACTGCTTGTTAGCACCGCATAGCTCCTAACACAAAACTCATAATCTAGCCGTTTGTTTCTTAAGTAATAAGTCTAATTATAATGTATAAACCTTTTATTAAGTTATAAAAATTATTGATACTTGAACAAAGTCTTCCTTTCCTTCTAATCTAGGTTTAAAGTGTAACTGATTTAAATTCCCCATTATTTGTTCTAGCTGTACACCTAAAAAAAACCTCTACATACAACTCAGTGTTCTCTACAGAAAATGTTGTCAGCTGGGTGATGTCATAAAGCAGCCAGTGGGGGCAGTGTAATTCTTAGCAATATTATAAGATTTTCTCTTATTTTTAAATATTACTTAACCCCTTAATGACCACAGCACTTTTCCATTTTCTGTCCGTTTGGGACCAATGCTATTTTTAAATTTTTGCGGTGTTTGTGTTTAGCTGTAATTTTCCTCTTTCTCATTTACTGCACCCACACATATTATATATCGTTTTTCTTACCATTAAATGGACTTTCTAAAGATACCATTATTTTCATCATACCTTATAATTTACTATAAAAAAAATTATAAAATATGAGGAAAATGGAAAAAAACACACTTTTTCTAACTTTGACCCCCAAAATCTGTTACATATCTACAACCACCAAAAAACAACCATGCTAAATAGTTTCTAAATTTTGTCCTGAGTTTAGAAATACCCAATGTTTACATGTTCTTTGCTTTTTTGTAAGTTATAGGGCCATAAATACAAGTAGCACTTTGTTACTTCCAAACCAGTTACATTAGAACACTAATATCTTTCAGGAATCCCTTGACATGTATATATATATTTTTTAGCAGAAAACCCAAAGTATTGATCTAGGCCCATTTTGGTATATTTCATGCCACCATTTCACGGCCAAATGCGATCAAATACAAAAAATCGTTCACTTTTTCACAAATTTTTTCACAAACTTTTGGTTTCTCACTGAAATTATTTACAAACAGCTTGTGCAATTATGGCATAAATGGTTGTAAATTCTTCTCTGGGATCCCCTTTGTTCAGAAATAGCAGACATATATGGCTTTAGCATTGCTTTTTGGTAATAAGAAGGACGCTAACTGCCACTGTGCACCACATGTGTATTATGCCCAGCAGTGAAGAGGTTAATTAGGGAGCATGTAGGGAGCTTTTTGGGGTAATTTTAGCTTTAGTGAAGTGTAGTAGACAACCCCAAGTATTGATCTAGGCCCATTTTGGTATATTTCATGCCACCATTTCACCGCCAAATGCGATCAAATTAAAAAAAAGTTAAATGTTTCACAATTTTAGGCTTCTCACTGAAATCATTTACAAACAGATTGTGCAATTATGGCACAAATGGTTGTAACTGCTTCTCTGGGATCCCCTTTGTTCAGAAATAGCAGACATATATGGCTTTGGCATTGCTTTTTGGTAATTAGAAGGCCGCTAAATGCCGCTGCGCACCACATGTGTATTATGCCCAGCAGTGCAGGGGTTAATTAGGGAGCTTGTAGGGTTAGTTTTAGCTTTAGTGTAGTGTAGTAGACAACTCAAACTATTGATCTAGACCCATTTTGGTATATTTCATGCCACCATTTCACCGCCAAATGTGATCAAATAAAAAAAAAATCCCTTTTTCACAAACTTTAGGTTTCTCACTGAAATTATTTACTAACAACTTGTGCAATTATGGCACAAATGAGTGTACATGCTTCTCTGGGATCCCCTTTGTTCAGAAATAGCAGACATATATGGCTTTGGCTTTGCTTTTTGGTAATTAGAAGGCTGCTAAATGTCGCTGCGCATCACAAGTGTATTATGGATAGCAGTGAAGGGGTTAATTAGATACCTTGTAGGGAGCTTGCAGGGTTAATTTTAGCTTTAGTATAGAGATCAGCCTCCCACCTGAAACATCAGACACCCTGATAGCTCCCAAACAGCTCTCTTCCCTCCCCCACCCCACAATTGTCCCCACCATCTTAAGTACTGGCAGAAACTCTGCCAGTACTAAAATAAAAGGTATATTTGGGCTTTTTTGTGTTTTTTTTAAGCATATTTACATATGCTGCTAACCCTCCCAGTCGCCCCGCTGCACGCCCCGTCAGCCCCGCCCCCTCTACATTACAAGGCCCATCGATGGCTGCCCACCCGCCTCCCAACCAACGATACCGGCCATCGATGTTCGGTGCAGAGAGGGCCACAGAGTGGCTCTTTCTGCATCGGATGGCCATGCAGAGTTATTGCAGGATGCCTCAATATCGAGGCATCACTGCAATAACCGGAAAGTAGCTGGAAGCTAGCAGGATCGCTTCCAGCTGCTTTCCAGACCGTGGACGTGCAGGGTATGTCCTTGGTCGTTAACTGACATTTTTTAGAGGATGTACCCTGCACGTCCTCGGTCGTTAAAGGGTTAAAGGGACACAAAACCCAAATTTTAATTTTCATGATTCAGATAGATCATGCAATTGTAAGCACTGTTCTAATCTACTTCTATTAAACATTGTTCTTCATTCTCTTCCTATCTATATTTGAAAAAGCAGGAATGTAAGCATAGGGGGCGGCCCATTTTTTGTTCAGCACCTGGTAGCGCCTGTTGATTGGTAGCTAAATGTACCTTAACATACATAATTGATTGCACAATAAATTGATTTAATGATCATTTGCACAACAAATATTGAATAAAGTAATACTAGCTATTTTTAGCTTAATAGTAGCTTAAATTATTGCTAAGTATTCAGTAAATTCAACTGGGTAGTGTGCCCATTAAATTGATCCTGGGAAGAATACTGCACACACTCCTGGTGCAAGCACATGGACTCATACAACTAGTACATGCTCTCATAATCAATGGCATCACATGTGATATAATCATTACTAATAGTCAGCACTTGCCATGTGAAGAGACTGGCAAGCTGCTTCTGCATACCAAACATGTACTTAGTTTCATAATTAATTAAAACAGATTTCAAGTTAGTATACATTTTATGCAAGTTATGTTTCATCAACTATAAATAGTGGCCTATAGAATAGATTATGGGGCATATTTATCAAGGTCTGGCGGACTTGATCCGACACTGCGGGTCAGGTCCGCCAGACCTTCGCTGAATACGGCGAGCAATACGCTCGCCGTATTCAGCATTGCACCAGCAGCTCACAAGAGCTGCTGGTGCAACGCTGCCCCCTGCAGACTCGCGGCCAATGTGCCACCAGCAGGGGGTGTCAATCAACCCGATCATACTCGATCGGGTTGTATTGTGGCGATGTCTGTCCCCCTGCTCAGAGCAGACGGACAGGTTATGGAGCAGTGGTCTTTGTGACCGCTGCTTCATAACTGCTGTTTCTGGCGAGCCTGCAAGCTCGCCAGAAACATGGGGCATCAAGCTCCATTTGGAGCTTGATACATATGCCCCTTTGTCTTTATTTACTGTCCCTATAAATTACAGTAAAAATTGCCAAAATAAATCAGGAAGTTTTTTTACTGCAGAAAATTAAATATTTTGCATGAGGAATTCACATTTGAGTTATGTCCCTTTAAAGGTTCAGATAGAAGATGCAATTTTAAAAAACTTTCCAATTTACATCCATTTAAAAAAAGTTCCTAATATTGTTATATGTACACTTTCTGAAGCACCTGCGCCTACTGATCATATGAAAGAGTGCACAGTATTATGTATATGCATTTTGTCAAGGGCTCATGGCTGTCACGTGATTCATAGGGAGGGAAAATGGAATTAACTTAAAAATGTAATAAAAATTGCAACTCATTTTAAATTAATTGCTATTGATCGGTCTGTTTATTATGTATTTGTTGATATTCTACTGTATTTAATGGTTCTTTAAGAGAATTCAAAGAAAGGCATGGCGAAGTCTCTTAAGAAAACCTGCCAACAAAATGATATGTAAAAAAAAAAATACTAATATGGATTTTACTTTTTTCACGGCCATTTATTTTTATATTCCTTTGAAGGAAGCTAAGTAGCGAAATTCATTGCACTGTGATAATAATGGATGAGTTGTTCAAATTTCTTTTATAGTCATTTTACAGGTTTATATGTATGTCATCCAATTTTGAGACTTTTCTCAGTATGAACTCAATAGAGGAATGTTAATGCTTTTTCTCAGTAAAACCAGATTTTTTTTCTGACCTTTTTTAACATGCCTAAATTTGATTGGGTAGTTTAATATCTATTCAGAGCCAGAATTTAGTATGTGTGACTATAGAAGAATAAGTAAGTGCTTAAAACTTATGGAACAGGTCAAAATGGTATATCATATGATTATTTTAATGAAACGTATCAAATATAGAAAACATGAAGCAATTCTTACATACTGTTTATTTTAAAAGCAACACAATGAAGTTACACATTATTAAAGGGACAGTCTACACCAGAATTTTTATTGTTTTAAAAGATAGATAATCCCTTTATTACCCATTTCCCAGTTTTGCATAACCAACACAGTTATAATAATATACTTTTAACCGCTGTGATTATCTTGTATCTAAGCCTCTGCAAACTGCCCCTTTTTTCAGTTCTTTTGACAGACTTGCAGTCTAGCCAATCAGTGCCTGCTCCCAGATATATTCATGTGCACGAGCACAGTGTTATCTATATGAAATATGTGAACTAACACCCTCTAGTGGTGAAAAACTGTTAAAATGCAATCTGAAAGAGGTGGGCTTCAAGGTCTAAGAAATTAGCACATGAACCTCCTAGGTTAAGCTTTCAACTAAGAATACCAAGAGAACAAAGCAAAATTGGTGATAAAAGTAAATTGGAAAATTGTTTAAAATTACATGCTCTATCTGAATCATGAAAGTTTATTTGGCCTAGACTGTCCCTTTAAACAATGAAGGGGTAGATTATAAGTGGCACACAAAGAGTAGCGCAAGTCGGTTTACTAATATCATGACTGCTCTAGCTTTAGCACTGTATTACAAGTTGAAAGAAACACAACCGCACAAGCACAAAATAAATTTGCGCTCATAGAGTTAGCATAACTGAAGACCTTGCATAAAGTGTTAAAGCTAAAAAAATTACACCAAACGTGTGTATACATCTGTATTTATGCTTTTATATATGTGCATATGTATATACATACATATATTTATTTATAAAATATTTTACCAGGAAGGATACATTGAGATTTCTCTTGTTTTCAAGTATGTCCTGGGATCACAAAACATTGCATTGATACAATAGGGTACAATAAAATACAAAAACAATAATAATACACAATATATGCAAAAATTTAACATAGAACAGGTAAGAAATATATAATCAACCATGACAGGTGCATTCTGTTTTGAGATATGTAGAGAGGGATCTCTTAAAGGATATTAGGCATGGGGAAGGTTTGAAAGTGTGAGGGAGGTCATTCCATAACTGTGGTGCTCTGTAGGAAAAGGAGGATTGAGCTGCTTTCTTTTTGTATTGAGGCAAGCTAAATAATGTGCTGGTACTGGATCAGAGGTTATAGGAGGTGGGAATAGCCGGGGAGAGCATTCTGCTCAGGTAGGGTGGAAGCTTCCCAGAAAGGCTCTTAAACACAAGGCAGGAAAGATGGAGGGTGTGTCTGGATTCCAGCGTCAGCCAGTTTAGTTATTTTAGCATGTCACAATGGTGGGTCCTGTAGTTACATTGTAGCACAAAGCGGCAGAACGAGTTATACAATGTATTAAGTTTATTAAGGTGAGTTTGCGGTGCAGGTGCGTATACTACGTCCCCATAATCCATGATGGGCATCAGCATTTGCTGTACAATCTTTTCCTTTACTGTAGGGCTGAGGCAAGATTTGTTTCTGTACAGGGCACCTAGTTTTGGATAAAGTTTAGATGCAAGTTTTTCTATGTGGAGGCCAAAAGATAGATTAGGGTCTAACAACATATCCAAGTATTTGAAAGAGTGGACTGCGGTCAGCTAGCAATTGAATTTTGTTTTGATGCATAGATAGGAATTTTGTAATTTGTGTAATTTAGGTCTCGTTCCAAAGATCATTGTGACTGTTTTGTCAGTGTTTAGGAAGAGTTTTTTTTTTTTTTGAGATCCACTTTTCTATCTCTGTGAACTGGTCTTGGAGCACTGCTTCAAGCTGCTGCAGATCAGAATTGTTTGCATAGATTACCGTGTCATCTGCATACATGTGTACAGTTGAGGATTTGCAGACATTAGGCAGATCATTTATAAATAATGTGAATAGTAGGGGGCCGAGAATGGAACCTTGGGGAGCACCACACATGACTGGGAGAGGGAGGGAGTCACTGTTAGAAATGGAGACATATTGTGATCGATCCGATAATATGATCGAAACCAGGTTAATCGACGATCAACAATACCAGAGATTTTTTGTTTGAGCAGTAGTATGTCATGGTCTACTGTGTCAAGGCCTTTGCAAAATCAAGGAAAATAGCTCCAGTTAGTTCTCCTTATTCCATACCAGTTTGGATGTCATTGCTAACTTTTAGGAGGGCAGTTGTAGTGGAGTGATTCAGGCGAAAACCTGAGTGATCAGGGGTCAGATAGTTAGAAAGTTGGTAATACTCGCATAATTGCGTATGGACGCATTTTTCTAAATTTTTTGACAATACTGAGAGCAATGCAATTATATAGGGCGATAGTTAGAAACCAAGGTTAACTCCCCACTTTTATGAATAGGCACTACTCTTGCAGTTTTCCAGAGTTTGGGCATGTATCCAGACATCAAGGATTCATTAATTAGGGTTATGACAGGCTTAGCAATTGCCAGCGCACTGAGCTTCAACAGCATTGCTGGGATTTGATCAGGTCCAGACTGGTTTTTCATTTTTAGATTATTAAGGTGTTTCTTAACGACATTGATGGGTACAGGTCTAAAATTGAACTTCTCTATATTGGGTCTTTGCTGTTTTAGTGGGGCCTGATCCACATTTCTAGTTTCAAGATGCGTGCCATTTATTAGATTGTCAATCAGGGTGGTGGAGCATCCAACAAAATACGGTAATTGTTAAAGGCATTTGCTACTTCTAAGGGTTGCAGGGTTTGGTTATCCACATTGACAGTGGAGGGTTGGGAGTGGATTGGTGGATTTTGTAAGTTATTTATGAGTTTCCAAAACTTTCTAGGGTTAGATATGTTATTGTTCAGATTTTTACAGAAATATTGGGCCTTGGCTAATTTTGTTTGTTTAGTGCATATATTTTGCCATTGTCTATATACACAGTGATCGTTCATAGAGCCAGTATGCTTGAACTTTGACCACAATGAATCCCGAAACTGGTACATTTGAATGAGGTCAGCTGTGATCCAATTTAATTAACAAAACTGGACTATACAGGCTAAACAAACCTGTTAGTCTTAAAGAAATGCTTTTATTGCACTGTGAACAATGTATTGTAGTGATAAATTCTGTAAATTACTGGAACTTATAATTGAAAAAGAATTTGTGTCGTCAAATTAAAATATAACCTTTATTAGTTTTATTTATAAAAAAGACAGCATAAATTGTGTGTGTATGCTACCCTGGAGAGAGTTAAAAGCACACTCTCTGTTGATTGTATGATACTTAGCTTATATGATATCACTGATATAGAGTACTTGGTAACCCAGTTGTAAGAACAAGTTTAATATTCTAGGTATATCTGTATATTAATCTATCTAAGGACTATGTGGCCTAATATCTTGCCTGTCCTTCAGATTTTCCCGTAGTGGGTATTGATATATGGTATACCTTTTATGCTTGAACTTAATGGTCTTGGTAGATAAATAGGCTTATAAGGCACTATGAACATCAATGTCCAGTTATATAGCCCGTATAGAGTGAGCTAATATCAATATATACACTTGCAATAAGATATCTGTGGAGACTAGGAGGTCTGGGGGATTACCTATATGGCAGTCTCTCTATTGTATTACCAACACTTGCTTATTAAGTTAACTCTGCAACTCTAACTGATATTGGTGATTGTGCACATGCTATTGCATCAAGGGATAGGCTCGGATTGCAGCTAGTGTTAATATTAAAGCAGTCTGTGTCCTATTATATTGTCCAAATAAGTGGCATTATAGCATCTTAATAGATTGTGGGAATTTTCAACCAATCTGGAGCTATTTTAAAGTGATTTTGCTGACTCAAACTTTATTTTTGTGCTTAAATCGCTTGCAGACTTATTTTTTCTGTCACACTGCTTTTGTTCAAGTAGTGTTGCAGGGTTTCTAGGTTACAACTTGTAATAGTTTGGCATTGTGTATCGAGTGTTAAATTATCTTGGTAATGCCGCCTGTAGGTTATCCTGCTTATAACATAATCAAAGATATAGTTGAGAAAGTGTTATCTCAAAACCATATCCTCAAGATTTATATTTACTACACGTTGCCGTATCGGATTATGTAGGTGCAGCGGTTAACCATTTTTCAAAAACTATGGTAAGTAGTAATAGCTGCTACCTTGGCTTGTGAGAAACAGACTTGTTTTTTCTGTCACTCCGTTTTGACTAAAGTTATATTACAGTGTTGCTAAGTTTCTGCTTGTAAAAGTATTACACTATGTGTCTAATTTTTTACTTATCTTAATAATAACATCTATAAGTTGTATTCTTTCTAAGGTAGTCTACGATATTGTATAGACACAATTGTCTCAGACCTTAAACCCCCAGATATTATATTACCCACTCGTAATCGTATTATAATATGCAAGTGCAGCGGTTACCCATTTTTATATATACTGGGATAAATAGTAATGGCTACTGCCTAAGCCTGTGAAAAGCCACAGGTTACCAAGTACAAACTAAGAAGAGTTATTTGAGCTAAGATATTTTTACTAATTATTACAACAAGAGAGGCTGTTTAAAAAAATATAGCGAGGACCCCTGACGCAGCGTTTCTCTAACGCAACCCCTCAGAGGATGCATTAGAGAAACGCTGCGTCAGGGGTCCTCGCTATATTTTTTTAAACAGCCTCTCTTGTTGTAATAATTAGTAAAAATATCTTAGCTCAAATAACTCTTCTTAGTTTGTACTTGGTAACCTGTGGCTTTTCACAGGCTTAGGCAGTAGCCATTACTATTTATCCCAGTATATATAAAAATGGGTAACCGCTGCACTTGCATATTATAATACGATTACGAGTGGGTAATATAATATCTGGGGGTTTAAGGTCTGAGACAATTGTGTCTATACAATATCGTAGACTACCTTAGAAAGAATACAACTTATAGATGTTATTATTAAGATAAGTAAAAAATTAGACACATAGTGTAATACTTTTACAAGCAGAAACTTAGCAACACTGTAATATAACTTTAGTCAAAACGGAGTGACAGAAAAAACAAGTCTGTTTCTCACAAGCCAAGGTAGCAGCTATTACTACTTACCATAGTTTTTGAAAAATGGTTAACCGCTGCACCTACATAATCCGATACGGCAACGTGTAGTAAATATAAATCTTGAGGATATGGTTTTGAGATAACACTTTCTCAACTATATCTTTGATTATGTTATAAGCAGGATAACCTACAGGCGGCATTACCAAGATAATTTAACACTCGATACACAATGCCAAACTATTACAAGTTGTAACCTAGAAACCCTGCAACACTACTTGAACAAAAGCAGTGTGACAGAAAAAATAAGTCTGCAAGCGATTTAAGCACAAAAATAAAGTTTGAGTCAGCAAAATCACTTTAAAATAGCTCCAGATTGGTTGAAAATTCCCACAATCTATTAAGATGCTATAATGCCACTTATTTGGACAATATAATAGGACACAGACTGCTTTAATATTAACACTAGCTGCAATCCGAGCCTATCCCTTGATGCAATAGCATGTGCACAATCACCAATATCAGTTAGAGTTGCAGAGTTAACTTAATAAGCAAGTGTTGGTAATACAATAGAGAGACTGCCATATAGGTAATCCCCCAGACCTCCTAGTCTCCACAGATATCTTATTGCAAGTGTATATATTGATATTAGCTCACTCTATACGGGCTATATAACTGGACATTGATGTTCATAGTGCCTTATAAGCCTATTTATCTACCAAGACCATTAAGTTCAAGCATAAAAGGTATACCATATATCAATACCCACTACGGGAAAATCTGAAGGACAGGCAAGATATTAGGCCACATAGTCCTTAGATAGATTAATATACAGATATACCTAGAATATTAAACTTGTTCTTACAACTGGGTTACCAAGTACTCTATATCAGTGATATCATATAAGCTAAGTATCATACAATCAACAGAGAGTGTGCTTTTAACTCTCTCCAGGGTAGCATACACACACAATTTATGCTGTCTTTTTTATAAATAAAACTAATAAAGGTTATATTTTAATTTGACGACACAAATTCTTTTTCAATTATAAGTTCCAGTAATTTACAGAATTTATCACTACAATACATTGTTCACAGTGCAATAAAAGCATTTCTTTAAGACTAACAGGTTTGTTTAGCCTGTATAGTCCAGTTTTGTTAATTGAGTATTTTATATGCTTATGCACTGCTCCTTAAGTGTTTAGGTATAACCCTTACAATTGTATTATTCTAAGCAAAAATTAAAGATAAGAAACAAAACACTTAGGCTGCTAATTTAAGTGTAAAAAATAAAGGTTCAAAATCTTTTCCTTAAAAAGTGATCCAATTTAAGTGTGCTCCTTTTACTCTCACCTTACGCAGGTGTGTATATATATATATATATATATATATATATTTCTACTCAAATACCTGAAATAAGAACATAATTTTCATTAAATATTAATATTTAATAATGTGTTTCATTGTGCATTTACTGTACATATTTTACATTCAAATTTTCTTCACATAGGTAAAAATGTTCTTTTATTTTTAAATATTTATATATATATATATATATATATATATATATATAAAATATACATATATATATATACACAGTATGTATACACGTATATATATTCATTAGATATATGTAAAATAAATGTTTATAAATAAAAAGAGCATTTTATGTGAAGAGCATAGGAATGTAAGATATTTATTACTCTCTTCGGGTTAGCGCTGTAGGTCTTACACGGTGTTGGGAGAGAGATAGGTAATTTAGGTGTTTTTTTTTTTTTAAGTTGCACTCTTCATTGAAGTCTATGGGGAGAAGTTAACATAGTTGTAATATCTGAAGTCCTACAGATAGCATGCCTCAGGTTTCGCTCTTGCACTTTTTACTTTCAACTTGTAATACACGTGCTATCCCATGAACATTACAAGTTTACTTTCAGCTGTATTAGCGCTAAATACCACTCCACTTGTAATCTTTGTAATCTAAACCTAAATGTTTACTATGTAAATGAAAATAAAGATTTATATATATATATATATATATATATATATATATATATATATATATAGTGCATTATGAGCTGCATAGTATTTAAAACTGTATTTTTTTGTAGTGGTTTGCAATCCATAGGTATACCCCTTTAAAAGCTTCTATAGGGTGTTTTCATATACTTTTAATTGAGCTCCTGCAATGATTGAGCAACCACTTTGAAGTGTTTTAAAGTGCTGGTTCCTGCAGGATGCATGCCAACATCTCTGAAGGCTGTTGGGGGCATAACTGGGACTGGTATGTAGGCCTCCTGCCTTTGTTGGGGGGGTTAGTTTTAATTTAACCCTTTGTGGGAATAATCAGTTTTTTTTCCTTGAGTGAGTGCATCACACTGCACATTTATGTTGCAGCGGTGGCATTGCTTGAACAGGTAGGTCTCCTGCCTTTCTCGGGGGGGGGGGAGAGGGATTGGGGCAAATCTCAAAAGATCTGAATGCCCTTTTAAGGGCAGTGAAAAAGAGCTAAATGCCCTTTAAGGGGGGGGGGGGGGTGGAAAGGTAGGAAACTAAATTTATTTGAATCCTTTGTGTGCAGAATCAGTTTTTTTTATTGCAGTGAGTGCACATTACTGCATATTTTTAAAATGTTTTCTATAGAAAAATTTGTTTTTATATCCCTTTAAGTGGTGGGCCATTTCTTCAAAAGAAATTACTATAATGCTTGATGAAGTTGGCATGTTAAACAGGCAGCTTAAATGTGTTATTTTGTTACTGTTGTGAGAGTGCTTATCTATACTATAATTGCGTTTGTTATGTCCGTCGCCGTCGGCAGTTGCACACGCATCCTCAAAGAAATGTTGGCAGTCCGAGGCAGCCAACACTGGCTGCGCGCGCTGCCAAAAGAATTCACCTGGATGCAGGGAAGCTGCATCCAGGTGGATTTAGAAAATGGCAGGGTGGTGAAAGTGGATTCTTTCACCACCCTGCCATTTTCGGAATACAACGAGATGCAGAGAAGGCAAACGGAGCATTACAACAAAACAAAAAAAACTGCCCTCAATAAGTATTAAAAAAAACCAACTAATAAGTATTTACAAAATAAAAGTAACCGCTCGCAAGAAGTATTAAGAAAACTAATTTAATGAGTAAGCCCCCTAACCTAACACCCCCTAAATGAATCCCTTAATTACAATAAAAATAAATTACTACATTATAATAAAATATACAAACAAATTACATTACAGTAATCTAATCACAGAAAATAAAAAAACATAACATTACAAGAAATAATAAACAACACTATTTAAAATAGAAAAATTAAACCTAATCACTATGAAAAAAATAAACCAAGTCCCCCCTAACAGTAAAACCCCACCCACCAAACCTCCCCCAAAAAAACTAACACTAATAAATCAAATCTACCTATTGCCCTGAAAAGGGCATTTGTATGGGCATTGCCCTTAAAAGGGCATTCAGCTCTTTTTCACTGCCCTTAAAAGGGCATTCAGCTCTTTTGAAATTTGCCCAAAAAAACCCTAATCTAAAAAACCAAAACCCCCAAAAAATGTAAAAACTAACTAACACTAAAGCCCCAAATAGGTGCTCACAGTTTCAGAAGTCAAGAAGAGAAGGTCTTCTTCCAGGCGGGTCCATCATCTTCATCCACAGCGAAGGCAGCGTGGAGCGAAGGTCCAGAGCGGTCTTCCCAGAAGTGGCGATCCTTGGCGGCAGTCATTGGCGGCAGTGGTCGTTGGCGAAGGCGTGGAGGTTCCTCTTCATGCGATCGTCCGCTGCAAACTGAAGAAAGAATTCAAGGTACCCCATATTTATCGGGCTACCTTGAATTGCTATTGGCTGACATTTTCAAAATCAACCAATAGGATTAGAGCTACTGAAATCGTCGTATTGGCTGATTTAAACAGCCAATAGGATTTCAATAGCTCTCATTCTATTGGCTGTTTTGAAAAATTCAGCAGCCAAAAAAGTGAGAGTTACTGATATCTTATTGGCTGATTTGAACAGCCAATAGGGTTTTAGTAGCTCTAATCCTATTGGCTGTTTTGAAAAATTCAGCCAATAGGAATGCAAGGTACCCCAAATTGATTGCGGTACCTTGCATACAATATTCAGTATACCATGTACATTGGATGAAGAGGAGCCTCCATGTCGCAGAGGACCGCCATCACCGAGGACCACCACCGCCGCTGCTGAGGACCGCAGCCACCACAGATGACCACCCTTGAGGATTGCCACATCTGGGAAGACCGCTCCGGACATCCGCTCCATGCCTCCTTCGCTGTGGATGAAGATGATGGCCCTGCCTGGAAGAAGACCTTCTCTGCCAGACTTCTGAAACCATGAGTACCTATTTGGGGCTTTAGTGTTAGTTTTTTGTAAACATTTTTTGGGGTTTAGTTTTTTTAGATAGGGTTTTTTTTGGCAAATCTCAAAAGAACTGAATGCCCTTTTAAGGGTAGTGAAAAAGAGCTAAATGCTCTTTTAAGGGCAATGCCCATATGAATGCCTTTTTCAGGGCAATGAATAGATAAGGTTTATTAGTGTTAGTTTTATTTTTATTTTGGGGGGTGTGGTGGGTGGGGGGTTTTACTGTTAGGGGGGACTTTGTTTATTTTTTATGTAAAAAAGCTGTTAAACTTAGGGCAATGCCCTACAAAAAGCCCTTTAAAGGGCTATTGCTAGTTTAGTATTAGATTAGGGGGTGTTTATGTTTTGGGCGGGATTTTTTATTTTTAGTATTAGTTTAGGTTTAATTGTATTACTTTTGATAGCTTTGTTTATTTTTTTCTGTATTTCTATTTTTTAGTAAAGCTGTTAAGGGCCTATGATCAGTATGCAGTTTGAATACATGTCCCCATGTCACTGCTCACTGTACATCTGCCTTTATCTTTATTATTTTATTACAGAGTTCTAACTCTGCCAAATAGTATTTTCTCTTATGTGACAACTAAATACAACTCTGAGAAAATGTACACACAGTCAGGTACTTGCCTTAATTTTATGGTAATGATAATTGAATTACCCTTTTCAAACCATTTTACTGGTGGATGCAAGCTTTTACTGTAAACAGTTTTCAATCTAGATGCCCCGCATTCGATCTTTCATCTACTCCTTTAGCCTCCTGATAAGTGCTGCTACTTTACTACTTAATATGCCACCAGGTACCACTTCACAATTTTCGAGAAAGTCATCCAACTTGCTCAAAAGATGACTGAATAAGGCAATTGGGCGATTTATCATGGCCCGTATGGGGCTGTATACCCCTGTTTATGTGTGAGTCTTCAGGCTCACCGGAAACAGGAATTAAGAAGCAGTGATCTTAAGACCGCTGCTCCTTAACTCATATGTCTCCTTTTGAGGTGCCGGACATAAATACATCGATCTCATATGATCGGGTTGATTGACACCCCCTGCTAGCGGCAGATTGGCCGCGAATCTGCAGGGGGCGGCATTGCACAATCAGTTTACTAGAACTGCTTGTGCAATGATAAAGGCCAACCAATATTTTGCTTTGGCTCAAGTCCTCTGTGATTCGTCTAAATGGCTTTAGGACTGCAACTAATTCACCAATAGAGAAGTGCATTGGTTTTTAAATGATGGACATTCATACTGAATATTGTATTTTCGTTTTTTTAATGAAAATTAATATCTGAATGAATGCGCCAGCAAAATTTACAGAAAAAAGTGATAAAATTTGTCAGTATTTATTAATTTCTTTTAAATTACTTTTAACGGCTTAATACTTACCTTTACACACTTCCTGTCAGGTCCCTAGTTGTGCTAACAGGAGACTTACAAGTGAACTTTTAACCTGTAACTTTGAAACATTTACATTTATTTAATGAAAACAAATGTAAATGCCTAACAAAAATTCGATTTTGTTTTTGTTTTAAACTAAACGAAAAACGAATAGTGCATGCAACAAATATTTGTGGAAATGAATTTCCTCGAATATTCCAAATAAACACTTCATCCAAAACAACATTTTCTTCCCTCCACATCTCTACTGACCAATCATGGTCCACTCATCTCTACCTAATGGGCTCCCAATCCAAATGAACTGACAGGAAACCATAAAATGGAGGATAGCTCTCTTCTGTTTCAATGTTGCACCATCTCCAAAGTCAATTTCCACCTAGTAGTGATGTTGTTTTGCTCAAGATGGTGTTGGGGAAGCCCTTCCTTTTGCTTTTCCTACAAGTGGAGCACTATTTAACTTTCCCGTTCGAGCGTTAACTGAACTAGAAGTTGAGTTGCGCTTGTATTATGTATTGAAAGCAAAATGTTTTCGCTCATGTGCTAACCAGCAATCATGTTTACTTTCAACTTGTAATACAAGTGGAAAACCCAAGGCTCACAGCCACTCGTAATCTGGCCCTGTATGTTTTCACTCAATGGAAAAAAAAAAATTTTTAGTACTTCATTAAAGGGACACTGAACCCAAATTTTTTCTTTTATGATTCAGATAGAGGGGCATATTTATCAAGCTCCGTTTTCCTTCAGGCTCGCAGGAAACAGAAGTTATGAAGCTGCGG
Source organism: Bombina bombina (assembly GCF_027579735.1). NCBI lineage: Eukaryota > Metazoa > Chordata > Amphibia > Anura > Bombinatoridae > Bombina > Bombina bombina. The sequence continues at coordinate 158,411,560 of NC_069504.1, read as the reverse complement.
TCTAAATACCACTACTCCATAACTTGTCCACCTGCTCTGAGGCGGCGGACAGAAATCAACCCGATCGAATACGATCGGGTTGATTGACACCCCCTGCTAATGGCCGATTGGCCGCAAATCTGCAGGGGGCGGCATTGCATCAGCAGTTCACAAGAATTGCTGGTGCAATGATAAATGCCAAGAGCGTATGCTGTCAGCTTTTATCGTTGTGCAGCTGACATGATACACTATATCGGATCGTGTCCGCTCGCACCTTCATATATAGGCCCCAGAGCATGCAATTTTAAGCAACTTTATAATTTACTCCTATTTTCAAATTTTCTTCATTCTTTTGGTATCTTTATTTGAAATTCAAGAATATAAGTTTAGATGCCGGCCCATTTTTGGTAAACAACCTGGGTTGTTCTTGCTGATTGGTGGATAAATTCACCCACCAACAAGGAAGTGCTGCCCAGGGTCTCAACCAAAAATTGGCTGGCTCCTTTGCTTAGCCTTCTTTTTTAAATAAAGATAGCAAGAGAATGAAGAACAATTGATAATAGGAGCAAATTAGAAAGTTGCTAAAATTGCTCTATCTGAATCCCGAAAGATTCAGTGTCCCTTTGAGTTCAGTGTCCCTTTAAAAAAATTAAAAACTTAAACTCATGCAGGGTGTCAAAAAGGGTTGCATATTAAATGTGTGATATTAAAAGGTGTAATGGTTTTTCAATTTATGCATATGATATATTCTGACCAGAAACTTCAACATGAAAGCCTTTTCAAATATCACTGTCATTTTCTTCTGTTGAACTATAAAAGGATAAACAAATCATATACTTTTCCAAAATGTATGTCTGAAGATAAAATGCACAGGGAGTATTCAACTAAGATGATGAAAGAAGAGCAAAAACATGAAAAGCAATAACTAGGGATGCTCAGCATTAAATAAAGTAAATAGCAGAAATATGAGGAAGCATTGATAAGTTTATCAGAGATCAGGTTGAAAGTATAAGGATTTCATAACATGCAGTTCCCTTGTGATTTCTTTATGTGATTTTCTGGGTGAATATAATATTCATGTTTAAAGAGGTATTGTAATATATTTCATTAAAAGGAGAATTACTGAAATGTTTTACCATATTTTTTAAAAGAATTATACATGTAATAGTCATTAATGTCTATTGCTTAAAACCAATTAAAAAAATCCCTTTTTCTCATTTTTTCCCCTAAATGAAAAATAGCATTTCAAATTAACAGTCATATACTGTTGTAGAACTTTTATATTTCCAAAATATTTAACTAGTTTTTAATAACAGTGTTGTATAGTCAATAATGTTGAACAATATGACAATAGTCACAGAACATGAATAGCTATTCCCTTATTAGGATAATTGAATGTATTAAATTTGCTGTCATATCTCAATGAAACAAAAATCACTTAAAGCTGTTTAGGGTTTAATTTGATTACTTGTTCAATATTTTATGTTGGTCAAAAAAAATTGTAATAAGTGAAAACATGCTAATTAGTAATTTGGTAGCAATGGTTTGTGGGAATATTAGATACAATGTATATGGTGCTATAGTCTGAAGGACAGTGAATACCTGCAGCATGTTAATATATAAGTGGAAGTCAAATTATTATTATTTCACTCTACACACACCGCAAATACTTAATACACTAGAAAAAAAACATATGACAAACAAACTCTGGCATCCTATAATATAAAAGACCAAGTGTGTTTGTCTGAAGCTGTTATGCGCAGTAGAGACAGCGCGAGGACAAACACAACAGGCCTTAGAGTCTACCTGATCTGCTGTCCGCGGCGTGACAATAGTAAGCGGAAGTGGGCGTGGCGGGGGCACAGTCAGGCGTGACGGTGTTCGGTGGTGCACGGTCCCGCACATGCGAGAGAGAGAGATCAAAAGAGAAGGGTGGAGAGAGAAGAGAGGGGTAGAGAACAAAAGAGAGGGGAGAGAGAGCAAAAGAGAGAGGAGAGAGAGCAAAAGAGAGGGAAAGAGCAAAAGAGAGGGGAAAGAGCAAAAGAGAGGGAAGAGAGAGCAAAAGAGAGGGAAGAGAGAGCAAAAGTGATGGGGGAGAGAGAGAGCAAAAGAGAGGGGGAGAGAGAGTGTGCAAAAGAGAGGGGGAGAGAGAAAAATAGAGGGGGGAAAAGAGATAGAGAGCAAACGAGAGGGGGAGAGAGAGAGGACATGTTCTAGGTCCTTTATTTGGAAGTGGCCGACATCCGACAACCAGTCTGGAATAATTTTGATTAAGCATGCCCAATTGTATTTTTGAAGGCAGGGGAAACCGAATCCTGCAGCATCTCTCTCTTGAGAGAGTCTAGTTAAAGGGCCATAATACCCAAATGTTTAAACACTTGAAAGTGATGCAGCATAGCTGTAAAAAGCTGACTAGAAAATATCACTTGAACATCTCTATGTAAAAAAGAAAGATATTTTACCTCAAAAGTTCCTCAGTAGCCACCTCCCATTGTAAAGGATTTCTAAGCAGCATTTTAGTGTGTTTGTCCTGGGACATCTGAAGGGACTAGCATCGTGCACTCTCATATTATTTCACCAATCAGGTAAAGGAAGCTTACTATGAAATCTCATGAGAGTTAAGTCAAATCTCATGAGATCACAGTAAGAGTTCATGACCTCAGCACTGCTGATGCTGATTGGCTGCTGTTCATTTCTTCATTTTTTTTATTTTTTTTACCTGCAGCTGGGAGCAGGTGAGTATAACTTTTTACACAGAACTTACTCTGCTGAGCTGAGGAAATTGTGAGGTAAAATATCTTCCTTTTTTACATAGAGATGCTCAGGTGATATTTCCTGTCAGCTTTTTACAGTTATACTGCATCAGTTTCAAGTGATTTAGCATATGAGTATTATGTCCCTTTAAGGACAATTTAACCTTCTTTTTTTCCCCATAGAAAATTTTTAAAAGCTTAATTTAACCTTCTTAAGTCGGTGGGTTTTGAGAATAGTGGCACATTCTGCAAAATATATAATAATTTGGAGATTATTATCATTTTGATCAGATTAATTTTACCTGCTAAGGTAAGGGGGAAATTAGACCATCTTTGATGGTCATTTTCCACCTTAGTGAACAATCCTGCAAAATTATAATCATACCATTTTTTTGGAGATATATTAACGTTAATACCCAAATATCTTAAACTTTTAACTTCCTGAAAAGGGCAATCTCCTCTGTAATTTCCTGTTTTTTGAATCCATAAAATTTCAGATTGTACCTTGTACCCTGAAAAGGAGCTGAAACTATCAAGAATTTACTCATATTACAAGTAGGTAGTAAATGTAGTTGCAAAGTCGTCATCGGGTTTTGCGCATTGGTAAATAAATGCAAACTCAGACCTCTGGTTAGCTGAAAAAAGTTGCACAAACACTTTAAAACTATATTATAATGTACAGTAACACTCATATTAACACTGTCTCATAAAACTTTTTTATAAAAATATTGCACAGATAAGTTGTAAGGGTTCAAAGTGAGGAGATGTGAGGTGTTAGAAACAAAACAACTAAAAGTGTTTTTACATAGGGATCCTACGTTACACATTTATTAACATAGAAATATTTTTAAATATATATGTATATTCATACAGTGGGTATTGAAAAGATTCACCCCCTTGAAAATAATAACCAGAATTTTCGTTGTTTAAAAAGAAAGATAATCCCTTTATTACCCATTCCCCAGTTTTGCATAACCAACACAGTAATAATAATACATGTTTTACCTCTTTAATTACCTTGTATCTAAGCTTCTGCTGACTGCCCCCTTATTTCAGTTCTTTTGACAGACTTGCATTTTAGCCAATCAGTGCTCACTCCTAGGTCACTTCACGTGCATGAGCTCAATGTTATCTATTTGAAACACATGAACTAATGCCCTTTAGTGGTCAAAATGCATTCAGGTTAGAGGCAATCTTCAAGGTCTAAGAAATTAGCATATGATCCTCCTAGGTTTAGCTTTCAAATAAGAATACTAAGAGAACAAAGCAAAATTGAGGATAAAAGTAAATTGGGAAGTTGTTTAAAATTACATTGCCTTTTTAAATAATGATTTTTTTTTGGACTTGACCGTCCCTTTAATGTTTACCTTAGAATATCTTTAACTGAAACAAAATCTATCAGTTTGTGGCATGCCATGGCCAGTTTATATATACCATATCACTAGCTCTTTGTACAATTTCATGATTTATATAGGAATTATTTACTTGGTAATAAGCAAAAAAAAAAAAGTTATATAGCAATATAAACCTTATTTTACTGCAGGTTCGAGAAGCATATTTCATTTGTCCTTTTGTGTAGATCAATTTCCGTTAGAGTCTTGAATCTGAGTTTTGTTTAAAAATAGAAAGGAAGAATCTTGAGAGTCTTTGAAATAAAGGGCATGTTTTGTTTTAAGCTAGGACAAGCTGTTTTCAGATCTGTGCTAAAACATCATCTTTTGACAAGAGCAACATCTGGCATAACAAGTTAATATGCAGTAAATAATTTTAAGACATACACCAGACATTTCACAAGATGAGCACATTTTAAGTACAAGGACAACGAGAAAATGCCCACTTGGAGAGGGCATCGAACCTAATGATGATACTCCACTCAAGTTATCAGCTTTTATCTTCATGCCCTTGTGACAATAAATATTGTTTTGGCAGATGTTCATAGAATACTCAGGTCAGTGTACTCCAGGATAGTGGGAAATTATTAACACATTATTATTGTCATTCTTCTTTTAAAGTTTTGATTATATTAATAGCAAAACATTAGTAGTAGTAGTAATAGTAGAATTAGTAGTAGAATTACTGGTAGCCTTAACCCACCATTAAATCACTCACAATCAATATTGATATAATAAAGTACATAAAGGAACCCCTAATTTAAGATTTTGAAAACACTGAGACCTAGATTTGGAGTTTGGCGTTAGCCGTGAAAACCAGCGTTAGAGGCTCCTAACGCTGGTTTTAGGCTACCGCCGGTATTTGGAGTCACTCAAAATAGGGTCTAACGCTCACTTTTCATCCGCGACTTTTCCATACCGCAGATCCCCTTACATCAATTGTGTATCCTATCTTTTCAATGGGATCTTTCTAACTCCGGTATTTAGAGTCGTTTCTGAAGTGAGCGTTAGACATCTAACGACAAAACTCCAGCCGCAGGAAAAAAGTCAGTAGTTAAGAGCTTTCTGGGCTAACGCCGGTTTATAAAGCTCTTAACTACTGTACTCTAAAGTACACTAACACCCATAAACTACCTATGTACCCCTAAACCGAGGTCCCCCCACATCGCCGACACTCGAATAATTTTTTTTAACCCCTAATCTGCCGACCGCCACCTACGTTATCCTTATGTACCCCTAATATGCTGCCCCTAACACCGCCGACCCCTGTATTATATTTATTAACCCCTAAGCTGCCCCCCACAACGTCGCCTCCACCTACCTACACTTATTAACCCCTAATCTGCCGACCGCAAAGCGCCGCCACCTACGTTATCCTTATGTACCCCTAATCTGCTGCCCCTAACACCGCCGACCCCTATATTATATTTATTAACCCCTAATCTGCCCCCCTCAATGTCGCCTCCACCTGCCTACACTTATTAACCCCTAATCTGCCGACCGGACCTGAGCGCTACTATAATAAAGTTATTAACCCCTAATCCGCCTCACTAACCCTATAATAAATAGTATTAACCCCTAATCTGCCCTCCCTAACATCGCCGACACCTAACTTCAATTATTAACCCCTAATCTGCCGACCGGAGCTCACCGATATTCTAATAAATGTATTAACCCCTAAAGCTAAGTCTAACCCTAACACTAACACCCCCCTAAATTAAATATAATTTAAATCTAACGAAATTAATTAACTCTTATTAAATAAATTATTCCTATTTAAAGCTAAATACTTACCTGTAAAATAAATCCTAATATAGCTACAATATAAATTATAATTATATTATAGCTATTTTAGGATTTATATTTATTTTACAGGTAACTTTGTATTTATTTTAACCAGGTACAATAGCTATTAAATAGTTAAGAACTATTTAATAGCTAAAATAGTTAAAATAATTACAAATTTACCTGTAAAAGAAATCCTAACCTAAGTTACAATTAAACCTAACACTAGACTATCAATAAATTAATTAAATAAACTACCTACAATTATCTACAATTAACCTAACACTACACTATCAATACATTAATTAAATACAATTGCTACAAATAAATACAATTAAATAAACTAGCTAAAGTACAAAAAATAAAAAAGAACTAAGTTACAAAAAATAAAAAAATATTTACAAACATAAGAAAAATATTACAACAATTTTAAACTAATTACACCTACTCTAAGCCCCCTAATAAAATAACAAAGCCCCCAAAATAAAAAAATGCCCTACCCTATTCTAAATTACTAAAGTTCAAAGCTCTTTTACCTTACCAGCCCTGAACAGGGCCCTTTGCGGGGCATGCCCCAAGAAATACAGCTCTTTTGCCTGTAAAAAAAAACATACAATACCCAAGCCCCCCAACATTACAACCCACCACCCACATACCCCTAATCTAACCCAAACCCCCCTTAAATAAACCTAACACTAAGCCCCTGAAGATCATCCTACCTTGTCTTCACCTCACCGGGTATCACACCGATCCGTCCAGAAGAGCTCCTCCGATGTCCTGATCCAAGCCCAAGCGGGGGGCTGAAGAGGTCCATGATCCGGCTGAAGTCTTCATCCAAGCAGGGCAGAAGAGGTCTTCCATCCGATTGAAGTCTTCATCCAAGCGGCATCCATCCGGAGCGAAGCGGCAGCATCCTGAAGACCTCCACCGCGGAACATCCATCCTGGCCGACGACTGACGGTTCATTTAAATGACGTCATCCAAGATGGCGTCCCTCGAATTCCGATTGGCTGATAGGATTCTATCAGCGAATCGGAATTAAGGTAGGAATATTCTGATTGGCTGATGGAATCAGCCAATCAGAATCAAGTTCAATGCGATTGGCTGATCCGATCAGCCAATCAGATTGAGCTTGCATTCTATTGGCTGTTCCGATCAGCCAATAGAATGCAAGCTCAATCTGATTGGCTGATTGGCTGATGACGTCATTTAAAGGAACCGTCATTCGTCGTTCAGTCGTCGGCCAGGATGGATGATCCGCGGTGGAGGTCTTCATGATGCTGCCGCTTCGCTCCGGATGGATGCCGCTTGGATGAAGACTTCAATCGGATGGAAGACCTCTTCTGCCCCGCTTGGATGAAGACTTCAGCCGGATCATGGACCTCTTCAGCCCCCCGCTTGGGCTTGGATCAGGACATCGGAGGAGCTCTTCTGGACGGATCGGTGTGATACCCGGTGAGGTGAAGACAAGGTAGGATGATCTTCAGGGGCTTAGTGTTAGGTTTATTTAAGGGGGGTTTGGGTTAGATTAGGGGTATGTGGGTGGTGGGTTGTAATGTTGGGGGGCTTGGGTATTGTATGTTTTTTTTTACAGGCAAAAGAGCTGTATTTCTTGGGGCATGCCCCGCAAAGGGCCCTGTTCAGGGCTGGTAAGGTAAAAGAGCTTTGAACTTTAGTAATTTAGAATAGGGTAGGGCATTTTTTTATTTTGGGGGGCTTTGTTATTTTATTAGGGGGCTTAGAGTAGGTGTAATTAGTTTAAAATTGTTGTAATATTTTTCTTATGTTTGTAAATATTTTTTTATTTTTTGAAACTTAGTTCTTTTTTATTTTTTGTACTTTAGCTAGTTTATTTAATTGTATTTATTTGTAGCAATTGTATTTAATTAATTTATTGATAGTGTAGTGTTAGGTTAATTGTAGGTAATTGTAGGTAGTTTATTTAATTAATTTATTGATAGTCTAGTGTTAGGTTTAATTGTAACTTAGGTTAGGATTTATTTTACAGGTAAATTTGTAATTATTTTAACTATTTTAGCTATTAAATAGTTCTTAACTATTTAATAGCTATTGTACCTGGTTAAAATAAATACAAAGTTACCTGTAAAATAAATATAAATCCTAAAATAGCTATAATATAATTATAATTTATATTGTAGCTATATTATGATTTATTTTACAGGTAAGTATTTAGCTTTAAATAGGAATAATTTATTTAATAAGAGTTAATTAATTTCGTTAGATTTAAATTATATTTAATTTAGGGGGGTGTTAGTGTTAGGGTTAGACTTAGCTTTAGGGGTTAATACATTTATTAGAATAGCAGTAAGCTCCAGTCGGCAGATTAGGGGTTAATGTTTGAAGTTAGGTGTCGGCGATGTTAGGGAGGGCAGATTAGGGGTTAATACTATTTATGATAGGGTTAGTGAGGCGGATTAGGGGTTAATAACTTTATTATAGTAGCGCTCAGGTCCGGTCGGCAGATTAGGGGTTAATAAGTGTAGGCAGGTGGAGGCGACGTTGTGGGGGGCAGATTAGGGGTTAATAAATATAATATAGGGGTCGGCGATGTTAGGGCAGCAGATTAGGGGTACATAAGGATAATGTAAGTAGCGGCGGTTTACGGAGTGGCAGATTAGGGGTTAATAATAATATGCAGGGGTCAGCGATAGCGGGGGCGGCAGATTAGGGGTTAATAAGTGTAAGGTTAGGGGTGTTTAGACTCGGGGTACATGTTAGAGTGTTAAGTGCAGACGTAGGAAGGGTTACCGCATAGCAAACAATGGGGCTGCGTTAGGAGCTGAACGCGGCTTTTTTGCAGGTGTTTGTTTTTTTTTCAGCTCAAACAGCCCCATTGTTTCCTATGGGGGAATCGTGCACGAGCAAGTTTTTGAGGCTGGCCGCGTCCGTAAGCAACTCTGGTATCGAGAGTTGAAGCTGCGTTAAAAATGCTCTACGCTCCTTTTTTGGAGCCTAACGCAGCCTTTATGTGGTCTCTCAATACCAGAGTTATTTTTATGGTGCGGCCAGAAAAAAGCCGGCGTTAGTTTTTCGGGTCGTTACCGACAAAACTCCAAATCTAGCCGTGAATTTTTAAATTACGAGTTTTACTCATTTAATTGATAAGCATTTGAATTTGAAATGTTTTTGAATTTAAAATATGTGTAGCTATGCATTTGGAATTCAAATTTGTGTCTCTTTAACATGAAAAAAACAAAACATTTAATTGTATATTACAGTTGGCTAAATATAACTTTAAATGAAATTGTCTACTCCTCACATGCTGTAAACGTATATAGTATTAAAGTTGAATGGATTTAAGTGTACATTAGACAAGCATATAACCTCAAAATGTGGGTACAATTTAAAAAATGAGAGTGAAAAATTTTAGAGAGTGATTAGACAGCACTTATTTATTTATTTATTTATTTGCTGGATAGTATTTTACCACACTTACTAGTCATTATTCCCATAAATTCATTGGAAAAGCTCAGTGGTATAGCATTTTTCTGGACTCCTTATGTTACTGATTTACTATAGTTAGATGGTTTAAGCAGTTTGGTGGCACAACATAAACCATTACAATGGCCACCACGTATAGCAAACAAATACTACCACAAAGGACAGCAAAGTTAAGTTTATTTGTATAATATCTCATTGTAAGCTTCTGTCTAACAGTTGCTGATAGTAACATAGTAACATAGTAGATGAGGTTGAAAAAAAAAAAATACAAATCTTAATTTATGTACAACAAAAGCTCCAGTTTATTTTATATTATTCCTATTAAAAAGATCACTCATTTAACACCATCAATCATATCCCTGAATTCTGTTTCTAGCCAGAAATTTAACTATAAACCATTTTTAAATGTATCTAAGGTATTGGCATTTACTAGCTCCTTAGATGAGTTCCACAATTTAATTGCTATTACAGTGAAAAAGTTTTTAGGTTGATGGAGATTAAATCTCCTTTTCTCCAGCCTTAAATTGTGAGCTCTTGTCACAAGCAATTTCTTGGAATAAACAGAGCTTCCACCATCTCAAAAGGTTGTCAGCTGTTTTTTATTTTGGTTGTGGACCAAAAGGTTGGTAGCAGATTCCTATTTTTGTAGTTAATCTGAAGGTTGGCATCTGGTTCCTATTTTGGTAGTGAACCAGTCCAACGCATGTAGACAGCGTCTGCTTAGGAGAAGTGCCACTAGCAATCAGAACAAGCAGGATTAGGATGCAGCTTAACTGCAAGCTGAGCAGGAACCATCCAGAAAATGTCACAAGTGAAGAACAGGTACACAGTATATAGTTAGCTCCAATAAACAAGCTTAGGTGTTGCTCAGTAGTTGCTGCTGCAGACAGACACAGCAATCTCCCGGTTTGTGCAGGAAGCAGAGCGAACCTCTAAGATTTGCTTCCTTCAGTTGTTGCAGTAGGTTTATCCACAGGTTTAATGCAACCTGCTGTGCTGTGAGCCTAGAGGTTATCTAAAGCTGTTCTCTTTATGTCCCTCCAGAATGCTACAATATTTCCTTATAATTGGTTGGCTAATTTACAGCTAGAGGTTCAATGATTTAGAGTCTACATTTTGCAGCTTCAATATAAGGGCCTTAACACTTCCAGTAGCCTTGTGTCATTTTACTACACAAAATCCCTGTTATATTCAAAATAGTCTATTCCTGAGAAAATAGTTCAGGTGCATTGATGATATATTAGGCTGCACCTACTATTTGCTATGTTTTTCAATGTGCATGTCAATTTATAATTATACTTGTTCTTGACCCCAATAAAAACATTTATTTAAAGATAAAGAATTTAAATTATAAATTTCGAACCTGCTCCATTGCAACATTGCATTATTGTATTGGCAAATAAGTTTTTATAGGGGACACGCCTTCATGCAAATCGAAACCTGGTCACTACAGTGCATTTCATAGTGCTTTCCCTATATTATTGAACTCATGGTCACAAAAACACGTTCCTGTTTAGAAGTTCAATTATGTAGGGCAAGCACTTTAAAATGGACTGTCATGGCCGTGTTTGGACTTAGAGTGCATTAAAGTGCCTGCCATATAAAAACCCAGTAATGAAGGCTGCAATCTCCTTTGATCATCTTTTATCCAGATACATTGTTTGAATGTGGCATGTTCATGCTTTACAGTTTCAGTACTTTTGAAACCAGTAAAGGAAGATATTGTAAGTCCGTTTAAAAGAAATCTGTAGTCACTACTTTGTTTTTATGATCATGTCAAACTGGAAACACTGCTTAAACAACCATTAAAAACAAATATTGTCATTTATTTAAATTGATGATAAAGGAATTGCTCAGATGCCCATCATGCCAAAATACCATTGGAATTCAGATGGTTTATCAGTAGTGTAGACAGAAATGAATTGCCAAAGATTCCTATGGACCTAAAAATTGCACAATACAGGTTTAAAGCCCAGTTATGGAAATGACTGTACTGTTAGTGACAACAAACACACCATTAGTAGATGTTGGGGTCCCGTATTGTGAATTTCTTGCAGATTTCCTTAGCTGTAAAGGATGTTATGTACACAACACATATACACATGTACATGAACCAATACATATGTGTGCCCTGTCCACTGTAGCTGCCTATACAAAAGTGATGAATAAATATTTAATAAATAGATCTGATATATGTTAATATACCTCTACAATGTGTAGCTATTTCACAGTGTTTCACAAATGTGCAAGACAATAGACTATTTCTAAATAGTCTTGAAAAAGTTGCAAAGATGTCCAATATGCCATTTTGAGGCTTTATCAAGTGCCTTGAGCTGTGGATTTTGAAAAGTCAAAATGTGTAGAAAAATCTCTTGTAAATAGATTGTGATTGCCAAAAACTTTCCAGTCCCATATTAAAAATAGGACTTTTAGAATGGATCCAAAAACCTTTTTGCAGGTGCAGAAAAGAGATGAAATTGCACTATTGTGATCATGTGAAATAGAATAGAAAGAGAAAAGTGTCCTTTTCAGACAGAAAAATAGGCAAACAAGCCTCAGCTAATGTGTGATCTACCCCATTGTGTGTAGTAATGTTTGAGCACAGTTTAAAATGCTTCTCATTTTGCATAATACAAGCACCATTTAAGAAGTTGCGTGAGCAGCTTCAGAGCACCTTTGGTTGCAGACGAGGCATGAGACTGTTGCTACTTAACCCACTACTCCAATTGAATAATGGCAGAACTCAATACCCCCAGACATTTTCATCCGAGTTGATAGACAGCCTTTACTTCCCCATAGACACGATGGCCTTTACTTCCCCATAGACTTCAACGCAGCATGAAAAGTGGAAAAAAACACCCACACTCACGTGGTTTTCTTGCAAAAGTACTCTGCAAAGTATTTTTAATTTTTTTTATTCTAAAATACATTTCCAAAAGCATAAAATACAAGTGTGTACACATGAAGCTTTTCTTTGTAAAAAACATGCATATGGCTTGACCCAACACAGCGGTATATAGTCAGAAAATATTCCTAAATTGATGCAGTGGGTCTTTTTGAATCTCACTGTTAAGCAATTTTTTTATAAAAATCTTGTATTGTTTATTAAATGTATTAAATGAGAAACAATATATATCTTATTTGAATGTATTTCCTTATAAATGTAAAACTAAAGGTTTTATTCTTACTGTAAAGAAAGCACTTGTCGTAGAAATTACAGCTTACAATATCATGACACAAGGAAAACAATAAGTTCTATATTTTTATTCAACCATTTATGTAATAATTTATTTGAAATGTAATTGATTTTAAAATAAAAGTCGTTCTGATATTATTCAGGACCTCACAATATATTAAATTAGTATGAAATATAATATAAATACATACAGTAGAAAAAATAGTACTATGTTACTAAAGTTTAGATTGCTAAACATTATGGCCAAGATTACAAATGCGCCATTGTGCATTAACATTTATCAAGCTAAATCAATAGTGCTTCTAATTTAGTGCTCATATTACAAGTTCAAAGTTATTTATTTTTTATTGTTTAAGCTGTAGTCTAGTGTAGCCAACATCTGTGAGTCAGATAGCATAGGTTTGCTAAACCCCTCACATGATAGACTTCTATGGGGACTTACAGTAAAATGCATGTCAAATATTGCCCAAGCTCTAACTTAATAGTGCGCAAGAATGGGAGTACTTTATACAATTCTGCATTATACTACTAATAATAATGATTTGCCTCTGCACTATCCTTTAAATCTATAGGGGGCGCTAAAAAGTTTAGGCCTTGTTAAGATGCCTTGTTTACATTTTTTAAACCATTTACCTGCAGTACTAAAATGTGCTTTATTCTTAGGGGTCGATTTATGAAGCAGAGAATGCTGCTTCCGACCCACTCCACGTCTGCCTGGAAGCTGGGTTTTTATAGTTTGAACTCTATATTATTTAAGTTTAATGATAAAAATAAATAAATAAAGGCGCTATACTTGCAATGCGCCAGAAGATATCCCATCATTTTGCAAAGATCTGGGTATTGACCAACCCTCAATGGAACTTCCTATTCCCTCTTCTCTTCAAGTGCTACCTAAAAGAATGAAGACAAACTCCATGAAGTGGCAAACCAAAGTGCCACGCAAGACCCCGGATCACAGACAAACCAGAGAGAATAGGGAGATTATTTCGCAGAGATCTCCCCACCGCTCTAGCCCTGTGGAAAGCTGATCCTGATGTTCTTTGGACTAACCAGGTACTCTTGTAGACTAGACCATTGCAGTAAACCCTACCATTGAATTGATTGATGCAGAACTTTTTGTCATTCTTTCTCCCCTCCATGGCCATAATCAACCTTCTGACACTTTGAGTCACCTATCTGCATTTTGACTTACTCCCCAGAATTTCAAAGATGATTCTCCTCCCAAAACCTAATGAGGTAGAGGTCTGGAGATGTCACATTAAACCATATAATTAAGAGATCCGTTCTTTTTCTTTACCCCCTTAAGGACTTTTACTCTAATTTATGTCTATTATTAGACTTAGAGATGTATTTGTTTGTTTTATCCATGTTGCTGATTTTACAGTATGTTTACGAGGTTTGCTCTATTGTTTTTTAGTAAGTTATGTATGCTGTGAAGAACTGTTTATTTTATGTGCAAAAGAGGTCTTATCATATACCTATTATATCACTAACGAGATGTACACTCTACTTACTTCAGCTTATACACACATACAATTAAGTTATGGCTTCCCAATACTGTAAGGAACCCCACCCTCTGATTATCTTATCGCAAAATGCAAAGGGATTAAATTCCCCCTGCAAACGCTCTAAGGCGCTCTCTGATTTAGCAAAAAGAGGAGCAGATATTATTTATCTACAAGAAACCCATTTTAAAAAAAATTGCTGGCCAAAATAATTTGGTCGCACGTACACCCAACACTTCCACAGTTCGGGCCCTACTAAAAAATATGGAGTCAGTATCCTATTCAAGGGGACACTACCTTTTACACTTTTAAATACGATAGCAGACGCAGAGGGTAGATTCTTAAGCTTGATAGGTCTTCTTTACGGTCAGCCCATAACTCTTGTTACCATTTACGCACCGAACACTACCCCAAAACCATTTTTTATCAAGATGTTCAACAGACTGTTAGATGCCTCCAGGGGACTGGTTTTTATAGGAGGTGATTTTAATTTCCCACTCCAACCACAATTAGATAGTACTAATCCCTTCACAAAGCCAAACACTAAATTCCTTACATTTTTCTGGAAACACCTTAAACTACACAATTTATATGACACGTGGCGCTTCTTACACCCTGACAAAAGAGACTACACATTTTACTCCTACCCCAACAAGTCTTATAGTTGCATAGATTATATCTTCACTAACCAGTTGGGTCTATCACAAATCACCAAATGTGCTATCACACTTACCTCATGGTCGGATCACTCTGCGGTCCAATTGCATATTAATTGGCCGGAACGTGCAACAAACTACTCTCACTGGATGTTAGATGACACTCTTCTGAGTAATGTTGAAAACATTATAAAGTTAAATAATACTCTGACTGAATACTTTCATATTAATGCTCCCTCAACACCCAATCATTTCTCAGTCTGGGAGGCACATATATGCTTCCTTAGAGGTGAATTGATCAAACTAAAATCCCAGGTTAAAAAAACACAACAACAAACATATAATGATCTCACCTCCAAACTCTCATATTTAAATTTACAACATAAACAATCCCCAACCAACTGTTCTATCTTTTCCGAAATCGAAGCCACACGGAAGATCCTAGATTACTTCCTTCAGGTAGAATATTGCACTTTAAAACAGAAAACGAACAGTTTGTTTCATTTTGAAGGGAGCAGAGCAGGTAAATACCTGGCCAGGACCCTTAGAAAAAGAAAACTTAAATCACACATATATGAAATAAAAATCCCCGGGTAGACCCCCCCCCCAGAAAACCACTCCAGATATTCTTCAGGCATTCCACTCCTATTACACAAATCTATATAATATACACTCTGAGACCCCCTTAGCCCAACTATCACAAGATACCTCACAATTCCTGCAAGATTGCCAACTTCCATCTATTACTAGTGCACAATTAAAAGATATCAATTCGCAAATTACCCCACAAGAGGTTATACTAGCAATACAAGAGTTAAAACCAGGGAAAAGCCCAGGCCCCAACAGATTCACCGCAAGATATTATAAGACATTTCGAGACACCTTAGTACCCCATTTAACAAAATTATTTAATTCCATAGCAGACGGATCACAGTTTCCTCCCTCTATGTTAGAGGCACATGTTGTGGTTATACCAAAACCTGGTAAACCAGCTACAACACCCTCAAACTTCCGCCCAATTTCATTGCTAAATTTAGATATTAAATTATACGCCAAAATCCTCGCCATTCAATCGAACAAGATTATCCCAGACATTATTCATAACAATCAAGTAGGTTTTACTCCCCGTAGAGAAGCTCGAGATAATACCATCAAAATATTAAATACTATATAATATGCTACAACTAATCACATCCCTTCTATAATTTGTCATTGGATGCAGAAAAGGCATTCGACTGCCTTAGTTGGCCTTTTCTGACTCAGACTTTGAGGAAGTTTGGGTTTGATTATCAATTTATCCATAAGATTTTCGCTTTATATAATACTCCCACGGCTAAAATAAAATTAAATGACGCCTTATCACCCTCCTTTCACATAAACAACGGTAACAGACAAGGATGTCCGCTTTCCCCAACACTGTGTATTCTGGCAATGGAAGTCCTGGCAACATATATTAAAACTACACCATCGATCACTGGTATTTCCATAGGACAACAGGAGTACAATATCTCCTAGTATGCTGATGACGTTCACAAATCTCCCTACTTCTATCCCCTCTTTACTACTTCTTTTCCAAAAATACAGGACGTTGTCTAACTTTCGTATTAATAACACAAAATCGGAGTTTATTAAATTAGAGACACCTCCTGAAGACTTAGATATACTGCACTCATATAAATTTAAACACCAACAGAGAGCACTCAAATATCTAGGGATAATGATATCACCACACCTACAAGAGTTAGCCCCTCTAAATTTCGACCCTTTGAAATGCCATATTACTGCTACCTTACACTCATGGTCCAATAAACCGGTCTCTTGATTGGGCAGGTTGAATGCCATTAAAATGGTGATACTCCCCAAAATCCTCTACGTCCTTCAAGCATTACCTATCCCTATCCCTGATTCCACCATGTACTCTTTGCAGAAACTCATCAACTCATACATCATAAACGCCCTTGGATCGATTCACAAACTCTATACTGACCCAGACTAGAAGAAGGACTAGGAGTCCCGAATATATTAATGTATCATTATGCAACCTTTATGACCAGAATGGTAGATTGGTGTAGACATGCTAATCATAAAGAATGGATAGGTTTAGAACATACACTCACACGGAAGGGTCAGTTGGGAGGTAGATGCTGGCTTGCAACAAAACTGAACAGAGCTGCTCAGAACTTCCCTTTTTAGTACAAGAAACATTTACTGTATGGGGGAAAATCTTAAGGAGTCACAAAACAATCTCCACTCCTTGTTCTCCTTTAACACCCCTTTTAGACAATCCCACAACTCCGTTCCAGCTCACATCCCATAAGACTGATAACCCTAGCCTTACTCAAGCGATACCCCATTATTTACTCTTACAGGACAGCAAACTAAAACCTAGAGAAGAGGTAACTGAGATTATAGGACCTGCCCTGCATAGTTGGCTTACATACCACCAACTTGCGCACTATTTCTCCACACATGCAGATAGACACAATCTGATCCGACCCCTGACTCCATTTGAATCCTTATGCTACCGCTCACTGCACCCTCCATCCTATGTTACCAGCTGGGAGAGGGAGCTTAATGACCAACAACCACCTAGCACATGGAAAATAATATACAAACAAATGAGCTCCTCAGCTTCCTCTATGAATATAGCGGAAATTAACATGAAACTCCTCAGTAGATGGAATTACACTTCTCACAGATTAGGGAGATTGTTCCCAAGATCTAATACCGACTGCTGGAGAGGATGTACACAATGAGGCACCTTTACACACTTATGGTGGTCATGCTCGATCGCACAAACATACTGGTCAGATATTAGAGAAGAAATAAAGTTAGTGATAGGGTCCTCGCTCCCACACTCCCCATGGATTTTTCTTTTTAACTTTATTCCTCAGATAACCTGTTCACTAAGACTTAAACTCCTTACTATAATGATTAATACGGCCAAAAGATACATCCCATACTACTGGAAACAGTCAACTTTACAAACCTTACAATTCTGGCGTGACAGGGTGTCTACTGCCATAGATTTAGAACAGTATCATTATGCAAAATTACACAAAACACAGGATTTTTTTTGTCACTCCGTCTGAAATGGGAAGAATATCTATACTCCTTACAACCTACTGCTGCTACAACTGCCCATCACTAAGATCCGCCACCTCTCCCTCCCTTTCTCCTCTTTTAACAATACTTGTTCAGAGACACATATAATATCCTAGACCTCTTTGCGAATCGACCGTCATCAACAGTCATACTCTTTTCTTCCATAATATGAACATAAATTTATAGATCTGTTAATATAACGTATCTTACTGTCACAGCTACAGAGATGTTTTTTGGATTCGTTATTTGTTTTGATTGTTTGTAAGTTATACTAAGAGGTATCAAGTTGCATATATGATGCATAGTGACTTACTAGACTGAAGTCTTAAAGGGACACTGTACCCAAATTTTTTCTTTCATGATTCAGATAGAGCATGCAATTTTAAGCAACTTTCTAATTTACTCCTATTATCAAATTTTCTTCATTCTATTGGTATCTTTATTTGAAAAGCAAGCATTTAAGTTTAGATGCTGGCCCATTTTTGGTGAAAAACCTGGGTTGTCCTTGCTGATTGGACAGCACCAATAAACAAGTGCTGTCCATGGTTCTTTACCACAAATTGGCTGGCTCCTTAGCTTAGATGCCTTCTTTTTCAAATAAAGAAAGCAAGAGAACAAAGAAAAATTGATAATAGGAGTAAATTAGAAAGTTGCTTAAAATTGCGTGCTCTATATGAATCACAAAAGAAAAAATTTGGGTTCAGTGTCCCTTTAACCCCTTAACGACCAAGGACGTACGCCACACGTCCTCAAAAAAAATACAGTTAATGACCGAGGACGTGTGGCGTACATCCTTGGTCTGGAAAGCAGCTGGAAGCGATCCTGCTCGCTTCCAGCTGCTTTCCGGTTATTGCAGTGATGCCTCGATATGGAGGCATCCTGCAATAACCCCCCTTGGCCATCCGATGCAGAGAGAGCCACTCTGTGGCCCTCTCTGCACCGGACATCGATGGCCGGTATCGTTGGTGGGTGGGAGCTTACGTGGGAGGCGGGTGGGCGGCCATCGATGCTCTGTGTGGAGTGGAGGGGGGCGGGACCTACGGGGGCGCGCACAGGGGGTGGTGGGTGGGCGCGTGCATGGGCAGGAGCGGGTGGGAACCGCTACACTACAGAAAAAAAAAAGTTAAAAGTTAAAAACACGAATACAGTAAAATGTAATCTAAGGGACCTGGAAGGGGTTGGGGGTTGGTCTCGGTGGGGGGGGGGGGGAAGCTACACTACAGAAAAGGGATTTTTTTTTAAAAAAAGGCACATTTTGTTACAAAACTGGGTACTGCCAGTACCCAAGATGGCGCACATTATTGCAGAGGGGAAGGGATAAAGAGCAGTTTGGTGGGGGATCAGTGAGGTTGGGGTCTAAGGGGGGATCCTACACATCAGCATATGTAAATATGCTTTTTTTTTTTTTTTTTTTTTTTAAAAAGGGCCAAATACCTTTTATTTTAGTACTGGCAGAGTTTCTGCCAGTACTTAAGATGGCGGGGACAATTGTGGGGTGGGGGAGGGAAGAGAGCTGTTTGGGAGGGATCAGGGGGTCTGATGTTTCAGGTGGGAGGCTGAGCTCTACACTAAAGCTAAAATTAACCCTGCAAGCTACATAATTAACCCCTTCACTGCTAGCCATAATACACGTGTGATGCGCAGCGGCCTTCTAATTACCAAAAAGCAATGCCAAAGCCATATATGTCTGCTATTTCTGAACAAAGGGGATCCCAGAGAAGCATTTACAACCATTTGTGCCATAATTGCAGAAGCTGTTTGTAAATAAGTTCAGTGAGAAACCTAAAATTGAGAAAAAATTTACGTTTTTTTTAAATTTGATCGCATTTGGCGGTGAAATGGTGGCATGAAATATACCAAAATTGGCCTAGATCAATACTTGGGGTTGTCTACTACACTGCACTAAAGCTAAAACTACCCCAAAAAGCTCCCTACATGCTCCCTAATTAACCCCTTCACTGCTGGGCATAATACACGTGTGGTGCGCAGTGGCAAAGGGGATCCCAGAGAAGAATTTACAACCATTTATGCCATAATTGCACAAGCTGTTTGTAAATAATTTAAGTTAGAAACCAAAATTTTGTGAAAAAAATTGTGAAAAGTGAACGATTTTTTGTATTTGATTGCATTTGGCGGTGAAATGGTGGCATGAAATATACCAAAATGGGCCTAGATCAATACTTTGGGTTGTCTACTAAAAAAAAAATATATACATGTCAATGGATATTCAGAGATTCCTGAAAGATATCAGTGCTCTAATGTAACTATCGCTAATTTTGAAAAGAAATTGTTTGGAAATAGCAAAGTGCTACTTGTATTTATGGCCCTATAGTTTACAAAAAAAGCAAAGCACATGTAAACATTGGGTATTTCTAAACTCAGGACAAAATTTAGAAACTATTTAGCATGGGTGTTTTTTGGTGGCTGTAGATGTGTAACAGATTTTGGGGGTCAAAGTTAGAAAAAGTGTGTTTTTTTTCCATTTTTTCCTCATATTTTATAATTTTTTTTATAGTAAATTATAAGATATGATGAAAATAATGGTATCTTTAGAAAGTCCATTTAATGGCGAGAAAAACGGTATATAATATGTGTGGGTACAGTAAATGAGTAAGAGGAAAATTACAGCTAAACACAAACACCTCAAAAATGTAAAAATAGCCTTGGTCCCAAACGGACAGAAAATGGAAAAGTGCTGTGGTCATTAAGGGGTTAAGCATGTTTGATAACGAGCGTCTTTGTCATCTGTGAACTATGAAAAGTAATTCGATCCTTCCCGGCACTCTGTTCTGTGACCAGTTTATTGTACTATCCAAAGTATTTGATCAACACTGCTTTGATATTGTGTAATGTATGCTTCAACTTGATATAATAAAGCTTTTTTGAAAATTAAAATAAATAAATAAATAAAACAATATTATTCATAGTTTTTAAGCTAAATGCCAAACTACTAAAACTGAAATGTCTGCACTGCACTGTATGATACAGCACTTGAAAACAATTGCATTCCTCTTATGAAAAGGCTAAATTATCACATTCATTTTCATAGCACTAAATAAGCTTTAGAAAAGTATCAAATGTGAAATAATCTTCATTCAGTCTGTTCAAGTCAAAAACATTAGCATAGTCTAATTTTCTTTTCACTCACAGCTAAAAACATACTGCTATGACAATGTATTCTTAAGTTGAATATGAGATCAAAGCTAAGCCTTTTTTATTTTAATAGTTTCAAATCTCCTTGTAAAAAAAAAAGACTTCAAGAGGAAAAGTTTTCATATATAGTTTACCATTACAACTTTTTTCAAAGTTATTAAACACAACACATTGGAACATTTTGCAATGTACAACTAAAACTTAAAATATTTAAGTGTATGTAGATTACCAAGACATCACGTTTGTGGGTAAAAGGGGCAGTTTTTGGGTCTCTTTTTAACACCAGATCCAAGTTCATTCTAAAAAAAAACAATGCTCATATAGAGTGCACATAGCATTATATGGCTCGTTTTATGGCTCTGTGCGGCAATGCACAATAACTTTTCCATGCCTTTACATTTCAATGTGTAGGAGAAGATTTGTAACTGAATGAGATTAGAGCAGTAGAGCAGCAGATGAGGAGCTATAAAGAAGTTAGAAGGAGCTGCCCAGGATGATTTCAAAAGGACAAAAAATAGTCACTCAAATATTAAAATATATATACCTGTGTGTGTGTATATATAGGCACTCACTGGGCGTTATATAAAAGTATCCTTTAATACAAATACTAAAACGACATAACGTTTCGGCACATCTCCTGCGCCTTTGTCAAATGTCACCCTAACAAATACAACCTAGCACCTAGATCACCTGTCATGAATATAAGAGATAGACTTGTTAATAGCCAATTTGTTCCATCCCCTTCTAAACACGATTGGATTAAAAAACACATACCTAATGGCAATTTTCCATGTGCCAAATGTGTGACATGTCAATATATATGAAAGAACCAAAGAGTTTTCTGGCAATTGTGAAAAAGAATTTCGAAAACATTTTTTCAATTGTAACACGCCCCAGATTTGATGTTGGCAAAACTAAGAAAATCTTCAAAGTTCGTATATTAGAGCATAGAGATGACATTAAAGGTGAGATCCAAACGAATAGTATAGCTAGACATTATCAAATAAAATTCAATAGTAATCCTGAATGTCTTAAATTTACAGGATTTGATAAGAATCCCTTGCATGGTAGAGGAGGGGACAATGACAAATGTCTCCTCCAAAAAGAATGTAGGTGGATATACACCCTGAATTCCCTATCCCCACTAGGATTGAATGAAAAATTACATATGGCCAGCTTCATAGGATAATTCTTTTAGTGATCCCCTTTTTATTGAACTGTCCCTGTTTTGATTGTAGCCAGCTTTAATAAAATGGCATATATATATTTGCATGCCTTGTTTTAGTGCAATCTTCTATAAATATGGTTTGAGCCCTTTTTGGCTATATTGGCATCCTAGATAAGGATAATATAGGGTTTTCACATAGAGATGTTTTTTGCCCTTGCTCCGTGTGCAGCCGTATCGGCTGCTTTCTTTGTAATAATTCTAAAAAAATATTTTCTCATGCATGGTTTTAGTGCATTCTGAATTTTGTACTCTACGTGGTTTGCCCCATTTAGTTTCATTGCAACAAAGTTTATTATATTGCCTATATGTCTGTATTTTCTAAGGTAATTCACAAGAAAGAAAGCATCCACCACATTTAGGGATAAAATCCAAACTTTAATCTTCCTTCGTTCAAAAATACACTCCAATAAAAGCAGGTTCACAAGGAAGTGGCAGCAACAAACAACATGCAGCAAATGGTGTGGCATTAATGGCTTACGCATTTCAGCTCAAAAGCCGTAGTCATAGCCTGCAGTACCTAGCGTCACACCTGTTAAAATAATGTATAATAACATTCTATTGGTTCAACAAAAACCCACCCCTTGCTATATCCGAAGTTAACTCTTACTTAACACGCATACACACACTTACTCATATTATCCTATACTCACTATACAAAATAGAATACATTTAAATAATTTTAAATAAAGAAACACTGTGACATTGGACAATGAGAATACCTGACAGTAACTGTATATACGATTTGAAAGATCTCATAAGTATAATGATTATTACATTATTTATACCAGGGCATATGCAAGTGAATTTTAAATTATCAATATAAATTCTAAATTGCAAAGCCCTTATCTAATACATACACTGAAAAAGGTCAGAGCTGATATTGATATTGGTAAAGTCATACTTAGTTAGTGAAACACACTTTGTTCCATAGGATAAAAAGAAAAGAAAACCTGGCAGTAACTATAAACAATTAACAATTTACAAGATCTTCAACATATTATTATCTATATTCTACATACCAGGACATATACGAGTAAATTATAGATTGTCAATGTAAATTCTAATTTGCAATACCCTTGTCTGATGCATACACTGAAAGATGTCAGAAATATTATTAATACTTATAAGGAAATATTATAGGTAGTGATCAGAAGTCTATCAGATATATTAAATATATATATATATATATATATATATATATATATATACATATATATTAGGACTCAGAATATATGCAGAGGTCAGAAGAATATATATGACTGTCTTAAATATTCTAGTTTACAACAGGGAGAAAACGATCACCTTCTTATCCCT
Source organism: Bombina bombina (assembly GCF_027579735.1). Taxonomy (NCBI): domain Eukaryota; kingdom Metazoa; phylum Chordata; class Amphibia; order Anura; family Bombinatoridae; genus Bombina; species Bombina bombina. Next base: position 158,388,033 of record NC_069504.1, on the reverse strand, counting down.
AGGGCAGACATTGCTCTCAAGGTCCCTATTCCCATATATTCATAATATCATATTTTGAATTAAGACCTTTAGGGATCCTGGTCCCTAGTACTAAAATCCAGTATGCCTCACACTTCTCCAAGATAAGATCCATATTGACCCCTCTTTTCGGTTTACTGATCTTTTCAATGGCACACCATGAGAAAAAGGCAAGATCACCTCCATGAAAAGTACCAAAATGTTGCACTATAGGTGTAGAGGACCTCGTAGTCTTAAAGGGGGATAGATGTTCCCTTATCCTCATGTTGACATCTCTGGAGGTGAGTCCAACATACTGGACTCTGCACTGGGCGCATTCAATGAGATATACCACATATTTAGGTGTACAATTCATACTTGATTTGATGTTATACACCTTTCCTGTTACAAAACTGGAGAATGTGGTAGTAATTTTGACAAAATCACAAGGTTTGCACTTAGTATGACCACATTTAAACATTTCTAAATGTTTCATCCATGAGCTTGCCGATGTTTGTATGGTAGGTAACATCATAGGAGATAAGATAGATCCCAATGTGGGAGTCTTCTTATAAAAGCATCTCAAACCCTTGTCTACAGTTGTCACCAATTTGTTATCAGCCTTCAGAATATCAAAGTGTTTCTGAACAATCGAACACACTGCTGGAAATTGACTACTATGATTTGTCACAAATGTAACACCTACAAACTTATTAATAGTTCTATTAGAAAGGTTTGACTCTAATAAATTCTCCCTAGATCTAGCTGACAGCTTTTTTAGCTTTCCATACTGCCCTGCAGGGATATTTCCTCTGTTTAAGTCTGTTCTAAATCCATGTCAAGTCTATTGTAATTGCTGGAATCAGAACAATTGCGTTTAAGCCTAATAAATTCGCCTTTTGCTATTGCTTGGGGAACATGTCTTGGATGGGAGCTAGTACTGTGCAGAACTGAGTTACCTGAGATAGGTTTTTATATGCCTTAGTTTTAATATTGCCATCAGATTGTCCTTATAAAGTAAGATCTAAGTAGTTGATACTCTTAGTATTAAACTCATAAGTGAATTCAAGACCCATATCATTGATATTAAGGTTATTCAAAAACTCATAAGCTTGAGAATAAGAGCCAGTCCAAATAAACAACAAATCGTCAATATATCTCTTATATAGAGATAGATGACTCCAATAAGGGTTGCTATCTCCAAAGATGCGAAAGAATTCCCAGGAACCCAGGTTAGTAAGACCCCCTCAAAATAGAAAAAATTGTGAGTTAGCAGAAAGCCAACAACCTATACTAAGTAGACCTTAAACTCCTCTAAGTAATCAGTTAAGTGCTCTAGAAAAAAGCAAATGGCTTTGAGTTCCTTATTATGAGGTATACAAGAGTATAACGAAACTGCATCTACAGTAAGCCATTTGCTTTCCTCTGTCCACTTGACCTCATTAATTGTATTCAGCACATGTTTGGTGTCCCTTAAATGAGAAATCAAAGAAGTGACCAATGGCTGTAAAATGCAATATGTCCATTCTGAAAGATTGCAAAGAGGGGAATTAACCCCACTCACAATTGGACGCCCTTTCACATTAGCCAGAGACTTATGTCCTTTGGGGAAGTGGTGGAACAGGGGAATCCTGTGATTATCAGGTAGCAAATATTGTGAGGTAGCTACATCCAGGAACCCCTGTTCCACCCCTTCATCCGAGATCTCCCTGAGTTCCAATGTAAATATGTGAGTGGGGTCCCCTTTCAACACAGAGTATTCTTTAATCTTGTAAATTGTTAATTGTTTATAGTTATTGCCAGGTTTTCTTTTCTTTTTATCCTATGGAACAAAGTGTGTTTCACTAACTAAGTATGACTTTACCAATATCAATATCAGCTCTGACCTTTTTCAGTGTATGTATTAGATAAGGGCTTTGCAATTTAGAATTTATATTGATAATATAAAATGTGCTCGCATATGTCCTGGTATAAATATTGTAATAATCATTATACTTATTAGATCTTTCAAATCGTATATACAGTTACTGTCAGATATTCTCATTGTCCAATGTCACAGTGTTTCTTTATTTAAAATTATTCAAATGTATTCTATTTTGTATAGTGAGTATAGGATAATATGAGTAAGTGTGTGTATGCGTGTTAAGTAAGAGTTAACTTCGGATATAGCAAGGGGTGTGTTTTTGTTGGACCAATAGAATGTTATTATACATTATTTTAACAGGTATGACTCTAGGTACTGCAGGCTATGACTACGACTTTCAAGCTGAAACGTGTAAGCCATTAGTGCCACACCATTTGCTGCATCTTGTGTGTTGCTGCCACTTCCTTGTGAACCTGCTTTTATTGGAGTAAATGAAGGAAGATTAAAGTTTGGATTTGATCCCTAAATGTGGTGGATGCTTTCTTTCTTGTGAATTGACCTGTCTGCCAGTTCATTCACCACATTCTACAGTGTCAGGGAGGGTGTGAGCAGGTGCTGTAGTGCTATTGGATGAGAGGAACGGATGAGAGGATAGATGTTCCCTTATCCTCATGTTGACATCTCTGGAGGTGAGTCCAACATACTGGACTCTGCACTGGGCGCATTCAATGAGATATACCACATATTTAGGTGTACAATTCATACTTGATTTGATGTTATACACCTTTCCTGTTACAAAACTGGAGAATGTGGTAGTAATTTTGACAAAATCACAAGGTTTGCACTTAGTATGACCACATTTAAACATTTCTAAATGTTTCATCCATGAGCTTGCCGATGTTTGTATGGTAGGTAACATCATAGGAGATAAGATAGATCCCAATGTGGGAGTCTTCTTATAAAAGCATCTCAAACCCTTGTCTACAGTTGTCACCAATTTGTTATCAGCCTTCAGAATATCAAAGTGTTTCTGAACAATCGAACACACTGCTGGAAATTGACTACTATGATTTGTCACAAATGTAACACCTACAAACTTATTAATAGTTCTATTAGAAAGGTTTGACTCTAATAAATTCTCCCTAGATCTAGCTGACAGCTTTTTTAGCTTTCCATACTGCCCTGCAGGGATATTTCCTCTGTTTAAGTCTGTTCTAAATCCATGTCAAGTCTATTGTAATTGCTGGAATCAGAACAATTGCGTTTAAGCCTAATAAATTCGCCTTTTGCTATTGCTTGGGGAACATGTCTTGGATGGGAGCTAGTACTGTGCAGAACTGAGTTACCTGAGATAGGTTTTTATATGCCTTAGTTTTAATATTGCCATCAGATTGTCCTTATAAAGTAAGATCTAAGTAGTTGATACTCTTAGTATTAAACTCATAAGTGAATTCAAGACCCATATCATTGATATTAAGGTTATTCAAAAACTCATAAGCTTGAGAATAAGAGCCAGTCCAAATAAACAACAGATCGTCAATATATCTCTTATATAGAGATAGATGACTCCAATAAGGGTTGCTATCTCCAAAGATGCGAAAGAATTCCCAGGAACCCAGGTTAGTAAGACCCCCTCAAAATAGAAAAAATTGTGAGTTAGCAGAAAGCCAACAACCTATACTAAGTAGACCTTAAACTCCTCTAAGTAATCAGTTAAGTGCTCTAGAAAAAAGCAAATGGCTTTGAGTTCCTTATTATGAGGTATACAAGAATATAACGAAACTGCATCTACAGTAAGCCATTTGCTTTCCTCTGTCCACTTGACCTCATTAATTGTATTCAGCACATGTTTGGTGTCCCTTAAATGAGAAATCAAAGAAGTGACCAATGGCTGTAAAATGCAATATGTCCATTCTGAAAGATTGCAAAGAGGGGAATCAACCCCACTCACAATTGGACGCCCTTTCACATTAGCCAGAGACTTATGTCCTTTGGGGAAGTGGTGGAACAGGGGAATCCTGTGATTATCAGGTAGCAAATATTGTGAGGTAGCTACATCCAGGAACCCCTGTTCCACCCCTTCATCCGAGATCTCCCTGAGTTCCAATGTAAATATGTGAGTGGGGTCCCCTTTCAACACAGAGTATTCTTTAATCTTGTAAATTGTTAATTGTTTATAGTTATTGCCAGGTTTTCTTTTCTTTTTATCCTATGGAACAAAGTGTGTTTCACTAACTAAGTATGACTTTACCAATATCAATATCAGCTCTGACCTTTTTCAGTGTATGTATTAGATAAGGGCTTTGCAATTTAGAATTTATATTGATAATATAAAATGTGCTCGCATATGTCCTGGTATAAATATTGTAATAATCATTATACTTATTAGATCTTTCAAATCGTATATACAGTTACTGTCAGATATTCTCATTGTCCAATGTCACAGTGTTTCTTTATTTAAAATTATTCAAATGTATTCTATTTTGTATAGTGAGTATAGGATAATATGAGTAAGTGTGTGTATGCGTGTTAAGTAAGAGTTAACTTCGGATATAGCAAGGGGTGTGTTTTTGTTGGACCAATAGAATGTTATTATACATTATTTTAACAGGTATGACTCTAGGTACTGCAGGCTATGACTACGACTTTCAAGCTGAAACGTGTAAGCCATTAGTGCCACACCATTTGCTGCATCTTGTGTGTTGCTGCCACTTCCTTGTGAACCTGCTTTTATTGGAGTAAATGAAGGAAGATTAAAGTTTGGATTTGATCCCTAAATGTGGTGGATGCTTTCTTTCTTGTGAATTGACCTGTCTGCCAGTTCATTCACCACATTCTACAGTGTCAGGGAGGGTGTGAGCAGGTGCTGTAGTGCTATTGGATGAGAGGAACGGATGAGAGGATAGATGTTCCCTTATCCTCATGTTGACATCTCTGGAGGTGAGTCCAACATACTGGACTCTGCACTGGGCGCATTCAATGAGATATACCACATATTTAGGTGTACAATTCATACTTGATTTGATGTTATACACCTTTCCTGTTACAAAACTGGAGAATGTGGTAGTAATTTTGACAAAATCACAAGGTTTGCACTTAGTATGACCACATTTAAACATTTCTAAATGTTTCATCCATGAGCTTGCCGATGTTTGTATGGTAGGTAACATCATAGGAGATAAGATAGATCCCAATGTGGGAGTCTTCTTATAAAAGCATCTCAAACCCTTGTCTACAGTTGTCACCAATTTGTTATCAGCCTTCAGAATATCAAAGTGTTTCTGAACAATCGAACACACTGCTGGAAATTGACTACTATGATTTGTCACAAATGTAACACCTACAAACTTATTAATAGTTCTATTAGAAAGGTTTGACTCTAATAAATTCTCCCTAGATCTAGCTGACAGCTTTTTTAGCTTTCCATACTGCCCTGCAGGGATATTTCCTCTGTTTAAGTCTGTTCTAAATCCATGTCAAGTCTATTGTAATTGCTGGAATCAGAACAATTGCGTTTAAGCCTAATAAATTCGCCTTTTGCTATTGCTTGGGGAACATGTCTTGGATGGGAGCTAGTACTGTGCAGAACTGAGTTACCTGAGATAGGTTTTTATATGCCTTAGTTTTAATATTGCCATCAGATTGTCCTTATAAAGTAAGATCTAAGTAGTTGATACTCTTAGTATTAAACTCATAAGTGAATTCAAGACCCATATCATTGATATTAAGGTTATTCAAAAACTCATAAGCTTGAGAATAAGAGCCAGTCCAAATAAACAACAGATCGTCAATATATCTCTTATATAGAGATAGATGACTCCAATAAGGGTTGCTATCTCCAAAGATGCGAAAGAATTCCCAGGAACCCAGGTTAGTAAGACCCCCTCAAAATAGAAAAAATTGTGAGTTAGCAGAAAGCCAACAACCTATACTAAGTAGACCTTAAACTCCTCTAAGTAATCAGTTAAGTGCTCTAGAAAAAAGCAAATGGCTTTGAGTTCCTTATTATGAGGTATACAAGAGTATAACGAAACTGCATCTACAGTAAGCCATTTGCTTTCCTCTGTCCACTTGACCTCATTAATTGTATTCAGCACATGTTTGGTGTCCCTTAAATGAGAAATCAAAGAAGTGACCAATGGCTGTAAAATGCAATATGTCCATTCTGAAAGATTGCAAAGAGGGGAATCAACCCCACTCACAATTGGACGCCCTTTCACATTAGCCAGAGACTTATGTCCTTTGGGGAAGTGGTGGAACAGGGGAATCCTGTGATTATCAGGTAGCAAATATTGTGAGGTAGCTACATCCAGGAACCCCTGTTCCACCCCTTCATCCGAGATCTCCCTGAGTTCCAATGTAAATATGTGAGTGGGGTCCCCTTTCAACACAGAGTATTCTTTAATCTTGTAAATTGTTAATTGTTTATAGTTATTGCCAGGTTTTCTTTTCTTTTTATCCTATGGAACAAAGTGTGTTTCACTAACTAAGTATGACTTTACCAATATCAATATCAGCTCTGACCTTTTTCAGTGTATGTATTAGATAAGGGCTTTGCAATTTAGAATTTATATTGATAATATAAAATGTGCTCGCATATGTCCTGGTATAAATATTGTAATAATCATTATACTTATTAGATCTTTCAAATCGTATATACAGTTACTGTCAGATATTCTCATTGTCCAATGTCACAGTGTTTCTTTATTTAAAATTATTCAAATGTATTCTATTTTGTATAGTGAGTATAGGATAATATGAGTAAGTGTGTGTATGCGTGTTAAGTAAGAGTTAACTTCGGATATAGCAAGGGGTGTGTTTTTGTTGGACCAATAGAATGTTATTATACATTATTTTAACAGGTATGACTCTAGGTACTGCAGGCTATGACTACGACTTTCAAGCTGAAACGTGTAAGCCATTAGTGCCACACCATTTGCTGCATCTTGTGTGTTGCTGCCACTTCCTTGTGAACCTGCTTTTATTGGAGTAAATGAAGGAAGATTAAAGTTTGGATTTGATCCCTAAATGTGGTGGATGCTTTCTTTCTTGTGAATTGACCTGTCTGCCAGTTCATTCACCACATTCTACAGTGTCAGGGAGGGTGTGAGCAGGTGCTGTAGTGCTATTGGATGAGAGGAACGGAAGACGTTATTGGGCGGTACCTGAGCGATGTGGATACCTACGAGGACGCTAAGCCGAACCAGTGAAGAAGCGAGTGCATTCTGAAAGGTAATTTTAGATACTGATTTGACAGATCCAGGTTGAGCAAACATCCCTGCACGTGCACTACACACCTTTACCTTTAATGGGACTGTTAACTAATTTGTCTAAATATTTTGCACATCATTATTGCATTGATGGACTGTTGTTATCCAGAGTTTCTTTTCTTTTTACTCTTTGTATTTTCTAAGGTAAAGAATGTTTACTATTCAATTTGTGGGTGGAGTAAACATGGTTGAAAACTCCAATTCAGGGATAGGATCCAAAAGCCCGGAGGAAGCCCCGTCTATCATTTTGACGTTAGGGGTGAAACGTGCGTAGGCATTGGACAACAGGATCACGTGATGTAACCCATACGAGGAAGTATGCTGTTTGTAGACGCCACAGGACACTGGCATTCTATCCAAAGGCTCCAGAATTTCACTGGGACTGAGCCTGGATATCAGATAAGTTTTGCAAAACACCATTGACACTGTATATGATGTTTACAATCTTGGAAAATTGCATAGTTCAATCCAGCAGGTCTCTTACAAATACCTCAATGTGGAGGGTCATATAATTTAAGACCCGTTTTTGTAGAGAATGACTGTTGAAATTTATGGAGGATAAAGAACTTTCCTATATACTTTATTAAGATTGGTTTGCATTTTATATCTTTAGATTTGTGTATGGTATAATTGTTTGCAACTATTATAGCCTTGGTGCCATACTGACCACTGTATATACCTTTAAGATGTCATGCACCACTTAGAGCCCTAAATCGAACCTGTCCAGTTTTTGCTCCCTGATATTTATCTAGGGGTTACTGTGTGCAGCTGGGGTGTAGTTGTTGTGATGCACTATAAAAGGAAGGTTACATGACCTAAATCGGCATAGGTTTTATGTGCATAACATAAGGGTTATTTCTGTTACTCATGTGTTTTTAGCAATGTATATTGGCAATGTATGTTGTTTGTGAAATGTGTCATATGTACATACTGATGTTACTATACCACCAATAATTTGAGGTATATATATCCCACATTTGACCACACGATATGCGTCATTATTATGTGACCATAATAAATATTCCTATTTTTATTGTTTAAAAGAATGCTTGATTCCCTATCTTTTTTAATGGTACAGTTGATAAGATGTCCCATTCTCTTTTTCTTATAGTTTATGTTTTCATTTAATCATATAGGGCCTGCACTATAAATTTGAAGTTACAATACTTTACTAATTATATTCTCATTTATAGCGGCCATTTGTTCTCTATACTATATTTTTTATTGTCATATCTATACCTTTTAGATTTGGGTGGATACCCTGATTAAGGTCTCTTTTAGAGATTTAGGTTGTTGAGATAGTAAATTATTATTGATTCTGGATAATTTGTTTATAGGATATATAACATAAAATGGTGTTTACTATGTCTGATGCAACATGGGAGGCAGAACTTTCTGCTACTTTTTTGATGAATAACACATTAAAGAGCAAGGCCAAGGAAGGGGAAAACATCAAACAAATTTGAGCCTTTAAAACCTACAAACAACTCCTTATGAAACCAGTTAGATTGAGGGTGGAGTCTTCTAGCCTTGAGAACTATATACAAAATGAAATTATTCCTAGGGGTCTGATACTGAAGCTAGACCCAGGTACTAATCTAAGGGAGGATGAAGGTGGTTAGGCTTTTATAGAAGATTGGAATACTAGTATATTAGAATGTTCCATCATCCTTATGAAGAAAATGGTGGTCAGAAATAAAATAAAACTAAATTAGAGGTGGATGAGGCCCTAAAAAGTGTTAACAGCTTTGAATGTAACTCTAATTTTGCCAAACTTAATAGTGAAATGAAAGATCAAATAGCTAGAATGCAATCTGAAATTAAATTAAGAAAAGGAAGAAAATTGGTAAGTAATCAAGAAGATTATAAGAAGTAACTAGTCTATTCTTATAGGCAGGCTTGTGGCTCTTATGATTCAGGGACAGACTGTTCAGATTCGGAACAAGATGATCAATCCTCAAAAAAAAGGGGCACGTCCTGGCCCCAGAACCTCGCAGGAAGTAGAGGGGCCAGAAGAGAAGGAATAGGGACAGATTCAGATACTGGAGGAAGACGGTATCCTTACCGCCAAACGAGGTACAGAGATTACAATCAGAGCCTGGAGAGGCCTCAAAACTTCTGCCCACGAGGACGGAGAGACTGCAGACCTTATTGAATTCTCCTGACTTGAACAATAATCTTCAAGTGATTAATCTTTCTACATTTAAGCTAAACAATGCACATTTGAGTGTTCTTAAAAAAGGACTGTCATTTTGCCCCATTGAGTGGCTAGGACAAGTTCGAATTTTTGAAAGATCTGAATAGATTTGCACAGAGATTAGTATTTTCCCAAATGTTTAAAAATAAGGCTAAGAATGTGATTGATGATTTGAGCCTTACTACTGAGGATAGACTAGCTTTACAAGATCTTAAAGAACTCTATCAAGAATCAAACACACAGATTGAGGATTCTCCTGTATCTGGGGGATCCTCTTCCTTCAAACAGACTTCAGAATTTAAAAAGAGATTGACATTCATGCCGCAACTTTCTACTTCTCCTCCTGTTAATTTATTTGTTAAACTTGTTTAACGAGATATTCATAATATATTGTTTACTGGAGTTGTCAATCACAACTTGACAAGAAAAGAAAGGAAAGCTCTAATTGAGCTTAAAGGGACACTCAATCAAAATTAAACTTTCACTATTTGGGTAGAGCATGTCATTTTAAACAACTTTCCAATTTACTTTCATTAACAAAATGTGCACAGTCTTTTTACATTTAAACTGTTTGAGTCACCAGATCTCACTGAGCATGTGCAAGAATAAGTGTGTATGCATTTGTGAATGGCTGATGGCTGTCACATGGTACGTGTATGCATTTGTGACTGGCTGATCACTGTCACGTGGTACAGGGGGTGGAAAAAGACATAACTTTTAAAATTGTCAGAAAAAAAAAATCTACTACTCATTTGAAGTTCAGACTAAGTGCTATTGCATTGTCTTTTTATCTTGCATTTGTTGATTATGCAAATATACTGTGTTGACTGGTCCTTTAAGGAAGCTCCTAATGCAGTGATAAAACCTACGGATAAGGGGGGCAATGTTGTCCTTTGGGATGAAATTCTATACTGCATGGAAGTAAAAAGACAATTATTGGATAAGGAACAATATCTTAGGCTAACTTATAATCCCCTATGTAGCCTTAAATTAAATTTGTTTAAAATCTTGAACAACGCTAGATGTGAAGGTATTATTACTGTTACTGAATTTAAATATCTCTTTGTTGAATGCCGATTTTCTATTGCATTTTCAGAACCCACCGGGTCGCCCGATTATTATGGGCATAGGTAGCCTAACTGAAAACATAGGCAACTATGTCGATTTTTTTCTTCATCCTTTTCTATCTACCCTTCCGTCTTTTGTTTTGGATACCTAGGATTTATTAAGAAAAGTCAATAACATGACTGTTCTTAAAGGAGCTATTTTGGTATCTTTGGATGTTGAGAGTTTGTACTCGTCCATTCCTCATGAAGTTGGAACAACAGCCTGCAAAGATTTTCTTTCTAGCAGAGGTCCTAACTTTAAACAACACGCAGATCATGATCATCAAATTGCTGAGATAATATAAAATAATGTGTATATGTTTGATGATAATATATTCAAACAGTTAAGAGGCACTGCTATGGGCACTGTTCAGAAGCCATACCAAAGAGCTCCTCCACATACAGTGTACTTTTGTGATATTAAAGTACAAATTGGGGATTTTTTTTTCACCCACTTTCACCTCCTCTAATATCCAGCTACTTGGGGACTTCTCTCCTCATTGATATAAGGAACTGCTTCTCTTACGGAGGATCCGGACATCTAACTCTATCTATCAGACGCAACCTCTCTAAACCGCGATAGCAGTCCTGCCTCCAAAGCCAAGCAAAGCAAAGCCAAGATTACCATTTAGCTCTGGAGGGTCGGGGATCCGCTCCGGAGCCTAACAGGACCCGCTTCAACACTGAACTTAGGGGCAACAGAGTGTTCGCACATCGGAACGGCTGGAAAGCAACAGTGAGTACAACCTGAATAGCCACTTACTGTTAGTGCCGCACAACACACATAGAGCTCCCACAGTACAGGAGAGATTAAAACCTGATCCAAGCTGACCACCGCAGTGACACTAGGTCTCAGAAAAGGCTGGAGAGGTTTTGGCGCGAAGCGCCATCTTGCATGTTTGCCCCGCTCACTGTGACAGCTAATCACTAATAGCCCAGAGCAGATACACTCCGCAGCAGCAGCGCTAACAGGGGCACACTAAGGAAATATCCCTCGCCTTCTGCAGCACACATAGGCCTATTCAGAAGCTTCTATGAAATACCGCTAGCCTGGATATAATTTATGATTGCTCTCCCCACATGGAAACTGCTCCATACACGGTGTAATCTTACAGCATTGCAGGGGGCTCCTACACTCAGAACATACTTGAGAGAGTTTCCAGAAGCTTACAGTTTTATGAATATTGGCCCATATCTGTACACTCCACTACAACAGCTAGGGCTAAAACCAGACTTGGGCTGTGCAAACTACAGGGCACAGGTGTGAAGACGGGCTAAATCACAATACAATAACAAGGCCTACAAAGAGATCACAGTCTCCCTCACACATACAAATAAGACAGCAGGGCCAATAAACTCGCTGGGGCAGGACTGTTGTGCTTTTGTTTTCATTCATATAAAGCCCAGCATTTGTAGGATGCCCCTTTTTGCATATTAGCTTGAGCCATATATTTATAGGAACCTGCAATCTTATTCTGCCCTTTTACCACTATTATTCACTTGCAGCACTACTCCTGTAGTCATTTGTATATACTACCTGCAAACTCAAAAAAGATATCACACAGTAAGCCACGATACTAAGTAACTTTGAGGCTCCCTCACATATCACCTGCTGTGGTACCCCATACTGTGAGACATCTGTGCTGATCTCCTCTGAAGCACCCGGCTCTCATATATGATTCAGGGGTAAAACCAGGGTAAGGCTGACAAATATAAGGACTTGCCATCCTGTGGCTGAGTTAACGCTAAACGCCCTATGCTATAACTCCATCCTTTACATGAGTAACTGGCCCCTTCACACCAGCAACCTCTGAAGTTACATACCTACTCACCAAAGGTGATCTTGCTGGCAATCTGATATATTAAGCCCTCTATTACTTTGCTCTCCCTTCCTTTTGGGCTGTCATCCCTACTGAACATGGAGTAAGCCCTCCTAGGCCATCCCCGACTGCCTACCACTCGGTGTCAAGAGCCAAACTACCAACGCTTCTGCTTCAATCACTCACCCTGGACATTGATTTGTCTACTGAGACTAACCTATCCTCCAGTTCCCCTACTCTACATCTATAATGTCACAATCTGCCAGAAAGAAAAATAAGCATACACTCCCACTTAAAAAGACTGTAATTGACCACTTTGGGGCCACAAATACAACGCCTATGAGCATGTTTGAGCCGCCTGACTCACCTAGATCTGATATTTCTGAGTTAACCTCAGCTGCCATGCAAAATATTCAGCAATCTTCACCTGAGGAGGTTACTCCCACTTTTATCAGGGACTCTTTAAGAACTCTATTAGATAAACATCATGCCTCATTTACTGCCAAATTGGCAGCTTCTACTGCTGAACTAAAAAAGGAAATCTCCTCAACAAATGAGAGAATGGAATCCTTGGAAAAGAGGCAAGAAGATCTATCCACGGAACAATCTAACCTCCTCAACTTTGCTCAGCGCTTGTCAGATCACTTTGATGTTGTGGAGGACAAAATTGCGGACTTAGAAGACAGATCTCGGCGCAATAATCTCAGGATCCGAGGTGTGCCCGAGACTGTCTCCACTACTGACTTACAGCCATTTTTACTAGAGCTGTTCCACGCTCTGGCCCCTCCAGCCTCAAGGTCAGAAGATCAAATAGACCGAGCGCACCGTTCCCTTAAACCCAAAGGCTTACCGGATGATCAACCTAGAGACGTAATAGTATGCCTCCATTACTTCACCTACAAGGAGCGTATACAAAGAGCCCACTTCCAAAAGCCGGTGTTGCCGGACTAGTTAAAAAAACTGCAAATATTTCCCGACTTGTCCGTGCGAACCCTCCAGAAGAGAAAAACTTTTACTGATATCACAACCACACTCAGGAGGAATAATATTAGATATAGATGGGGGTACCCCATTAAGCTCTTGGTCTTTAAGGACAATCAAGTATTCACCATCCTACAACCAACTAGAGGCTATGAATACCTTCAACAGTGGAATCTACTCCCGACTAGCAAAGGCAATTCAAAGCCACAACATAGTCAGCTACGAGCCTCTGCAGAAGAATGGACGGCTCCAACTAACTCACAGCACCGTCAATCTTCTCCAAGCGCCAACAGACCCACCGACCCAGAGTGGGCGGCTGAAGTACTTCAAAATTCTTCTCACCGCACTCAAATAGAACCCAAACAATGGTCAGCCCTTCCACAGAGACACAGATCTGGCTCCTCCTCCTCTTAAGATGGCCAATTCACCTAAAGAATATCAGTTGACACAAACAAATTTGACCTCCTGTTCCAGAGAACTTCAGCAACCTGCTACTGTTTGACCTCATCCCTGTGCCAATAAGTATATGCTAATACTGTCTTTCTTTTCATATTGTCCTTATTTGATGAGTGTATTGCTGTTATGTTGTGTTCCCCTACAGGTTTACCTATGGACCTCTATTTTTTATAACCAAATCACCCTATAATTCTGGTCACACAATCTAGTCAATATAGACTAACACCTTTAAACCCATTATAACACCATACTTGGACCTTGGACTTCCTCCTTACTCTAACCAGACTAATTAAACACAGGCTCCACCTGTTCAATACGGCCTGCTCTACCTGGTTATATTACAACTGCCAGGAAACCTTCATGGCTAGTGCTTTATTGTCTATAATTCTAGAGGGGTGTCCCCTATAGGGGCCACACACCTCATATAATTCATGTCTCTTACCTTGTAGCCAGCAGAGCAGTCTTCTGGACTTTTTCTTTTGGACTCTATGTATTGTCAAATATGATATTGGTGTACAAAAATGGCTTCTCATGTAATTACTACTCTTATCTGTTGATTGTGGGAGGATACTATAATGCCTGATAGGACACATAGGTTAGGCTTATACAGAGCTCAGTACGCACCACTGACGACATCCCATAACGCCTATTCATATAGCCTAATACAACTGTTTTCCACTTAGGCTATCAACCACTATTATCACCTAAAACAACTTGAACAAGACCAGGTAACCCGGGTCCTGGTTCATCAATGTTTAGTTTGACAAAGCAGACAGAGACGTCTGTCTAACCATAACACTCAAATAGTCCTTCACTAAGTGGTATTGGTTCGAAGATCCCTGACACACATACACTTCATCATCCTAGTTATTATTATTATTATTATTATTCTACATCACCACCCCCACTATCTCAAAGTAGCGCCGCACCATACCCACCACTGTCCCCTTAGGTAGGCATCCATACTACCATAGACCAGCAAATTTAGAACCAGGGTGGGCAATGTACGCAATTCATACATTGTTTGAAGTTCTTGTTGAAATACTGTTATGCTGACTATTTCTTGAAATATGTGTTACTGTTATGTTATCTAGTTCCTCTTATCACTTCTACCCACCTCCCTCACGACTTCTTCCTTCCCCCCTGAAGCAGTCTCACCCCAACCCCATGTTACTTTAAATTTACCACCTTTTGATACACTGACCATATTCCTACAACCTACAATTACTGGCAGGCGACTAGGCCTTCCCACCCACAGTAAGCCCCAATTTGACTAAGGCTAGCTCCAATCCCCTGTTGCTGTTGTTAGTGTTATAACCTTTATATTGCAACTCCCTATGAAACACTCAATACTTTGGCTTACACCCCACAGCTCCCCACCCCCCCACCACTGTTACTTTTATCTGTGTAAAATACCCCCCTCTGAAGGGGGTCTACCTAAGCGTTTTTCTTGTGTATACCGCAACCAATTATTTATGAATGCAACCATTGTAATACAGTTTGTTAATTTCTCTTTTCTTTGCAGCAGGTGACCTACATTCCATCTACTTAGTACCCCGCCCCCCATATATACCTTTCCCACATCTTCCCCTTTGTTCTCTCCTCAATCCCCCCCCTCCCTTCCCCTTTTTCTTCTTCTTTTTTTTTTTCTCTCCCCCCCTTCCTCTGAACTAACCCGAGTCCCAGAGATGTCCCTCGTCTGCACATCCCTAAATGTGAGGGGTCTTAATACCCCGAACAAAAGAAGTAGACTATTGAACTACCTAAATCATGTAAAATCTAAAGTTGCCTTTTTACAAGAAACCCATTGGGTTCAGGGAATGCCCACACCTTTACACTGTAACAATTTTCCAATAATTGAGACAGCCTCTTATGACACTAAGTCGCGAGGTGTAGCAATTATGATTCACAAATCAGTGCTCTTTGAAAAAATTAGCTCCTCTTCTGACCCTAAGGGTAGATACCTCATCTTGAATTGCAAGTTGGATAGCATCCCATATACCTTGGCTAGCTACTATGCTCCCAACTCGGATCAGACCAAAATGCTCAGGAAATTTCTAAAACTTCTTGCCTCTAGGAAGTCCCAAAACCTTTTACTAGCAGGTGATTTCAACATGATTACAGACACCTCTTTAGATAGGCGCTCTCCTAAATTCAAACCATGTGACCCCCAAACCTCGCGATCTGCCAGGCAATTTAATAACCTTCTTGCACAATATAACCTATTTGATATCTGGAGATCCCATCATCCCACAGCAAGAGATTACTCCTACTATTCTGCGGTACACAATACTTACACCAGAATTGATCATGTCTATTGCGAGCCAAGACTTTTTGATCTCGTCCAGCAGGTCTCCATGCCGGGATGCCCCTGGTCTGATCACTCCCCGGTTCAGTTCTCCTTAAAAGCCTCATCCAATATGTCCCATAGGGTCTCCTGGAGACTCCCAGAGCATTTACTCTCAACTCCAGAGCAGATCCTGTTTCTCCAAAAGAATATAGTAGAGTTTCTACAAATAAATGACAATGCGTCTGTAAACGACTTCTGCTTGTGGAACACGCTTAAAGCTTTTGTTAGAGGCTTATTTTTTAAATTAAAGGCTGATCATAACAAACAGCAGGGGGGCTTACTGTCACAGTTGCACTCCAACCTCCGATCTCTCATGACCTCTCACATGACTTCTCTAGACCCACAGATCCTCCTGCAAATAGAGGACACCAAATCAAAAATAGAAGCCTTAGAACTCAAGCGATATCAGTCACAGGTTCATCGGTTTCAGCAAACTTTTTATGCCAAAGGCAACAAGGCAGACCGCCTATTGGCAAATAAGCTTAGGCAGCGCACCGCAGAAGCCTGTATTCCCTATATAAGGACACCACAGGGCACTGTTCGCCTTCCAGGGGATATAGGGAATGCCTTTGCACATTACTACTCTTCCCTCTATAATTTACAAAACTCACCAGAAACCCCTACACCGTCCTCCCAACTTATCCGGGATTTCTTGAAGACTCTATCTTTACCAACTCTATCTGAATCTCAAAAACTAGCGTTAGATTCTCCTATTACCAATGAAGAAGTGACATTGGTTATCAAATCTTTAAAACCCAATAAGTCCCCTGGTCCTGACGGATACAGCGCTCTCTTTTACAAATCCTTTTCTATGCAGCTCTCCCCCTTACTTACCAGAATATGTTCGCTTGCTAGACAAACTAGTTCCCTCCCCCCAGAAATGCTTGAAGCGGTTATAGTGACAATTCCAAAACCAGGGAAGACACCGGACAGGTGTGAACACTTCCGCCCTATCTCATTAATCAACACGGATGTCAAAATCCTAGCTAAGGTTATGGCCGTAAGACTCAATCGCATTCTCACGTCACTTATCAATGTAGACCAGGTGGGCTTCACCCCAGGCAGGGAGGGGCCGGATAATACCCGTAGGTTGCTCAATATCTTCTTTGAGGCCAAACAAAAACTCATCCCCTGCACTGCGCTGGCCCTAGACGCTGAAAAAGCCTTTGATAGGGTGAATTGGTTGTATATGTTTGAAGTCCTCTACCATTTCGGCTTTCCACCCAGTTTTATATCTTGTATTAGGTCGCTATACTCAACCCCCTCGGCCTCAGTCAAAGGCCTAGGCTTTCGCTCTTTGACTTTTCAAATTACTAACGGCACCCGGCAGGGCTGCCCTCTCTCTCCGCTGATTTTCGCACTGGTTATGGAACCGCTTGCGGAGGCCATCAGAAGAGACCAGGGGATTGTGGGTGTTGAGATTGAAGGAACCACACAAAAGACTGCAGTGTTTGCGGATGATCTCACTATCTTTTTAAGCGACCCGGTCCGGTCTCTCCCCAACTTATTTAAATTGCTAAACAATTTCAGCCATCTTAGTTACTACAAGTTAAACCTCAACAAGACTGATGCCTATGCCATCAACTTAGATGATCACGACTCTTCAAGCGACTTTTCCATTCAATTGGTCCAAGCAGAAAATTAAACACCTAGGTGTCTACCTCTCCTCTAACATGTCCACTATCATCGAATCCAATTTCTACCCGCTGCTACAGCAATTCCAGAAGAGCGCAGCTACATGGAGTGTGCCCTGCATATCTTGGCTGGGCCGTGTGGCGGCGTTTAAAATGGTACTACTCCCTAAGCTGACCTACCTTTTTCGCTCACTTCCTATTCCAGTACCTAAATCCCTTATTGGCAAATTCCAACAAGTTTGCAACAAGTTTATATGGAGAAACAAACACCCCAGAGTAGCTACTCGAATCATGCAGCAACTGATTTGCAATGGGGGTGCTGGCGCCCCCAACATTGCCACCTACCATGAAGCCTTGCGTCTAGCACACATCCTCACTTGGAACACCACCTCTGCCCCTAGTGGTTGGCAGGCATTGGAACAAGCCACCCTGCCTAACCCCTTATCACTTCCAGATCTTATCTGGCTTCCTAAGCATGTTAGGTCCACATATAACATATATAATACCATTATCCTACACTCTCTACATTTCTGATATAAGCTGCGCTCTCTAAAACAAATAGCCCCACACCCTTCCCCCATACATTCCCTTTCGGGACTTCTTTAGCTCTTAGGGACTCACACCCGCAACTCTGGCAAGAAAGTGGCATTACTCTCATAGCTGACTTGTTTCCCAGAGGTAGGTTCATTAGCACCTCCCATTTCATTTCAGTTTATAATCCACCTCCTCTCTTAAGATTTGAATTCTGAAGGCTTCGCAGTCTCCTGAAATCATGGGGCTTTCTCGATAGTCCCCTTCGGGAAGCCACTGAATGGGAGAAAAGATGGTCGAGCAAAATTAAAACACCACTTGCGCTTTCGATTTCTTATAGGGACCTGCTACACCCCCCTATTTTCCTCAAGTCAGCTTATATTATTGCCTGGGAGAGGGACCTAAAATTTCATGCAGAACAGGCGGATTGGGCTAAGGCTGCCATACAAACCAAACCGGCGCTACATTGTGTGACTCTTATGGAACTATACATTAAAATCTGCACCCAATGGCACCCCACTCTAATTCTCCGCTGTGCTGGAGGGGGTGTGGGATGGTGGGATCCCCAGCCCACATATGGTGGGAATGCCCGACATTACAACCTTTCTGGTCTGTGATCGTGAATAAGTGCCTGGCTCTAGACCCCTTGATTGGCAACTCCCCACAAACTTTGCTATTCCATATAGGCATCAAGTCACACTCCGTTTCTACTATTTTCCTGAGCATTTATCTGTTCTCGGCTGCTAAGCTAGCAGTCGCTAGACTTTGGAAACAGAGGGCTGCCCCGGGATGGGTAGAGGTAGCTAAGATTATGTCCTATTTTGAACAAATGGAATGCCCAATATTCACCCAACAGAACAAGGTGACCTTACATTCACAGATCTGGGACTCCTGGAGGCATCTGACAGACCCTTCGGGCGGGCCGTCGGGCGATACCTAATCTCACACGAGTTTAGAATGACTAATGTCTGTCTTATAGTCCGATTAAACATCAGATAACCTTGGTTGATATCTCTAAGGCTCAAGAGCATGCCCCCCCTTCCCCCCTCCCCTTTTTTTTTTTTTTTCTCTCTCCTCTCCGCTCTCTCTTCCCTTTTACCCCACCTTCTTCCCCCATCACCTTCCCTTCCCTTTTTTATTCTTCACATCTCTAAGTTTGGGTCACCTAGATTATCAGTTATCGCTTTATATGAAACAAATTATTAATGTTGGTATTTACTTCTCCTTACATCAGACATGTGATACTAAATAACATTATTGAAATTGTTGTGGTCATCAGTCACTATGTTGTTCCCTAACTTGCTTACCTATTCATGTAGTGTCTTCAACATTATACCATGTACCATTTTGAGCATTATCTTGTTGTTCATATAACTTTTGACCTCAATAAAATAAAAAACATGTTTTAAAAAAAAAAAAAAAAAAAAAAGAGGCACTGCCATGGGGGCTACGTGTGCCCCCACGTATCCATGCCTCCATTTAGGAAAATGGGAGATGGATATTGTCTACCAAAATAGTCTCTTCAATCAATATGTTAATTTCTGGCTTCGTTATGTGGATGACATCCTTCTGATTTGGGAGGGTGGTCTAGATTCGCTACATGCTTTTGTTGATGAACTAAATTGTAACAATCTGAATATATGTCTTACCATGCAGCAAAGTTTTACATTAATTGACTTTCTGGATATCAAAATATGTAATGAAAATGACATTTTAGTGACAGAAAACATTAAAAAGAAAACCGCCACCAATAGCCTGTTGATGGCTTCAAGCCATCATCCATACCATACACTAAAAGGGATCCCCAAGGGACCATCTTTACGTTTACGTCAAAATTGCTTCTCCAAAGAGAAATTTGATGTTCATGCTCAACAAATGCAGGATAGATTTATAGAGACAGGGTATTCCAAGAAAAGTACTAATAAAGCAAGAGCATTAGCAAGAAAACAAAATAGAGATGATTTGCTGTTCAAAAAAAAAGAGAAAAAGGATTCCATGATTAGACTGATTACTAATTATAACTGTCATTGGAAAACAATCAAAATTATTTTACAAAAGCATTGGTCTGTTCTGACCAGCTATGTAAATATAGCCTCTGAAGTAGGGATGTTCCCTAATCTGACAGCCAAACAAGCCATGAATATAAGAGATCGACTTGTTAATAGCCAATTTGTTCCATCCCCTTCTAAACACATACCTAATGGCAATTTTCCATGTGGCAAATGTGTGACGTGAATATATGAAAAAAAACAAAGTGTTTTCTGGCAATTGTGAAAAAGAATTTTGAATACATAATTTTTTCAACTGTAACACGGAGGGGGTAGTATATTTGCTTGAGTGTTCATGCCCCATATTTTATGTTGGCAAAACTAAAAGAATCTTCAAAGATCGTATATTAGAGCATAGGGATGACATTAAAGGTGAGATCCAAATGAGTAGAATAGCTAGACATTATCAAATAAAACACAACAGTAATCCTGAATGTCTTAAATTTACAGGAATTGATAAGAATCTCTTGCATGGTAGAGGAGGGGACAATGACAAATGTCTCCTCCAAAAGGAATGTTGGTGGATATACACCCTGAATACCCTATCCCCACTAAGATTGAATGAAAAATTAGATATGGCCAGCTTCATAGGATAATTCTTTTATTGATCCCCTTTTTATTGAACTGTCCCTGTTCTGATTTTAACCAGCTTTACTAAAATGGCATATATATATATTTGCATGCCTTGTTTTAGTGCAATCTTCTATAAATATGGTTTCAACCCTTTTTGGCTATATTGGCATCCTATATTGGCTCCACCATCAAACTCCAAAGAGACTCCAACGTATTCAGAACACCTCAGCCAGACTCATCCTCGACATCCCTCTCCAATGCCACATCACAGAACACCTAAGGAACCTTCAAGCTCCTTACCCACGCGTTAAAGGCCCTACACAACATTGGACCCGAATACATCAACCATCGTGTAAATTTCTACACCCCCTCAAGACAACTCCAATTGGACGACCAAGTACTCGCAGTCACCCCGCATCAGCAAATCCACAGCGGGCGGAAGATCCTTTTCCCACATGGCAGCAAAGACATGGAACACCCTTCCGCTGCACCTCAGAAAATCCACCTCCCTTACTAAGTTCAGAAAGGACCTCAAAACCTGGCTCTTCGACTGAACGCCCATCCCCTCTCCCCCACCTCCTATCTGCTTTCCCTTAGCGCCTTGAGACCCTCACGGGTGCTCTATAAGTGCCCAATAGATAGATAGATAAGGAAAGCAATATAGGGTTTTCACATAGAGATGTTTTTCCTACTGATTTGCCCTTGCTCCATGTGCAGACATTTTGGCTGCTTTCTTTGTAATAATTCTAAAAAAATCTTTTCTCATGCACGGTTTTAATGCATTCTGAATTTTGTACCCTACATAATTTGCACCATTTAGTTTCATTGCATCAACGTTTATATTGCCTATGTGTCTGTATTTTCTAAGGTAAAGAATGTTACTATTCAATTTTTGGGCGGAGTAAACATGGTTAAAAACTCCAATACAGGGGATAGGATCCAATAGCCCTGACAAAGCCCTGTCTATCATTTTGACATTAGGGGTGAAACATGCATAGGCAAGGGACAACAGGATCACGTGATGTAACCCATACGAGGAAGTACGCTGTTTTTAGATGCCACAGGACACTGGCGTTCTATCCAAAGGCTTTAAGTTGCTTTTCGGCATTTTCTACATTACGGCTCAAGACGTTTTTCTGGACTTGAATTTCACTGGGACTGAGCCTGGATATCAGATAAGTTTTGCAAACCACCATTGACACTGTATTTGATGTTTACAATCTTGGAAAATTGCATGGTTCAATCCAGCAGGTCTCTTACAAATACCGCAATGTTGAGGGTCATATAATTCAAGACCCGTGTTTGTAGAGACTGCCTGTTGCAATTTATGGAGGATAAAGAACTTTCCTATATACTCTATCAAGATTGGTTTGCATTTTATATCTGCAGATTTGTGTATGATATAATTGTTTGCAACTACTATAGCGTTGGTGCCGTACTGACCACTGTATATACCTTTAAGATGCACCACTTAGAGCCCTAAATCGAACCTGTCCAGTTTTTGCTCCCTGATATTTATCTGGGGGTTACTGTGTGCAGCTGGGGTGTAGTGGTTGTGATGCACTATAAAAGGTAGGTTACATGACCTAAATCGGCATAGGTTTTATGTGCCTTACATAAGAGTTATTTCTGTTACTCACGTGTTTTTAGCAATGTATATTGGCAATGTATGCTGTTTCTCAACTGTATCATATGTACATACTTATGTTACTATACCACCAATAATTCGAGGTATATATATATCCCACATTTGACCACATGATATGCGTCAATATTATGTGACCATAATAAATATTCATATTTTTATTGCTTAAAAGAGTGCTTGATTCCCTTTCTTTTTTGATGGTACATTTAATAAGATGTCCCATTCTCTTTTCTTATAGTTTATATTTATATATATATATATATATGTATATATATATGTATATATATATATATATATATATATATATATATATATATCAGGGCCCAAAATTTCAAGCCCTAAGCTACTAAATAGCCCAAAATGTTACTCGCCACTTTTGATCCCACCTGCTACCCACCCACACCTCACCCACTAACTCAACCCCCTTTTGCATATGTTTAGCCAGTGTGAAACACCTTATTGTGCAGTAATTTCTTAATATTGTTTTTGTTTTATACCATAAATTAAATAATGCTACAAACAGTAACAAATTAACAAAAATAAGTGGGTAGAATTTAGAAAAATCAACTTGGGTTCTGGGGAAGACAACAGCTGGACAGAAAAAGGAAGTTGTTGAACTGAGAGAATGCAGAGAGTGTTGACATTAATGTGAGGTCATAGCAGACCTGGAAAATTTGTTTTATAACTATCATTTATCTTTCTCCACTCCCTCCTCTCTTCAATATCTCTTTTTACCTCCTCCCTTCACTCTCAGGCCATGTCTTCTCTTTACACGCTTTCTCTCTCCTCTCTCATATCTCTTCTCTCTTTTTTTTGTTTTCTCTCCACCCTTTCTGAATGCTTTCTTTTTCTCCCCTTTTCCTTTTCTTCTCTAATCTCTCTTTCTCTGCCCATTTACCCTCTCAGAAGTAACAATCTAAGCACTAATGGGGTCCCTATTGCCCTAGAGGGATATAATATCCTTGCCCTTTCATATATAATATCCCTTTAAATAATATTTGTAGCAGGTTGCCCAAAATTCACTTACTAACTTTCACTCACCACTGTGAAATTTCCTTCCCAGTCCAGCATCTGATCATATGCCATTAAACTTGAAATCACTGTAAAAACTTTTATTTCAAAAATAAATATTTATTTTACATGTTATATACTGTATATATATACTATACTGTTTAAAATTCTATGCGGACAGAAGGTTTCTGTTGTTGCAGCAGTGAGTATATATATATATATATATATATACTCACTGCTGCAACAACAACCGATGTGACAAGCTACCCCTACCTTATGTCTCTGCACCCTAAACCTGTAGACTGTGAGCTCTCTAGAGAAGGGCCCTCTTCCTCCTGTACTAGATTTGTTTTGTTTTGTTATGTTTTGTATTTTATCACAAATCCTTGTCATTGTATATCCCCTATCACTATACCCAGCACTACGTAATTTGGCGGCGCTATAACAATAAATCATAATAATAGTTATATATATATATATAAGATGCACAAAAAACAAAAGCCTAGATTTAGAGTTTGGCGTTAGCCGTCAAAACCAGCGTTAAGGGCTCCTAACTCTGGTTTTATCCTACAGCTGGTATTTAGCGTCTAGTAGGTAAGGGTCTAACGCTCACTTTCCAGCCGCGACTTTTCCATACCGCAGATCCCCTTACGTCAATTGCGTATCCTATCTTTTCAATGGGATCTTTCTAACGCTGGTATTTAGAGTCGTGGCTGAAGTGAGCGTTAGAAATCTAACGACAAAACTCCAGCCGCAGCAAAAAGCCAGGAGTTAAGAGCTTTCTGGGCTAACGCCGGTTCATAAAGCTCTTAACTACTGTGCTCTAAAGTACACTAACACCCATAAACTACCTATGTACCCCTAAACCGAGGCCCCCCCACATTGGCGCCACACTATTAAATTTTTTTAACCCCTAATCTGCCGACCGCACACCGCCGCAACCTACGTTATCCCTATGTACCCCTAATCTGCTGCCCCTAACACCGCCGACCCCTACATAATATTTATTAACCCCTAATCTGCCGCCCCCAACGTCGCCGCCATCTACCTACACCTATTAACCCCTAACCTGCCGACCTCACCGCTACTCTAATAAATTTATTAACCCCTAAAGCTAAGTCTAACCCTAACACTAACATCCCCTAAGTTAAATATAATTTAAATCTAACGAAATAAATTAATTCTTATTAAATAAATTATTCCTATTTAAAGCTAATTACTTACTTGTAAAATAAATCCTAATATAGCTACAAAATAAGCTAAGTCTAACCCTAACACTAACACCCCCCTAAGTTAAATATAAATTTTATCTAATGAAATAAATTAACTCTTATTAAATAAATTATTCCTATTTAAAGCTAAAGTTATTTAAAGCTAAATACTTACCTGTAAAATAAACCCTAATATAGCTACAATATAAATAATAATTATACAGGGAGTGCAGAATTATTAGGCAAATGAGTA
Source organism: Bombina bombina (assembly GCF_027579735.1). Taxonomy (NCBI): domain Eukaryota; kingdom Metazoa; phylum Chordata; class Amphibia; order Anura; family Bombinatoridae; genus Bombina; species Bombina bombina. The sequence continues at coordinate 158,363,086 of NC_069504.1, read as the reverse complement.
TTTTGACCACATCATCCTCTTTATGCATGTTGTCTTACTCCAAGCTGTATAGGCTCGAAAGCCTACTACCAATTAAGCATATTAGGTGATGTGCATCTCTGTAATGAGAAGGGGTGTGGTCTAATGACATCAACACCCTATATCAGGTGTGCATAATTATTAGGCAACTTCCTTTCCTTTGGCAAAATGGGTCAAAAGAAGGACTTGACAGGCTCAGAAAATTCAAAAATAGTGAGATATCTTGCAGAGGGATGCAGCACTCTTAAAATGGCAAAGCTTCTGAAGCGTGATCATCGAACAATCAAGCGTTTCATTCAAAATAGTCAACAGGGTCGCAAGAAGCGTGTGGAAAAACCAAGGCGCAAAATAACTGCCCATGAACTGAGAAAAGTCAAGCGTGCAGCTGCCAAGATGCCACTTGCCACCAGTTTGGCCATATTTCAGAGCTGCAACATCACTGGAGTGCCCAAAAGCACAAGGTGTGCAATACTCAGAGACATGGCCAAGGTAAGAAAGGCTGAAAGACGACCACCACTGAACAAGACACACAAGCTGAAACGTCAAGACTGGGCCAAGAAATATCTCAAGACTGATTTTTCTAAGGTTTTATGGACTGATGAAATGAGAGTGAGTCTTGATGGGCCAGATGGATGGGCCCGTGGCTGGATTGGTAAAGGGCAGAGAGCTCCAGTCCGACTCAGACGCCAGCAAGGTGGAGGTGGAGTACTGGTTTGGGCTGGTATCATCAAAGATGAGCTTGTGGGGGCTTTTCGGGTTGAGGATGGAGTCAAGCTCAACTCCCAGTCCTACTGCCAGTTTCTGGAAGACACCTTCTTCAAGCAGTGGTACAGGAAGAAGTCTGCATCCTTCAAGAAAAACATGATTTACATGCAGGACAATGCTCCATCACACGCGTCCAAGTACTCCACAGCGTGGCTGGCAAGAAATGGTATAAAAGAAGAAAATCTAATGACATGGCCTCCTTGTTCACCTGATCTGAACCCCATTGAGAACCTGTGGTCCATCATCAAATGTGAGATTTACAAGGAGGGAAAACAGTACACCTCTCTGAACAGTGTCTGGGAGCCTGTGGTTGCTGCTGCACGCAATGTTGATGGTGAACAGATCAAAACACTGACAGAATCCATGGATGGCAGGCTTTTGAGTGTCCTTGCAAAGAAAGGTGGCTATATTGGTCACTGATTTGTTTTTGTTTGTTTTTGAATGTCAGAAATGTATATTTGTGAATGTTGAGATGTTATATTGGTTTCACTGGTAAAAATAAATAATTGAAATGGGTATATATTTGTTTTTTGTTAAGTTGCCTAATAATTATGCACAGTAATAGTCACCTGCACACACAGATATCCCCCTAAAATAGCTATAACTAAAAACAAACTAAAAACTACTTCCAAAACTATACAGCTTTGATATTAATGAGTTTATTGGGTTCATTGAGAACGTGTTTGTTGTTCAATAATAAAATTAATCCTCAAAAATACAACTTGCCTAATAATTCTGCACTCCCTGTATTGTAGCTATTTTAGGATTAATATTTATTTTACAGGCAACTTTGTATTTATTTTAACCAGGTACAATAGCTATTAAATAGTTAAGAACTATTTAATAGTTACCTAGTTAAATAATTACAAAATTACCTGTAAAATAAATCCTAACCTAAGTTACAATTAAACCTAACACTACACTATCAATAAATTAATTAAATAAATTACCTACAATTATCTACAATTAAACCTAACACTACACTATCAATAAATTAATTAAATACAAATAAATACACTAACTAAAGTACAAAAAATAAAAAAAGAACTAAGTTACAAAAAAAATAAAAAAATATTTACAAACATTACAAAAATATTACAACAATTTTAAGCTAATTACACCTACTCTAAGACCCATAATAAAATAACAAAGCCCCCCAAAATAAAAAAATGCCCTACCCTATTCTAAAATAAAAATAGAAAATACCCCCCCAACATTACAACCCACCACCCACATACCCCTAATCTAACCCAAACCCCCTTAAATAAACCTAACACTAAGCCCCTGAAGATCTTCCTACCTTATCTTCACCATGCCAGGTATCACCGATCGGTCCAGAAGAGCCTCCAAAGTCTTCATCCAAGCCCAAGCGGGGGCTGAAGACGTCCATCATCGGGCTGAAGTCTTGATCCAAGCGGCGGCTGAAGAGGTCCATCATCGGGCAGAAGTCTTCATCCTATCTGGGCAGAAGAGGAGATCCAGACCGGTAGACATCTTCATCCAAGCGGCATTTTCTATCTTCTTCCATCCGACGACAAGCGGCTCCATCTTAAAGACCTCCGGCGCGGATCCATCCTCTTCTTCCGACGTCCTAACACAGAATGAAGGTTCCTTTAAGGGACGTCATCCAAGATGGCGTCCCTCGAATTCCGATTGGCTGATAGGATTCTATCAGCCAATCGGAATTAAGGTAGGAAAATTCTGATTGGCTGATGGAATCAGCCAATCATATTCAAGTTCAATCCGATTGGCTGATCCAATCAGCCAATCAGATTGAGCTTGCATTCTATTGGCTGTTTCTATTGGCGTGGTGAAGATAAGGAAGGAAGATCTTCAGGGGCTTAGTGTTAGGTTTATTTAAGGGGGGTTTGGGTTAGATTAGGGGTATGTGGGTGGTGGGTTTTAATGTTGGGGGGGGTATTGTATGTTTTTTTTTACAGGCAACATATTACAACAATTTTAAGATATCTACACCTAATCTAAGCCCCCTAATAAAATAACAAAGCCCCCAAAATAAAAAAATCCCTACCCTAATCTACATTAAAAAGTTACCAGCTCTATTACCTTACCAGCCCTTAAAAGGGCCTTTTGCGGGGCATGCCCCAAAGAAAACAGCTCTTTTGCCTGTAAAATAAAAATACAACCCCCCCAAAATTAAAACCCACCACCCACATACCCCTAATCTAACCCAAACCCCCCTTAAATAAACCTAACACTACCCCCCTGAAGATCATCCTACCTCGAGTCGTCTTCAGCCAGCCGACCCACCGATGGAACTGAAGAGGAGATCCGCAGCGGCAGAAGTCATCATCCAAGGAGCACTGAAGAAGTCTTCCATCCGATTGAAGTCATCATCCAAGGGGCGCTGAAGAGGTCTTCCATCCGATTGAAGTCTTCATCCAAGCGGTGTCTTCAATTTTCATCCATCTGGAGCGGAGCCATCTTCAGACGAGCCGACGCAGAGCCATCCTCTTCTTCCCGACGACTAGCGACGAATGACGGTACCTTTAAGTGACATCATCCAAGATGGCATCCCTTCAATTCCGATTGGCAGATAGGATTCTATCAGCCAATCGGAATTAAGGTAGGAAAATTCTGAATGGCTGATGGAATCAGCCAATCAGATTCAAGTTAAATCCAATTGGCTGATCCAATCAGCCAATCAGATTGAGCTTGCATTCTATTGGCTGTTTCTATTGGCGTGGTGAAGATATGGTAGGAAGATCTTCAGGGGCTTAGTGTTAGGTTTATTTAAGGGGGGTTTGGGTTAGATTAGGGGTATGTGGGTGGTGGGTTGTAATGTTGGGGTGCGTATTGTATATTTATTTTTACAGGCAAAAGAGCAGAATTCTTTGGGGCATGCCCCGCAAAAAGCCATTTTAAGGGCTGGGAAGTTAAAAGAGCTTTTCTATTTTTATTTTAGAATAGGGTAGGGCATTTTTTTATTTTTTGTAATTTAGTTCTTTTTTTATTTTTTGTACTTTAGTTAGTGTATTTATTTGTATTTAATTAATTTATTGATAGTGTAGTGTTAGGTTTAATTGTAGATAATTGTAGATAATTTATTTAATTTATTTATTGATAGTGTAGTGTTAGGTTTAATTGTAACTTAGGTTAGGATTTATTTTACAGGTAATTTTGTAATTATTTTAACTGTAAAATAAATATTAATCCTAAAATAGCTACAATATAATTATTATTTATATTGTAGCTATATTAGGGTTTATTTTACAGGTAAGTATTTAGCTTTAAATAGGAATAATTTATTTAATAAGAGTTAATTTATTTCATTAGATAAAAATTATATTTAACTTAGGGGGGTGTTAGTGTTAGGGTTAGACTTAGCTTTAGGGGTTAATAAATTTAATAGAGTAGCGGTGAGGTCCGGTCGGCAGATTAGGGATTAATACTTGAAGTTAGGTGTCGGTGATGTTAGGGAGGGCAGATTAGGGGTTAATAATATTTATCATAGGGTTATTGAGGCGGGAGTGAGGCGGATTAGGGTTTAATAACTTTATTATAGTAGCGGTGAGGCAGATTAGGGGTTAATAAGTATAGGTAGGTGGAGGTGACATTGGGGGCGGCAGATTAGGGGTTAATAAATATAATATAGGGGTCAGCGGTGTTAGGGGCAGCAGATTAGGGGTACATAGGGATAAAGTATGTGGCGGCGGTGTCCGGAGCGGCAGATTAGGAGTTAATAGTATAATGCAGGTGTCAGTGATAGCGGGGGGCGGCAGATTAGGGGTTAATAAGTGTAAGGTTAGGGGTGTTTAGACTCGGGGTTCATGTTAGGGTGTTAGGTGCAGACTTAGGAAGTGTTTCCCCATAGGAAACAATGGGGCTGTGTTAGGAGCTGAACGCTGCTATTTTGCAGGTGTTAGTTTTTTTTTCCAGCTCAAACGGCCCCATTGTTTCCTATGGGGGAATCCTGAATGAGCACGATTTTGAAGCTAGCCGCGTCCGTAAGCACCGCTGGTATTGAGAGTTGCAGTGGCGGTAAATAATGCTATACGCTCCCTTTTTGGAGCCTAACGCAGCCATTCTGTGAACTCTAAATACCAGCTGTATTTAAAAGGTGGGGGGGGGGAAAGCCAGCATTAGCTACGCGGGTCGTTACCGACAAAACTCTAAATCTAGCCGAAAGTATGCAGTGATACCTTTTTTTTTTTTACTTTGTACTTTGTTTTTTGAGCATCTTATCTACTGGAGTAACAAGGCTACTCCAATCTTCACTATATAAATATATAAGTGATATACTATATTTGAATATATTATGCATGTTTATATTTGAATATATTATACATGTGTTTGGTTATGTATAAATTCAAATAGAGCTTAACAATTTACTTTAGGTCTCAAAAAGCACTTACATTTCCAGTGCTATATTGTATTTCACTTGTGCGCCGCACAACACACCATGAGCGATAATAGCGTACCTTGTGTGCTATCCATTCAAAGCCATTTCTTTCTAATGACACAGTGAGTCCACGGATCATCATCAATTACTGTTGGGAATATCACTCCTGGACAGCAGGAGGAGGCAAAGTGCACATCAAAGCTGTTAAATATCACTCCCCTACCCACAATCCCCCAGTCATTCTCTTTGCCTGTAGTGCAAGGAGGAGGTAAAGTTTAGGTGCCTGATGAGAAGTTTTCTTCAATCAAGATTTTTCAGGTAAGTGCCATTTTAATTTTCTTTTGCAAGGAGATTACTGGCACTTGTTAAAGCTCAAAGCTGTCTTATTTAATATGGGACTTTATTAAACCTTCACATGGGGGTTCTCTTAGGCAGTTTGGGCATTGAGACTGTGAGGTGATTTATGGTGGCTCAGTGTGTTATAGTAGTTTTTATACTTTAACTTTTGGTTATGGAGATTACAGTTGTAAGCCGTTTTTTCAGCAGTTAGGACTCTGTAACTGCTCTCTATTTGAAAATGAGCTGCAGAACAGGTAGGCACATCAGTAAAGCTACTGAGGTGTATAGGTAGCCTAAAGTCTATTTGATTTGTTGCGCTAACACACATTTCTTTTTAAAAACACAGTACACATTTATTTTTTATTTTCAAATAAAGAATTTTTACACTTTATCCTTATTTATTACATAAGATGGATCAAGAGGCTTTTCAAACCATTATCCCAGGTGAAGTTGCTGCTTGTCAGTTATGTTTTGATGCTCAGGTGGAACCCCCAGTTCCTTTTTTGTTCCTCATGCATTGAGAGAACTTTAGGTTACAGAGATAAAATATTTGACCATGAGTCACCATTATCCCAGGTAAATGCTGTTCAGGTGTCTCCTGATGCAGATGTGCTGCAGCTTTCTCCTCAAGCGTCCCATATTTTTCAGTCTCCACATACAGTGCCCTGTGTTTCCTCTGCAATCCTGTAGGATTTTCTCTACAAGACATTGCTTCCCAGGTATCCCTTGGGGTATCTGAGGCCTTGTCAGCTTACCCCATGTTGCAGGGAAGGCCAAAAAGGAAATTTAAGGAAATAGTAAGGTTTCTGATCAAGTTCTGGCTATCCAGACTTTCCCTTCCCATAAGCCTGGCAGTTCCTAAGGCAGAAGGAGCAATCTCCACTTTGGCCAAGAGGACTACTATTCCCATAGAGGATAGTTGTTCTTTTAAAGATCCAATGGATAAAAAATTGGAGGCTTTACTAAAAAAGATGTGTGTCACCAGGGTTTACAATAGCAACCTGCGGTGTGTATCGCCACTGTTACCAGCGTTGCAGCTTACTGATTTTATGTGTTGTCTGAATCTCTTCAGATGGATACCCCTCTTGATGAGATCCAGGACAGGATTAAGGCTCTCAAGTTAGCCAATTCCTTCATTACAGATGCTTCCTTACAGGTTATTTAACTGCGAGCCAAAATTTCTGGTTTTGCGGTCGTAGCCTGCAGGGCCTTGTGCCTTGTCCTGGTCTGCGGGTGTTTCATCTAAATCTAAGCTCATGGCTATTCCTTACAAGGGTAAGGCCTTGTTTGGACCTGGTTTGGCGGAAATATTACTGGAGGGATGCGTTCTTTTCTTCCTCAAGATAAAAAAAATAAGCAAAAGAGATGTCAGAGTAATGTTCGCTCCTTTCGTAACTTTAAAGGCAAGTCTTCCTCCCCTTCCTCCAAGCAAGATCAAGCCAAGCCTTCCTGGAAGCCCAACCAGTCCTGGAATAAGGGAAAGCAATCTAAAAAGCCTTCAGCTGATTCCAAGTCAGCATGAAGGGTTGGCCCCCGACCTGGGAGCGGATCTTGTAGGGGCAGACTCTCTCTTTTTTCCCAGGCTTGGATAAGAGATGTACCGGATCCCTGGGCAGTGGACATTGTCTCCCAGGGATACAAAATAGACTTTAAATCTTTTCCTCCTAGAGGCAGGTTTCTCCTAACCAGATTATCTGTAGACCAGATAAAAAGAGAGGCGTTCTTACATTGTGTCAAGGACCTTGCCACCCTGGGGGTAATAGTTCCAGTTCCCTTTCAGGAAGGGGGTCTGGGATTTTACTCAAATCTGTTCATAATTCCCAAAAAGGAGGGAACTTTTTCAACAAATCCTAGATCTAAAATGTTTAAACAAGTTTCTCAGAGTGCCATCCTTCAAGATGGAGACTATAAGCTCCATTCTTCCCTTAGTACAAGAGGGTCTGTTCATGACAATCATAGACCTAAAGGATGCATACCTTCATGTTCTCATTCACAGGGACCATCACAAGTTTCTGAGATTCGCCTTTTTGAACAATCATTTCCAGTTTGTGGCCCTTCCATTCAGCCTTGCCACAGCTCCCAGAATTTTTTCAAAGGTTCTGGGGCTCTTTTAGCTTCGCTTCGATCTTGGGGCATTGCAATGGCACCTTATCTGGACGACATTCTGGTTCAGGCGCCATCTTTTCAACAAGCAGAATCTCATACGGAATCCCGCCCTTTATCAGACAGTTTATTTTTATATAAACCTCAGGCACCTCTGCTCCTTGTGTTACTTCCTTTCTCTCCTTTCCCTTTGGTCGAATGACTGGGGGATTGTGGATAGGGGAGTGATATTTAACAGCTTTGCTGTGGTGCTCTTTGCCTCCTCCTGCTGGCCAGGAGTGATATTCCCAACAGTAATTGATGATGATCCGTGCACTCATCGTGTCAAGAAAGAAAGAAATTTATCAGATAAGCATACATTTTTTTTTCAACCACTTGTAACACCAGATTCTGCACTATCCTTAGTTCAGGGCCACACTAATTATAACACACCCTGCTCTATTGGTTTTGTGTGATCCAGCCCATAATGTTTTATGTTTTTCATTTTTCTAGTGTGTCTGAAGGTTTATAACGGTTGTATTATAGTTGATTTTCTAATATATTTAATCAAAATGTATTTTAAAAATACAGTAAATCTGACCAAACCCTAACTTAACTTACATTAGTTAAACAATTTAAAAAAAGGTTTGTTAATATTTTACTAAGAGATAAAAATTTGTGAAACACACATAATATATAAATTGTTTCAGCTTTTAGCAAACATTGGCCTCAATCACAATCTTTACGATATTTGGCTTAATGAGATTTGTTTTATTTTAATTTTATTTTTTTAATTAGTGATCATGTGCCCTTATAGAAATCATCTTGTAAATGTAAAAAGATGAATTTATTAAATCATTATATTTCACACCATGTTTAGAGCAAAAGAAAATCAAATTCTTTTGTCATAGAAAATGAAATCCATACACCCTTGAGATACCTAATAAGGGTAACTCAGCCTTCTAGATTTCATTTGATTGTTAAATAAAATGGAAAATATTTAATCCACGGGGCAGCAGATTTAGATAAACACATGTATTAGTCAATGGAATTATATACAGGTAGACCTCGTTTTACAACGGTTCAATTTACACCGTTTCAGAATAACAACCTTTTTTTCCAGTCATGTGACTGCTATTGAAAAGCATTGAGAAGCAGTGCATTTATTAAAATAGCCAGTAGGTTGAGCTGTCCGCTTGTGTTGCAGCAAAGCAAGCTGAAATTAATCAGTTTAAACAGACCTGAGCTATCGAGCAGATTTCAAAGGAACAAGATCTTCTATGTCTATAAATCAGTCCAGATTGGAATGCATAGAAAGAACTGTTTGCAGAAAAATGCAAGAGAAGTCTGTGTTGTGTGATTGTATTTTGTTAATAATGCTGTTTAGCAAATGTTTTTGTTCATTTAACTTAGTTTAATTATATATTTTGTGTTGTGTGGTTATTTTATTAGGTTTATAATGCTGTTTAGTATTTAAAGTCTTCATTTCAAAGCTTTAAAAATAGTGTATTAGGTGTTACTTATGACAATTTTGAGAGGGGCCTGGAACCTATCTCCTTCACTTCCCATTGACTCCCATTATAAACTGCATTTCAATTTACAACTGTTTCGATTTATAACCATTCCTTCTGGAACCTAACCCCGGCGTAAACTGAGGGCTACCTGTACATTTTTTAATCAATTACACTATAAGGATAAGAGTATTTGTCTTGGAGTTTTTCCCCCCACAAGTTTTGTAGTTCATGACAAAGGGGAATCAGTTGATGTGATATACTTAGATTTTGCAAAGGCATTTGATACAGTGCCACATGAGAGATTAATGCACAAAATTAAGGGACTGGGAATAGCTGAAAATGTTAGTTCATGGATAAATAACTGGATAAAAGATAGGGAGCAACGAGTAGCAGTAAATGGATCATACTCAGATTGGACAAAGGTAATCAGTGGCGTCCCCCAGGGATCAGTACTGGGCCCTGTTCTTTTTAATATTTTTATAAATGACTTGGAGCAAGGATTAAATAGCGACATCTCTATTTTTGCAGATGATACTAAGTTAAGTAAGGTCATTAGGTCAGAGCAGGATGAACTCTCTTTGCAAAGGGATTTGCTAAAATTAGAACTATGGGCAAGTGAATGGAAAATGAGATTTAATACGGAAAAATGTAAGGTTCTACATTTTGGAAGTAAAAATAAGCAGGCTATGTATTTTTTAAATGGGACAAGACTTAGCCAAACACAGGAGGAAAGGGATTTGGGAGTAGTAATAGATAACAAGCTAAAGATGAGTGCACAATGCAGGGCAGCGGCTTCAAAGGCTAATAAGATACTAGCATGTATTAAAAGAGGCATTGATTCAAGGGAGGAAAGCATAATTCTGTCATTATATAAAGCCCTGGTAAGACCTCACCTTGAGTTTGGAGTGCAGTTCTGGGGACCGATTGCTAAAAAAGATATTGCAGAACTAGAAAAAGTTCAGAGAAGGGCCACAAAGCTAATAAGGGGATTGGAGAAATTAACCTATGAGGAGAGGCTAGCCAAACTGGGTCTGTTCTCTTTAGAAAAAAGGCGCTTGAGAGGTGACATGATTACTTTATATAAATATATTCAAGGCCCATATACAGAGATGGCAGAAGCTCTTTTTATTCCAAGAAAATTGGTTCTGACAAGAGGTCATAATTTAAGGTTGGAGGAAAGGAGATTTAATCTCCTGCAACGGAAACGTTTTTTCACTGTAAGAGCAATAAAATTGTGGAACTCATTACCAAAGGAGGTAGTGAATGCCAATACCATAGATACATTTAAAAATAGTCTGGATAAATTTCTGTATATAAACAAAATTCATGGATATGATTGCTAGTATTAAATGGGTCACATTTTAATGGGGTTATTTAAGCTTAACTGGAGCTTTTTGTAAGTATTTTAGATTTGTATAGGTTGAACTCGATGGACTTCAGTCTTTTTTCAACCTTATCTACTATGTATGTTACTATGACCATCTAGTTATTACATGGTGATATAAAAATGACAAGTACTTAGCTTGCTACAAATTTGATTTTCAGTATATGTAGAAACTGTAACGTATAAATTATATACTTTCTTGTTGGAGCAGTCTCTGTTTATCCACATCAAAAAGACATAAAACATTAATTAAATCAGGCATTAAAAGGGGTGTATTCTGAACTGCTCTGTCATATAAAAACCCTGTAAATGTTTTACAGGGTTAAACCCTGTAACAGAATTACAGTTTAAAACGTTTTTAAACATTTGTAAGCATTTTTTTCTTTATCATAAGTGAACCTTCATTTACATTAACAAAGAATCTACTATATACTACTGGCTGCAGAAATATCTAATATAAGTTGGGATTTGTTATTTAAAGTAAAACTGATTTATCTCATAATTAGAAGCAGAGTTGCGGATGGTCTGATCAAAAAAGGAAGAAAAATAAGCTTTAGATTACTTGTTTTTATGCCAAATGTAATTTGTATTTATTCATATAGTTATGTTGCCCAAACCATTAAACTCAATACATCACTACAACAATTAGAGTGATCAAAGAACCTGCAGTAATGCTTCAGCGACTGTTCCCCTTGGCAACAAACAGCCTTGCTAACCTCTCAAGTGGACTGAGTTTAATGGCTCAGGCAATATAGCCTCTAGCAAAAAAAAAAAAAGTGTGAAAGCATTGAGTGGTCCACGAGAGTATAATAATGTTATGTTATTTCTTTTACTAAAGATTCAGCATTATGCTCACAAAAATTTTTTTGGAGGGGGGGTGCTTTAGGGTTAATTAATTCTGTGTCCCTTAAAAAAAAAACAGTGAAAATCCAAAAACACATCTTAAAAAAATAATCTGAAGAGTCAGGTAGTTACATTAAAATCACCACTTTGAACAGAGCTAACGAAGGTACTGATGTTTCACCTTTAATAGTAAACCAAAGCAGCTGCTATAGTATTGCACTATTCTTTACAGACCATTAACTTAATTGGACTTTAGGAAGTGTTTCGGTACAGAAATTGTATATTAAATAAATCTGTATATGGTTAATTCCAATATAACAAGAGTCACCATTTCCCGGTTTATCTCCTAACACTTTCGGCTAGATTTAGAGTTCTGCGTTAGCCGTCAAAACCAGCGTTAGAGGCTCCTAACGCTGGTTTTGGGCTACCGCTGGTATTTTGAGTCTTGAAGGTAAGGGTCTAACGCTCACTTTCCAGCCGCGACTTTTCCATACCGCAGATCCCCCTACGCCAATTGCGTATCCTATCTTTTCAATGGGATCTTCCTAATGTCGGTATTTAGAGTCTTGGCTGAAGTGAGCGTTAGAAATCTACCGACAAAACTCCAGCCGCAGAAAAAAGTCAGGAGTTAAGAGCTTTCTGGGCTAACACCGGTTCATAAAGCTCTTAACTACTGTGTTCTAAAGTACACTAACACCCATAAACTACATATGTACCCCTAAACCGAGGTCCCCCCACATCGCCGCCACACTATTAAAATTTTTTAACCCCTAATCTGCCGACCGCACACCGCCGCCACCTACGTTATCCCTATGTACCCCTAATCTGCTGCCCCTAACACCGCCGACCCCTATATTTATTAACCCCTAATCTGCCGCCCCCAACGTCGCCTCCACCTACCTACAATTATTATCCCCTAATCTGCCGACCGGACCTCACCGCTACTATAATAAAGTTATTAACCCCTAATCCGCCTCACTCCTGCCTCAATAACCCTATAATAAATAGTATTAACCCCTAATCTGCCCTCCCTAACATCGCTGACACCTAACTTCAAGTATTAACCCCTAATATGCCGACTGGACCTCACCGCTACTCTAATAAATTTATTAACCCCTAAAGCTAAGTCTAACCTTAACACTAACACCCCCCCTAAGTTAAATATAATTTAAATCTAACGAAATTAATTAACTCTTATTAAATAAATTATTCCTATTTAAAGCTAAATAATTACCTGTAAAATAAACCCAAATATAGCTACAATATAAATTATAATTATATTGTAGCTGTTTTAGGATTTATATTTATTTTACAGGCAACTTTGTATTTATTTTAACCAGGTACAATAGCTATTAAATAGTTAATATTTAATAGCTACCTAGTTAAAATAATTACAAAATTACCTGTAAAATAAATCCTAACCTAAGTTACAATTAAGCCTAACACTACACTATCAATAAATTAATTAAATAAAATACCTACAATTATCTACAATTAAACCTAACACTACACTATCAATAAATTAATTAAATACAATACCTACAAATAAATACAATTAAATAAACTAACTAAAGTACAAAAAATAAAAAAGAACTAAGTTACAAAAAATAAAAAATATTTACAAACATTAGAAAAATATTACAACAATTTTAAACTAATTACACCTACTCTATGACCCCTAATAAAATAACAAAGCCCCCAAAATAAAAAAATGCCCTACCCTATTCTAAAATTAAAATAGAACAGCTCTTTTTCCTTACCAGCCTTTAAAAGGGCCTTTTGCGGGGCATGCCCCAAAGAAAAACATACAATACCCCCCACCAACATTACAACCCACCACCCACATACCCCTAATCTAACCAAAAACCCCCTTAAATAAACCTAACACTAAGCCCCTGAAGATCTTCCTACCTTGTCTTCACCACGCCGGGTTCACCGATCGGTCCAGAGGAGCCTCCGAAGTCTTGATCCAAGCCCAAGCGGGGGCTGAAGACGTCCATCCTCCGGCTGAAGTCTTGATCCAAGCAGCGGCTGAAGAATTCCATCATCGGGCAGAAGTCTTCATCCTACCTGGGCTGAAGAGGAGATCCGGACCGGCAAACATCTTCATCCAAGCGGCATCTTCTATATTCTTCCATCCGATGACGAGCGGCTCCATCTTCAAGACCTCCAGCGCGGATCCATCCTCTTCTTCCGACGTCCTAAAACAGAATGAAGATCCAATCAGCCAATCAGATTGAGCTCGCATTCTATTGGCTGATCGGAACAGCCAATAGAATGATCGGATCAGCCAATCGGATTGAACTTGAATCTGATTGGCTGATTCCATCAGCCAATCAGAATTTTCCTAACTTAATTCCGATTGGCTGATAGAAACCTATCAGCCAATCGGAATTCGAGGGACGCCATCTTGGATGAAGTCCCTTAAAGGAACCTTCATTCTGTTTTAGGACGTTGGAAGAAGAGGATGGATCCGCGCTGGAGGTCTTGAAGATGGAGCCGCTCGTCATTGGATGGAAGAACATAGAAGATGCCGCTTGGATGAAGATGTTTGCCGGTCCGGATCTCCTCTTCTGCCCGGATAGGATGAAGACTTCTGCCCGATGATGGAATTCTTCAGCCGCAGCTTGGATCAAGACTTCAGCTGGAGGATGGACGTCTTCAGCCCCTGCTTGGGCTTGGATCAAGACTTTGGAGGCTCCTCTGGACCGATCGGTGAACCCGGCGTGGTGAAGACAAGGTAGGAAGATCTTCAGGGGCTTAGTGTTAGGTTTATTTAAGGGGGGTTTGGGTTAGATTAGGGGTATGTGGGTTGTTATGTTGAGGGGGGTATTGTATGTTTTTTTTTTCCAGGCAATAGAGCTGAATTCTTTGGGGCATGCCCCGCAAAAGGCCCTTTTAAGGGCTGGTAAGGTAAAAGAGCTTTTCTATTTTAATTTTAGAATAGGGTAGGGCATTTTTTTATTTTGGGGGGCTTTGTTATACAGGGAGTGCAGAATTATTAGGCAAATGAGTATTTTGACCACATAATCCTCTTTATGCATGTTGTCTTACTCCAAGCTGTATAGGCTCAAAAGCCTACTACCAATTAAGCATATTAGGTGATGTGCATCTCTGTAATGAGAAGGGGTGTGGTCTAATGACATCAACACCCTATATCAGGTGTGCATAATTATTATGCAACTTCCTTTCCTTTGGCAAAATGGTTTAAAAGAAGGACTTGACAGGCTCAGAAAAGTCAAAAATAGTGAGATATCTTGCAGAGGGATGCAGCACTCTTAAAATTGCAAAGCTTCTGAAGCGTGATCATCGAACAATCAAGTGTTTCATTCAAAATAGTCAACAGGGTCGCAAGAAGCGTATGGAAAAACCAAGGTGCAAAATAACTGCCCATGAACTGAGAAAAGTCAAGCGTGCAGCTGCCAAGATGCCACTTGCCACCAGTTTGGCCATATTTCAGAGCTGCAACATCACTGGAGTGCCCAAAAGCACAAGGTGTGCAATACTCAGAGACATGACCAAGGTAAGAAAGGCTGAAAGACTACCACCACTGAACAAGACACACTATCTGAAACGTCAAGACTGGGCCAAGAAATATCTCAAGACTGATTTTTCTAAGGTTTTATGGACTGATGAAATGAGAGTGAGTCTTGATGGGCCAGATGGATGGGCCCGTGGCTGGATTGGTAAAGGGCAGAGAGCTCCAGTCCGACTCAGACGCCAGCAAGGTGGAGGTGGAGTACTGGTTTGGGCTGGTATCCTCAAAGATGAGCTTGTGGGGCCTTTTCGGGTTGAGGATGGAGTCAAGCTCAACTCCCAGTCCTACTGACAGTTTCTGGAAGACACCTTCTTCAAGCAGTGGTACAGGAAGAAGTCTGCATCCTTCAAGAAAAACATGATTTTCATGCAGGACAATGCTCCATCACACGCGTCCAAGTACTCCTCAGCGTGGCTGGCAAGAAAGGGTATAAAAGAAGAAAATCTAATGACATGGCCTCCTTGTTCACCTGATCTGAACCCCATTGAGAACCTGTGGTCCATCATCAAATGTGAGATTTACAAGGAGGGAAAACAGTACACCTCTCTGAACAGTGTCTGGGAGGCTGTGGTTGCTGCTGCACGCAATGTTAATGGTGAACAGATCAAAACACTGACAGAATCCATGGATGGCAGGCTTTTGAGTGTCCTTGCAAAGAAAGGTGGCTATATTGGTCACTGATTTGTTTTTGTTTTGTTTTTGAATGTCAGAAATGTATATTTGTGAATGTTGAGATGTTATATTGGTTTCACTGGTAAAAATAAATAATTGAAATGGGTATATATTTGTTTTTTGTTAAGTTGCCTAATAATTATGCACAGTAATAGTCACCTGCACACACAGATATCCCCCTAAAATAGCTATAACTAAAAACAAACTAAAAACTACTTCCAAAACTATTCAGCTTGGATATTAATGAGTTTTTTTGGGTTCATTGAGAACATGGTTGTTGTTCAATAATAAAATGAATCCTCAAAAATACAACTTGCCTAATAATTCTGCACTCCCTGTATTATTAGGGGGCTTAGAGTAGGTGTAATTAGTTTAAAATTGTTGTAATATTTTTCTAATGTTTGTAAATATTTTTTTATTTTTTGTTACTTAGTTCTTTTTTATTTTTTGTACTTTATTTAGTTTATTTAATTGTATTTATTTGTAGGTATTGTACTTAATTAATTTATTGATAGTGTAGTGTTAGGTTTAATTGTAGATAATTGTAGGTATTTTATTTAATTAATTTATTGATAGTGTAGTGTTAGGCTTAATTGTAACTTAGGTTAGGATTTATTTTACAGGTAATTTTGTAATTATTTTAACTAGGTAACTATTAAATAGTTAATAACCTGGTTAAAATAAATACAAAGTTGCCTGTAAAATAAATATAAATCCTAAAATAGCTAAAATATAATTATAATTTACATTGTAGCTATATTAGGGTTTATTTTACAGGTAAGTATTTAGCTTTAAATAGGAATAATTTATTTAATAAGAGTTAATTTATTTCGTTAGATTTAAATTATATTTAACTTAGGGGGGTGTTAGTGTTAAGGTTAGACTTAGCTTTAGGGGTTAATAAATTTATTAGAGTAGCGGCGAGGTCCGGTCGGCATATTAGGGGTTAATACTTGAAGTTAGGTGTCGGCGATGTTAGGGAGGGCAGATTAGGGGTTAATACTATTTATTATAGGGTTATTGAGGCGGGAGTGAGGCGGATTAGGGGTTAATAACTTTATTATAGTAGCGGTAAGGTCCGGTCGGCAGATTAGGGGTTAATAATTGTAGGTAGGTGGAGGCGACGTTAGGTGCGGCAGATTAGGGGTTAATAAATATAATATAGGGATCAGCGGTGTTAGGGGCAGCAGATTAGGGGTTCATAAGTGTAAGGTTAGGGGTGTTAAGACTCGGGGTACATGTTAGGTGCAGACTTAGGAAATGTCTCCCCATAGGAAACAATGGGGCTGCGTTAGGAGCTGAACGCTGCTTTTTTGCAGGTGTTAGGTTTTTTTTCAGCTCAAAATGCCCCATTGTTTTCTATGGGGGCATCGTGCACGAGCACGTTTTTGAAGCTGGCCGCTTCCGTAAGCACCGCTGGTATTGAGAGTTGCAGTGGCGGTAAATATGCTATACGCTCCCTTTTTGGAGCCTAACGCAGCCCTTCAGAGAACTCTAAATACCAGCGGTATTTAAAAGGTGCGGGGGAAAAAAAGCCAGCGTTAGATACCCGGGTCGTTACCAACAAAACTCTAAATCTAGCCATTTATTTTTTAATACAAAGCATAGCTACAATGTGGTAAACTACATATAAGCAGATTAATCTCAAAATTAACATAATTTATTTATATTTTGTACCAAATTAAATTAGTGGTTTTAATTAGAAATCGGAGAGCATAAAAAAAAAAAAAAAAAACAATTCACACTTTTTCACTAATTTTTGAAATATTCAGAAATGATATTTTTTCCTGTAATATACAAATATTGCAGTTTATGTTTCCAATATGACATAAAAATCATATATTTTATTAATGAAGAGGATTTGGATGTAGTACAGTCATAAATATGTAGAAATTCAAAGTTTTAATTAGATCTTAGGGCTGCATTTTATTCCTTCAACCTACAGTAATAGGACAACTTTAGAAGACAAAGTAGCTTTTATATTTTTTTAATGAATAACAAAAAAAAATAATCTTGAAGGTTATATGAGGTGAGTCATAAAAAAAAAAGTTGAGAAGACACAGTTTATTTTTGAGAGGATAAACAAAACTGTTTTTCTTTCTATTCACATTAATGAAAACAGATAAATTGAATTTAAGATGCTTTTTTACATGCTAAGTGCATTTCTGGACTCTGCTAAATTGCCTTCCCTTCAGACTGCTATAGTTGTTGATGGTGGGTTTATGTCAAATTTGAAAGTGACAATTGATTTTTTATTTTTATCAGAATTTATTCTGAGTCATATTTAGATATTAATAATTAGTTATTTTAGAAAATAATATTCTTCTAACATAGAGGTGTTTTAATGAATATCCTACGCAAATGTATTATATGAATATGTTTACACCCTGCTGTAATGGCACTGCACTCTGAATTACAGCTGTGAGAACTACATTTCCCATCATACATTGTGACTAAGCTTGTATTTAGCTTTAGCTGAAGCTACTGTGGATAGATAAGAGGAAGCAAGGCCACAGCCAGTGGTAAACAACATGTGCTTCAAGCATGTATCAAGACTGTGTGACAGACTGCCAAGGGTATTAGGTTTTAATGCTTCTTTTGCACAGGTTGCCAGGTATTCTGTGGTAAATAATTTGGGAGATGATTAGATTACAGCTTTTTTTCAGTATATTTGATAAAAAAAAAGTCAGATATTATTTCCAATTACCCAACAAGGGCACATTACGTTTTGTATGATAATAATATCTTTATAATAATAATAATAATAATAATAATAATAATAATAATAATAATAATAATAATAAGAGTAATAATAATATCTTACATTATTTGTATAGTGCCACTGGGTAAAAGAGTTAGGGTATAAAAGGACAAAGTTTTGTGGGAAGTTACAAGTACATAATAACAGACTAAACAAAACAAATTAGTACAGGAGTAGGAGAGCCCTGCAATCTGCTGGTTGAGGGTGCAGAGACATAAGGTTTGGGGAAGCTTCTTACATGGTTTATAGCTGTAGCAGTTAGTCAATTTAGTTCACAATTTATTTTAATTAGGATAAAAACAGTTAGAGGAGAGATAATACTTTTCTCTAAATAGGAGAATTTTCACAAAGTTCCTGAAACTATACTAGGTTGCAGACAGTCTGATGGAGTCGGGTAGAGAGTTTTAGATGACAGGTGCAGCAAACTGCTTGTGCAATTCCACCCCCTGGAGAATCGTGGCCAATCGGCCGCTAGCAGAGGGCATCAATCAGCCCAATCGTATTTGATCTGGTGGATTGATGTCCGCAGCCTCAGAGCAGGCAGACAAGTTATGGAGCAGCAGTCTTTAGACCACTGCTTCATAACTTCTGCTTCCAGTGAGCCTGAAGGCTTGTGTGGAAACGGGCATCAAGCTCCATTCAAAGCTTGATAATTCAGCCCCTTAGAATTGAGAGAGGAGAATGGAAATAAAATCTGAGAGACATAGGTCAAAGATTGATCAAAGAGTATTTTTGAGGAAATATACTTGATATTGTTGAGTAAATTATAGGTCAAGGTTAATGTTTTTAAACTGTATTCTATGTAGTGTATGGAAAGCCATAGTAGGGACAGACAGAGCGGGGCAGCTGATGTAGACAGGCAATTTAGGTGGATGAGTCTAGCTAATGCATTCATGACAGATTAGAGGGGAGTGGGATTAGGGAAGGTCAATTAGGATTAGGTTGCTGTGACAAAGTGAGGGACTGATAAATATTGTGTGGGTGTGCACTGCCGGATTTGATATGTTCATATAATGTGGAGTAAATGTGAGTTTAGATTAAAGTTTGACACCAAGATAGCAGACCCGGGATGGGGTGTTGCGAATAGAGTTTCCTAAAGTATGTAAGAGAAATGACAGGTGTGGTTCATTTAGGAGAGGGGGGAATAAGAAGAAGCTCATTTTTAGACAGATTAGGTTAGGGGTAGTGTAAAGACAACAAAGAGGAAATTGCAGAGAAACAGCTGGTAATCTGGTTGAATAAAGAAGGAAAGATATCAGGATAGGAAAGATAGATTTGGGTATCATCAGCATATAAGTGATACTAATACACAAAGGATGTATAGATAAAAAAGCAAGGAAGTCAAGACAGAGGGCTCAATGATCTAAACTTTGCCAGATAAGATGTGGTTTTTCTCACCAACCCTCGCAGGGACTGCTCTGGTGGAAAAGTAAAAAAGGGGCTGTGAGTGGCAAGATGTCTCATATTGAAAGTAATGGAGCTCACTGGAAATGCACACTTTGTAGAGCAAAGTTAGCAGTGAGCAGGGGGCGCACTTTAAAAAGTAAAACCTGCAGCCAATATTAATCCCATTACGCTACTTTCTGCGTATAACATCTCACAACCTGCTATATTTTTGTATGCATGTGTTTTTCTATTAAAGTATTTTAAGTGCTTTGAGAAAAGCTCACAACCTTTTAGTTTAAAAGAAAAACTGAGATCTGTGGTGTGAAAATCTTTACAGAGCTATGCTGGGATTAGAGAGACAATTTCATATACACCCATGGAGTGCCCATGTTCAGACCATTTTATGAAAAAACAATTACTCTTTGTATTTTGTACTTCTATCTATGAATTTCTGTGCTTTTTTTTTTTTTTTTTGCACCCATTGCACTTAAATTACATATTTAAATGATTTATTTCTTTTTAATTTACATTCAAGTTTTATGTTTTTGATAGAATACAATTTTTGGTGAAGAATTTTATTATGATTTTTATGCACCCTAACAATACATACAGTTTTTTTTCCCTACATACATTTTTTAAATATTTATTTTTATAAATCATCTTTCATTAAGGTTTTGAGAGAGATGAAACATACATTACTTGTCATGTAACAAATATGACAATAGTTCAGATGAACAGGGAACACTGATATAATAATTTGAAACATTAAATTTAAAATCATAGACTACATAAACCTCCATTTTACAATAGTACTATCATATTGAAATGACTACTTATTTGGCTATTTTAGAGCCACTTTGTTAGGAAAGACTTAGCTTGCATGGTAGCCATACCAGGTGCCACTTTCATGCCCAATGACATTCATAGTAGATAAATATTTCAAGTTGAGTAATAACACAAAACATTATACTATACAATAGTAATAAGAATGACCTTGAAACAAATCTATAACAAGTTATAACATTATATGACAGCTCTCAAGTTAAATTAGCATTATAAATTTGTAAATCAAACATTGTCAATGTACAGGATTATGGAATGATACCACATCTTTAGTAAAGGAAGAAGAAACAAAACCACATCAATAAGGTGACAGAGTAGAGTAGACAGTAATAATCTATATTATCTTGGAGATAAGACATAGAGACGTTAGTTATCTAGTAGCTGATTATATCGGAAAAAAAATCATTCCAAGTGGACCAAATTTCATAGTAGAAATCTAGCTTGTTCAGCACTCTAAACGCATATAGCTCCATATCTTTAATTAAATTCATGATAGAAAGTACTTCAGTAAGGGTAGGAGGGGAGCTCATTTTCCAGCCCCTTGCAATAGACAGCTTGGTTGCCATAAGTAGGTAAATAACTAGATATTTACAAGAATTTCTCATCTTGGGTAAACCCAAATGTAGGAGACCAACCTCAGGGCAAGCCAGTACAGGCAAATGCATCCTATGCAAGATCTCAAAAATTGACCACCATAAACCTTTAATTTTGGGACACTCCCACCAGATGTGAGTGTTCCCAATCTCTCCAACATAAAGGAGAGGTAGATTTAAAAATAGTATGTAATAAAGCTGAGACTAAGTGCCATCGAACTGTAACTTTGTAATATAGCTCCCATAAATTTGTACAATGCAACATTTTCTTAGCAATCCCAAGCTCTCTGAACCAAACCCCAGTATTTACCTCAAATTGTAGGTCTCTTTCCCATGCAATATATTGGTTATGTTTCGCATGTTCTAGGGGCACCACAAGAGCAACATAGTGGAAGGAGAAAATTCCCCTCATGGGTGAACCCCTGGCCCATCTCTGTTCCCAAGCCGCCAAAGCTCTGATATTCCTTCTTGAGAAACCCCAAGCTCTCATTACACTGGTTAAAGGCATGTATTTAAAATAGAGTGAGGTAGACAAGTGAAATTTCATTTTAATAGCTTCAAAATCTAAGAGACCATTGGTATCATACAGAGCAGAAAGGGGCAACTCCGAAACCTCAGCCCACAATGTAATGTGTGTTTCAGGTAAAGAAATCAGGAGACTATGTATTCTGTGTGTTGCACAAAGATGTGGGGAGATAGTGTTAGTGTGTTTTCTGTTGTCCCACATCTTTAGGGTATCCAGAATAACTGGATGTATAATTAACAAATCTTTCCTTAAATAAGGTGGAATTCAGGGCAAATCAATTAATTTAATAACCGAGGGGATCAAAGACTGTTATGCCTCCTGTCACTGAAATACTGACTTTTTTATGCTCCATCCTAAGAGATGAGATAGTCAGGCTGCATCATGATAGAAAAGAACACTAGGTTATGAAAGGCCACCTCTATTGATGGGTTTTTGTGGGCATGATCTGTAGTTTATTTAATGTGGTTCTCGGAATAGAGAGAGGTATACACCTAAAAAGATATGTAAGCTTAGGGAGTAAAACTAGCTTAATAGCAGCTATGCATCCCATCTGGGAGAATTCTGCAAGCTCCCATCCACCGAGAAGCATCTTGAATTCAGATAAGCAGTCAAGATTTTTTTTTAAATGACTTACTGTAGACCAGGGCTTAGAATAATCTAAATGTTTAATAGTAGAGTTGGACCATTGGAATGGGTAGATACATTACAACTGTGTACATTCCTTGGGAGAAATATGAAGATGCAAGACCTCTGTTTTGGATATATTGAGCTTATAAAAACCGCATGATCTGAACCGTGAGATACGTTTAAATACCTCATCCATTGATGTGGATGGAGAGGTGAGAAGAATGGAAACGTCATACACAAATAACACTATTTTATGTTGTGATTTGCCAAAGTGTATGCATGGAATCTGTGGGTTGATCCTGAGCACCTGAGCCAATGGTTCAATGGCCAGTATGAATTGAAGAGGGGAGAGTTGACAACCCTGTCTAGTTCCATTTGAAATGTTGAAGCTATCTGAATTGAAGCACACTGCTGAGGGTTGGGAGTAAGATGTTTGCATTGCTAAAATAAATTGGGGAGGGATCCTACAGCTTCGTAAAGTTTCCCATAGATAATCTCACCTGACCCTATCAAATGCCTTTTCAGCATCCAATGACAGTGCCAGGAGGGGTATTTCCTGGCATATATTTGTTTTAATGGTTCAATTATTCATTTTTTAAGATGTTTAAAATACTAATTTATTGTGCACTTTTGTAATGTATGCATTTCCTCACCATACGAAAATGCAGTATACGCCTCTAAGCGAGACACCCTGTTTTCCGGGTAAAAAGTGGCTTTAGATCAATCTGATTGGCTGATGCAATCAGCCAATCAGATAGAAGTTCAATCCGATTGGCTGATCCAATCAGCCAACCGTATTGAGCTTGCATTCTATTGACTTGGATCAGCCAATCGGATTGAACTTCTATCTGATTGGCTGATTGCATTAGCAATCAGATATTTCCTACCTTAATTCTGATTGGCTGATAGAATCCTATCAGCATATCGGAATTGAAGGGACACCATCTTCGATGACGTCCCTTAAAGGAACCTTCATTTGTAGGGAAGTCGTCGGTTGAAGAGGATGGCTCCGCGTCGGCTCCTTTGAAGATGGCTCAGCTCTGGATGGATGAAGATTGAAGACTCCGCCTGGATAAAGACTTCTACTGGATGGAGGACCTCTTCTTGCCCCGCTTGGATGAAGACTTCTACTGGATGAAAGATCTCCTCTGCGCACCTTGGATGAAGAATTTGGCTCGGCTGGGTGAAGACGACTCAAGGTAGGATGATCTTCAGGGGGTTAGTGATAGTTTTTTTTTAAGGGGGGTTTGGGTGGGTTAGAGTAGGGGTATGTGGGTTGTAATGTTGGGGGGTATTGTATTTTTATTTTCAGGTAAAAGAGCTGATTACTTTGGGGCAATGCCCCATAAAAAGCCCTTTTAAGGATGGTAAAAGAGCTGATTACTTTTGTAATTTAGAATAGGGTAGGGCATTTTTTATTTTGGGGGGATTTTTTATTTTATTAGGGGGCTTAGATTAGGTGTAATTTGTTTAAACTTCTTGTAATTTTTTTTATTATTTGTAATTTAGTGTTTGTTTTTTTGTATTATAGAATAGTTTATTTAATTGTATTTTAGTTTAGCTAATTGTAGGTAATTTATTTAATTAATTTAATGATAGTGTAGTGTTAGGTGTATTTGTAACTTAGGTTAGGATTTATTTTACAGGTAATTTTGTAGTTATTTTAACTAGGTAGCTATTAAATAGTTATTAACTATTTAATAGCTATTGTACCTAGTTAAAATAAATACAAAGTTGCCTGTAGAATAAATATAAACCCTAAAATAGCTACAATGTAATTATTAGTTGTATTGTAGCTATATTAGGGTTTATTTTCTAGGTAAGTATTTAGTTTTAAATAGGAATAATTTATTTAATTATAGGAATATTATTTCGTTTAATTTAAATTATATTTAAGTTATGGGGGTGTTAGGGTTAGGGTTAGACTTAGGTTTAGGGGTTAATAACTTTATTATAGTAGCAGCGACGTTGGAGGTGGCATATTAGGGGTTAATAATTGTAGGTAAGTGGCAGCGATGTTAGGGAGGGAAAATTAGGGGTTAATCAAATTTATTATAGTGTTTGCGAGGCGGGAGTGTGGCGGTTTAGGGGTTAATACATTTATTATAGTGGCGGCGATGTCCGGTCGGCAGATTAGGGGTTAATAAGTGTAGGTAGGTAGCGGCGATGTTGGGGGGGGGACAGATTAGGGGTTAATAAATATAATATAGGTGTCGGCGATGTTAGGGGCAGCAGATTAGGGGTTCATAGGGATAATGTAGGTTGTGTAAGTGTCCGGATCGGCAGATTAGGTGTTAATAATAAAATGCAGTCGTCAGCGATAGCGGGGACAGCAGATTAGGGGTTATTAAGTGTAAGATTAGGGGTGTTTAGACTCGGGGTTCATGTCAGGGTGTTAGGTGCAGACTTAGTGAGTGTTTCCCCATAGGAAACAATGGGGCTGCGTTGGGAGCTGAACGCTGCTTTTTTGCAGGTGTTGTTTTTTTTTTTTTTCAGCCAGCTCAACCCCACTGTTTCCTATGGGGATATCGTGCACAAGAACGTTTTTCCAGCTTACCGCTACCGTAAGCAACGCTGGTATTGAGGGTTGAAGTGGAGCTAAATTATGCTCAACGCACCCTTTTCAGAGCCTAACACAGCCACTCAGACAACTCTAAATACCAGCGTTGTCTTAAGGGTGCGCTGGGAGAAAAAGCAGCGTTAGCTATGCGGGTCTTTACAGACAAAACTCTAAATCTAGGCGAGTATGTTTAATAGTAGAGTTGGACCATTGGAATGGGTAGATACATTGCAAGTGGGTAAGTTCCTTAAAGGAAATATGAAGATGCAAGACCTCTGTTTTGGATATATTGCGTTTATAAAAACCGAATTGAATTGAAGAAGGGACAGAGGACAACCCTGTCTAGTTCCGTTTGAAATGTTGAAGCTATCTAAATTAAACCCCACTCCTCTAAATCTAGCCAAGGGTTGAGAGTAAAATGTTTGCATTGCTAAAATAAATTGAGGAGGAATCCTAAAGGTTTGTAAAGTTTGCCATAGATAATCCCACCTGACCCGATCAAACACCTTTTCAGCAACCTTTAGATCAAGAGTCCCAGATCCTTATGGTACTGATTGAGATGTTTACATTTGTATCTATGTGTAGAAAAGAGCTTGAACATTAACTAACACTTTAAAAGTATGTTTTACAGTTACTACAGTGTTTTTGCTGTCTTTGCTCCTTTTTTGACAAAATGAATAAAGTTGATATCTGACTTTCATTCCTTAAATATCTAGTCTAGTTTTGATAATCACTTTCTGCATTTGATTGCATTCCACCTCTGGATTACCACCACACACATTGCGAAAAAGGATCCCTACCCTTGGTACATTAGGCTTTAAAGGATTTGAAATTTTGCAAATGTTTAGAAATTTCAATATGGGTCTTGCTAGGCATACTTAAGGGTAAATGAAAATACAAGGGATCTCTATATGAAAGTACTATTTCCTAGTCATTTCTGTATGCCTTCACTAAGCAAATACAATTATTTACTTTTCAAATTTGTGTTGGTTAAAAGTAAGAACTATATGCTTGAAATAAACAATATACTGTATGTACTTAGGTTATGTGCAACATTTATGTATAACTTTAAAGCTACTTATGTAAAAATAATTTTTTGTGGCTAGTCAATATTTTAAACAACAATCACATATCGACTTAGAAAATACCAAAATGCTTGTTTGTTTTTTAAAAAAACCCATAATTGTTGATGTTCTATGGAGTAATTTTATATGGAATATGGAAATAGTATATGAATCGTGATTGCAAATTAATATTAAAGTAAAATATTTTGAAAAAGGAGAACATATTTTCAGTGAATGACTTCATGATCTTCTGATTATTTTGTGATAAATAGGAAAAATAGAGATTTTAATTATATTAGACTGCCATTTAAAATAAAAAAAATTGGGTATTAAACTTATGCTATTTTTTTATGCAGTAGGTGTATATGTAATGTGGTTAGTATAAAAATTGGAACTATATAAACAATTACATATACATCTTTAAATTGAAAAAAAAAAAATAGATTTGAAACTAATACTAATACTGTTATTGCCAAATAATCCTTATTAGAGGGAGACCCATTTTTTCAAAAGGGACAATTTATGATCCTATATAAAATGACAATGGTTATCTTATTCACTAAATTATATATTTTTTATAGACAAAGGGAAATGTACATTTTATCTACAAAGACAAACCTAAGAACATATCTACTCTGCCTATTAACTCAAATGTTGGATACATGATTCCACATTGTATTAATGTTAACAATTCTTAAAATATTTGAACAGATTTTGAGATATATATAAATACATACATTGATAGATTGAGGGTAGATAGATTGATTGATAGATAGATAGATAGATAGATAGATAGATAGATAGATAGATAGATAGACTGACAGACAGACAGATGGATGGATGGATGGATAGACAGACAGACATAATTATGGTAAAAATTATTTCTACCAGTGTCCATGGTTCAGTGTAGCATAACTCTTTTAAAAAATTGGTTTGCATTGTCTGTCATAATGCCACCATAAATATGCTATCTACCGTAATTATCATGTTTAAAATGTAAGAACCTATAGCTAGCAACATGGTATGGGGTAATGAATAACATTAAACTATTTTTAAAAAGAACTCTTGCTAATAACTTTGGTTATAATTTATTTGTTTAAATTGCACACATACATTTTTTTACTATATATCTGTCACTAAATAAATAACCATAAACCAATTGAAAATAAAATCAAAACATAAGTAGAGAAGAAAAAATTGTTATAAAGATGAGCTGATTAGACATATTTCCAAAAGAATATAAATAGTGGAAAACTATGCAACAAAATATGAATGAAAAGCAAAATATGCACACAGAAGGCTGAAGAAAAGCTGAAAAGCTGAAATATGAAAACATTTGCACTTGAAAAGAGGTACGTTTTCTAAACAAATGAAACTAGAAGATGAGCACTGAAAAATATATAATTTAGTTTTTTTGGCATAAATACAGACTAATTTGCTTTTGGTTAATCTGGTCATAGCCACAGTCTTACTTTAAACAAAGTTCATTACAGAGACTGAATAGAATGCACAATATTTACCAACAAATTTAGCTTTGTTAGTCATGCAAATATCATGTATAACATAATACGGAAGTGTATCCACTGTGTATATTAAATCATTATAAAATAATTATAAACAAAGTCATAAAAAGGATTTAATTTTTTTAACATGTTTTGGTAAAGTAGTTTGTGAGAAATTTTGGCTTAACAGTAAAAATTAATTTTTAATTTTTTTTATCTGATTTTTGTTTAGACTATGTATGGCGCTTTTTTTGTAATTGTATATGGTAAACATGTTGAATTGTTTTTAGATATTATTTACCAAAGAGCTCATTTTTCAAAAGAAAAAAAATCTGATCCAGATTTTTTTTTTTTTTGCGATTTTGGTGTAAACAATATATTTTATTTTTTAAAGGTTTGAACTTTAATATTTAATTGTTTCAAAAAATATGCAAGCAGCTAAGATATGAAGTGAAAAAAATGGGGAGGGGGGTGTAAAATCAATCAAAACCCTATATATTTCTGAATACTATTGGTAGGGGCTCTTAATGGAACTTAAATAACAAATTAAAAAAAAAACACAGACACACAAGCAGGTTTTCCTGTATATTGCAATGACCTTTGTCTTTGAAAAGTTAGAGAAAAACTATGCAAATAAATTCACACAAGTTTAACAGACCTCAAAAACCTCCACAAAAAATACATCTGAATTTTTAGTAATTAAAATGTAATGTTAACTGAGTTGCATCTACAATGTTTTCAACTGATCTGCATTTATTGCATTAAGAATTCCCCATTGAATTAATAATTCTCATTTGAAAGAAAAGGTTACGCTAGAACTATGTCGGTTTCGCTAACCATTCCAGCGATATTGAGTATCGAGACCTGCGCTATCATTAGCGTGCCATTTTTAATCTGGCCCCATGATTGTAATATAACAACAGCACAACATTGTCATAAATTAAGTAGGTCAGGTATACAGTAAGGCTAGCACCCTGCCTTAAAAATCTGTCATCTCTAACTTTTAGGTTATAATTCTTTTTATGAAAATGATTTTTTCCAAAATGTACATTTTTCTCACACACCATCTGACCCCCATCTTCACACAATGCAACAGACAATAAACGTATTAATATTATTATTGTAAACTATGTATGATGTAAAAACAATCTTCAGCAAAATAAGTGTAAAATCCATAAGCATCATATATAAAAAAGAATGTATGCATTTTTTTAAGTGGATGTACCAATGTGAAAAGAACAAAATCATTTTGACATTCATAGAGAATAAATGTATACATTTATCCAAAAAAAGTCTGGGAGTACAGCACACTTTTAAAAGGAAACATTTTTTATTAACCATATTGTAATAAATACATACTAGAAAATCGAATTTCTTAATTATTAGATGTTCACAAAGCTGAAAATGTGAAAAGAAAAAACTTTTACCAACAAGCAATTCAAAAGCATAGCATAAAAACATAAAAAGTAGACTAGTAACCTGTATATAATAAAGCAGCAGATATATAAGAGCGTAATATTAATATGACTATTCAAATACAGCTAATGCTGACTGTTAGGCTAGATCAACTGCACCCCATCTGATACCTGAACCCCCTAGAAATCACCAAGGTGGTAAAAACAGGACAGATACAGATAAGCTGTCACAGCTCCATCAGCTATGAGAATACAACTATAACATAAAAGCTACGGCAAACATGTAGGATATCATATAGGGGAGTCAGTAAAGAACCGCGTCAACTACTCCTCACCTATATCAAGAACCCCCCCCCCCCGAAGTCACCAGTGAGGCAGAACCTCAACAGTATTTGTATGAGGAGCTAAGTTGCCTGGTATTCCTGCTACGATACTCAGAGACACAAATGCCAATACATATTAAGTAAATCAGCTATACACATTAAGCCATAATTAATAAATAACAGCATAAAAAGTAAAAATGACAATATCACTTCAGGGCAAATATAGAGCCAAATAATGAACAGCAAAAAGGAAACTCAATAAATGGCAAAGTTAATTTGAATCCCAAATATGTCCATGCACAAAGACACTTTGCTGTGTATCTCAAGTATTTAGAATGTCACACAAATACAGAGAGATGTGGCAGCATCTGTTACCTGGGATAGCGATTGCAAGAAAGTCACTCACGAATATGTTATGCCGGTTTGTCCGTTCACCTTGAAAGAGTCAGGACTCTTTGGAGATGAACATAACTATGTCAACTGCAGAATCAATATCACAATGTTAGTATTGCTTTCTTTTTTTAATAACCACCTAATTAGGATGGCACAAATCTTGCCTCTGTCAAACTTCATGTATCTTTGCATAACTCTAAAAACTGTATGAATCCTCAATACCAAAGATGAACATGCTTACATTAGCCTTAAAGGGACATAAAACCCCAAATTTTTCTTTTATGATTCTGACAGAACATACAATTTTAAACAACTTTCCAATTTACTTCTGTTATCACATTGTCTTTGTTTTCTTGTTGCCCTTTGTTGAAAAGCTGGGATGTAAGCTCATGAGAGTGCACGTGTCTGCAGCACTATATGGCAGTAGTTTTGCAACAATGTTATACATTAGTAGGAGCACTAGATGGCAGCACTACTTCCTCTCATGTAGTGCTTCAGGCATGTGCACGCTACCTACATAGGTATCCCTACAACAAAGAATAACAGGAGAACAAAGCAAATTTGATAATAGAAGTAAATTGGAAACTTTTTTAAAATTGTATTCTGTATCTGAATATTGAAAGACATTTTTTGGGTTTAAAGCCCCTTTAAAATCATACACCTAGATTACGAGTGTTGCGTTAGAGGGTGTGTGGTACTAACGAGCAGTTTTTCCTCACCACTCACTTGCCTGCAGCGCTGGTATTACGAGTTTTTACAAACCCGTCGTTAAAAGACAAGAAGTGAGCGTTGAGCAAAATTTTGCTCATTACCGCACTCCAATACCAGCGCTGCTTAACTCAGCGGTGAGCTGGTGTAACGTGCTCGTGCACGATTTCCCCATAGCAATCAACGGGGAGAGCCGGCTGAGAAAAAGTCTAACACCTGCAAAAAAGCTGCGTAAAACTCCTTAACGCAGCCCCATTGATTCCTATGGGGAAACACATTTTATGTCTATACCTAACACCCTAACAAGAACCCCGAGTCTAAACACTTCTAATCTTACACTTATTAACCCCTAATCTGCCGCCCCTGACATCGCCGACACCTACATTATAATTATTAACCCCTAATCTGCCGCTCCGGACACCGCCACCACCTACATTTTACTTATGAACCCCTAATCTGCTTCCCCCTCCAAATCTTCCACCCCCAATGTCACCGCCACCTACCTACACTTATTAACCCCTAATCTGCCGCCTCCAACGTCGCCGCCACTATAATAAACATATAAACCCCTAAACCGCCGCACTCCCGCCTCGCAAACATTAGTTAAATATTTTTAACCCCTAATCTGCTGGCCCTAACATCGCCACCACCTACCTACATTTATTAACCCCTAATCTGCTGCCCCCAACGTCGCCGCCACTATATTAAAGTTATTAACCCCTACACCTAAGTCTAACCCTAAACCTAACACCCTCTAACTTAAATATAATTAAAATAAATCAAAATAAATATTCCTATCATTAACTAAATTATTTCAATTTAAAACTAAATACTTACCTGTAAAATAAACCCTAAGATAGCTACAATATAACTAATAGTTACATTGTAGCTAGCTTAGGGTTTATTTTTATTTTACAGGCAAGTTTGTATTTATTTTAACTAGGTAGAATAGTTACTTAATAGTTATTAACTATTTAATAACTACTTAGCTAAAATAAATACAAAAGTACCTGTAAAATAAAACCTAACCTAAGTCACACTAACACCTAACACTACACTATAATTAAATTAATTCCCTAAATTAAATACAATTAAATACAATTAAATAAAAATAACTAAAGTACAAAAACAAGCAAACACTAAATTAAAGAAAATAATAAACAAATTACAAGATTTTTAAACTAATTACACCTAATCTAATCCCCCTAACAAATTAAAAAAGCCCCCCCCCCCAAAATAAAAAAGCCCTACCCTACACTAAATTACAAATAGCCCTTAAAAGGGCCTTTTGCGGGGCATTGCCCCAAAGTAATCTGCTCTTTTAAATATGGGTTTAGAGAGGAGCGCCAACAAAGGCAAGGTCTGGTGTGTGTGTGAGGGATGTGTTCACACTATGACAAATTGAAGCCCTATGTGAGGACTATAATTCTTACAATTGGCTTCAGTGACTGTGATGGTTATAAGGCAGTCAAGAGTAAAATGTATAACACAATTTAATACAAACACAAATTATATCACTAGGCATGGATCCATGGTACATAAAAACACATATATATATAAAAAAAAATCAATAAAAATGATACGTAAAATACCAAGGGGAATATATCCCTCCAAGAGCAAGTGGCCCAAATCTTGGTCACTGAGTAAATAATATGATAATGATATGATAATGATACCGTTATACTATTGTGGATGTTAGAATGGTAGATGTTAATAGACTTAACTACCCTCTACTCCATAGGTTTAAATCTATACAAAATAATGATACAGATGACTGGTGGATAAGTGTCTACAAATATGACAGATACAAAATTAAACAGATAAAAATGCAGAGTAAAAAGTTATTGGTCACATGTGAAGAAAAAATAAAAGAAGGTGATCAAAAATTAAACTAGTGTGTACACAAACTAGTGTTGATCAAAAAATAATCTCAAAAAATGATGACACAAAAAATATATAAAAAATGTGGGTAACAAATCACACAGTTGAGTTGAGTTGTGTGAGATGATGAGTGAGATGAGTTAGTGTGAAAAAAATCCGTGAGAAAATGTTAACATGTTAAAATGTTACAAATAAGGAAACAAATTGGTAATCACAAAAATATAATCCTGAAAGTGTCCCAAATATATTTAAAAAATGGAATTCAGAATAAATCCAAATTAGTGTCCATAAAAATCAGATGATGGTGACATTATGGTAATCCAGATAAAAAAGGGTATCCAAAAAAAACAACAAAGTGAAGATAAGTAGTTCAAATAGACAGTTCAAATCCTCAAGTTTATCCAATGAAATAAACAGTTCCAATCCTTGAGTGTCAAGGCAGAGATAAAAAATAAAAATAAAAATGACAATGTAGGATAAAAATGGAATAAAAGTAGAGAGCTGGGGAATCCTCAAAACCTAAGGACAGAAAAATAGTAACATAGTATAATATTGTTTAAAGGGACAGTCTACACCCCTATTAAGTGTCGCTTATATTTTATATCTACTGCAGATCGTTCAAACTCACCCCACTTCAGTGACCATAGTGATTCACCACCGGACTTATTCATATCCCAAACTCAGTGTTTCTTCCTTGTAAATGGCCGCCATGCCCCTCCTATTATTAGATCATCAAGCCTCTCGATTGAAACCATTCAATCAAAAATAGATCACGGATGGAAATACTTGATCGCGCTTTAGTCGTTTCGTACATGCGCACACGTTGTGGAACTTAAAAACCCGAACGAAAATTTGATAGCAATTTCCACACGTAAATTTGTTTGAATTGTACATGCAATATCAGCGCAGACGGACTTTTGCTTTCACGTAACTTCTGGATATTCGGGCATGCGTATTCACAAGCATGTGACGTATGTGACTGACCGTGCATGAGCATGGATCACATAGAGAAGGTCCCAAAATTTAAAAGGAGAAGTGGATGGGCGGAGTTTGGCGGCCATTTATAACGGCTGTAAATAAACTTTTAGTTTCAGAGATGTTGTTTGTACAATCAACAGATAAAGATTAGAGCGGGTGAGTTAGCACTATCATCGATAAATAAACAGTATAAGCGACGCTTAATATGGGTGTAGACTGTCCCTTTAAATATTGATAAATCAAGAAATACATACATACCATATAGTTGCCAACGCGTTTCGGCCCACAGCTTGGGCCTTTCTCAAGACTAATATATGGATGGTTAGGTGAGCAGGAGCTTAAATATCTATATGCCATCAATCAAATTTTACTCCTATTGGCGCCAAAACGGACTCTTGTCACTGGAAGTACTATACCGGAAGTATCAATTGCATACCGGATATAGTTTCTCTGGTCATAAAAAATAGAGCTGTTTGTGGCGTTAATACAAGTTTGTTATAGCCAAAAGTTCCAGCAGATATGTATGCTTTGTATTACTGACATCTATTGTCCTCTGGTAGTAGTCTGCCCACCAGATTAGCCACTATCGATATCACCGGGTGTTACACTAAGCCGGATGTTTACCTATATCCTCTACTTCCGGTTTGAGATTGATGCGCCAAACCGGAAGTTTAATTGCGTGAAACCGGAAGTTTGGTTTCTCTGCATCGTCAACCAGAGATTTGGTTTCTCTGCATCGGCAATAGACCCGTGTCTACTTTCGGTGGTGCTATGGCTCAACATTGTCAGATAAATAATTAAGATGGCAATGGAGTTATTTCGTTAGAGAATCCTCGTATTTATAGTTATGTAATTTGCTTTTATAGGGTGTATAAGTTAATATTGAAATAGATGAACTTATCGCATACTTGAGTATTACACATATGTGATACATGAGGGGCATGTTTGAATCTCCTTCTTCTGTTCTGTCACCCCACTAAGTGTTAGATAGAGGAATATACAGGAGAATAAATGTGTATATAAGGCATTAAGGGACATATAGACATAGAGACATAGAGAGTGCTAGTTGAGCTGTGTTAAAATTCAAATGGTGTATTGCTAGGCTTTCTTATAAGGCTTATATAATGTTCTTACTCTACCTTATCCTTGTAAGTAGTGTATATGGCTCGATAAATAGAATCCACATACTATATCTGTATAAACAATAGTACTGATCTATGGGGCACACCTGTCCCATAATACACCTACATCTCTCTGTATTGTCCACTTGTCGTGGAGTACCCCCATTTGTCCTGGGTAGTAATAGTTATTTGGTTAGAGTGCCCTAATGCCATATACACTACTTACAAGGATTAGGTAGAGTAAGAACATTATATAAGCCTTATAAGAAAGCCTAGCAATACACCATTTGAATTTTAACACAGCTCAACTAGCACTCTCTATGTCTCTATGTCTATATGTCCCTTAATGTCCCTTAATGCCTTATATACAGAACAGAAGAAGGAGATTCAAACATGCCCCTCATGTATCACATATGTGTAATACTCAAGTATGCAATAAGTTCATCTATTTCAATATTAACTTATACACCCTATAAAACCAAATTACATAACTATAAATACGAGGATTCTCTAACAAAATAACTCCATTGCCGTCTTAATTATTTATCTGACAATGTTGAGCCATAGCACCACCGGAAGTAGACACGGGTCTATTGCCAATGCAGAGAAACCAAATCTCTGGTTGACGATGCAGAGAAACCAAACTTCCGGTTTCACGCATTTAAACTTCTGGTTTGGCGCATCAATCTCAAACCGGAAGTAGAGGATATAGGTAAACATCCGTCTTAGCGTAACACCCGGTGATATCGATAGTGGCTAATCTGGTGGGCAGACTACTACCAGAGGACAATAGATGTCAGTAATACAAAGCATACATATCTGCTGGCACTTTTGGCTATAACAAACTTGTATTAACGCCACAAACCGCTCTATTTTTTATGACCAGAGAAACTATATCCGGTATGCAATTGATACTTCCGGTATAGTACTTCCGGTGACAAGAGTCCGTTTTGGCGCCAATAGGAGTAAAATTTGATTGGTGGCATATAGATATTTAAGCTCCTGCTCACCTAACCATATATTAGTCTTGAGAAAGGCCCAAGCTGTGGGCCGAAACGCGTTGGCAACTATATGGTGAGCTATATTTCTTGATTTATCAATATTTAAACAATATTATACTATGTTACTATTTTTCTGTCCTTAGGTTTTGAGGATTCCCCAGCTCTCTACTTTTATTCCATTTTTATCCTACATTGTCATTTTTATTTTTATCTCTGCCTTGACACTCAAGGATTGGAACTGTTTATTTCATTGGATAAACTTGAGGATTTTAACTGTCTATTTGAACTACTTATCTTCACTTTGTTGTTTTTTTTGGATACCCTTTTTTATCTGGATTACCATAATGTCACCACCATCTGATTTTTATGGACACTAATTTGGATTTATTCTGAATTCCATTTTTTAAATATATTTGGGACATTTTCAGGATTATATTTTTGTGATTACCAATTTGTTTCCTTATTTGTAACATATTAACATGTTAACATTTTCTCACAGATTTTTTCACACTAACTCATCTCACTCATCATCTCACACATCACTCACTGTGTGATTTGTTACCCACATTTTTTATATATTCTTTGTGTCATCATTTTTTGAGATTATTTTTTGATCAACACTAGTTTGTGTACACACTTGTTTAATTTTTGATCACCTTCTTTTATTTTTTCTTCACATGTGACCAATAACTTTTTACTCTGCATTTTTATCTGTTTAATTTTGTATCTGTCATATTTCTAGACACTTATCCACCAGTCATCTGTATCATTATTTTGTATAGATTTAAACCTATGGAGTAGAGGGTAGTTAAGTCTATTAACATCTACCACTCTAACATCCACAATAGTATAACGGTATCATTATCATATCATTATCATATTATTTACTCAGTGACCAAAATTTGGGCCACTTGCTCTTGGAGGGATATATTCCCCTTGGTATTTTACGTATCATTTTTATTGATTTTTTTTTTTATATATATATATATATATGTGTTTTTATGTACCATGGATCCATGCCTAGTGATATAATTTGTGTTTGTATTAAATTGTGTTATAAATTTTACTCTTGACTGCCTTATAACCATCACAGCCTCTGAAGCCAATTGTAAGAATTATAGTCCTCACATAGGGCTTCAATTTGTCATAGTGTGAACACATCCCTCTCACACACACACCAGACCTTGCCTTTGTTGGCGCTCCTCTCTAAACCCATATTTAACAGTATTTCTATCTGTGGGTAGTGGGGGGCCACCTTAGATAGGAGCTGTAGGTCCTATAAGCGCTGTGAGTACAAATATTTCTCTAATCTGCTCTTTTACCTGTAAATAAAATTACAAATCCCCCCCAACATTAAAACCCACCACCCACACAACCAACCCTAAAACCCTCCCAATACCCCCTTAAAAAAACTAGGACTGGCAGATTAGGGGTTAATAATATTTAACTAATTTTTGCAAGGCGGGGTGCGGCGATTTAGGGGTTAATATATTTATTATAGTGGCGGGGATATCCGGTTCGGCAGATTCGGTGTTAAGAAATTGTCTTTTAGTGTTTGCGATGCGGGAGGGCCTCAGTTTAGGGGTTAATAGGTAGTTTATCTGTGTTAGTGTACTTTTTAGCACTTTAGTTAAGAGTTTTATGCTACGGCGTTGTAGTGTAAAACTCTTAACTACTGACTTTAAAATGCGGTACCAGTCTTGACAGGAGAGGGTCTACCGCTAACTTTTTGGCAGACTCGTTATACCGGTGCTATGCAAGTCCCATTGAAAAAAGAGGATACGCAATTTACATAAGTGGATTTGCGGTATTTCCAAGTCTGGCCAAAAAAGTTAGCGGTGAGCCTGTACCTTCAAGACTCGTAATACCAGCGGGTGTTAAAAAGCAGCGTTAGGACCGGCTAACGCTGCTTTTTAATCCTAACGCAAAACTCGTAATCTAGCCGATAGTTTTTATTGGAAATGTGGTATATATAACTATACCTAGGTAGGCTTAGGAGGAGCAATACACTTCTGGGAGCTATCTGGGGATTGGTGGCTACATGCATATTTCTCTTCTTATTGGCTCAGCAGATCTGTTAAAGTAGCTCCCATTTGTGTATTATTGCTCTGAAGCTGATTCAACTATGTGCTTAATGCCTTTATGTGGGTTAAGCACGTAGATTTATGCAAGTGGTCAATAATACAATTCTAAAACACATTAAAGTATTTTCATTCTGCACTTTTATGTGCCTTTGATACTGATATCTAAAGATCTAGATTTTGAAACACTAAAATTACATTAGATTCTGAGACATTGAAATTACATTACATATTACTAAAAGCTTTTAGGCAGACTGCATAAAATCAATTGTACCTTTAATTTTAATAGATTATTCTGTTAGTAAGACAGTTTTAAATTAAAAATAAATGAAGAAACATAGATTTTGTGATAATTATCAGTCCAATGAGTTGAATTTTAAAAGACACTCAATTATTTTGCACATATGGCTCAAAGTGTCACAGTTCAAGTACTTGATAGAGAAAATATTAAATGAAGTGTACTTGTTCAAAAGATAATTTTATTTAGCATCCTCAAAGCCGAGTATAATTAAGTTGCTCTGTCACATTAAATGATTGAGGCTTAAATATGTAACAGCTGGTTACCACATTGCATGTTCTACTGGAGGGCAGCCTTTGGCAAGTGAAGCTATACAAACACAACCAATATATTATGCTAATAACTTCCCTGTAACAAGCAAAGAAACAGCTAAAATGAAAACACATCAAATGAATCTTAATACAACTTAAAAAAAAAATGAAATTTATCTCTGAAAATGTTGACAACTAACATGACATATTGCTATTTCCTAGTCAGACCTTCTAAACAGTTTTGCATGACTATAAAAACAAGAAATGCTTAATTAGGATGCTACATATTGTTTTTATTATTATTTATATATTTAATGTTAATAGGAGCTTAATTAGTACACATGGGAAAATGCTTTGTTTTTCATCATATTTGTGTCTGTTTTATTTTTTCTTGAATAAAATTATTAAGTTTGCCTTTCAGTGCTTGACATTCACTAATGTTATGTAACTTTAGATTTTCAGTTCCAAACAAAAGGGTTTCTTGTCAGAGTTTATTTGTCAAAAGAACAACATCAAATGATTAAAAAAAATAACGATGAAGCAATGTACATGTATGTTACATTTACACATGTCATGCAAGCAAACTATACAACAGAACATTATTATTGTTATTATTATTATGTATTACCATTTATTGATATCACACAACAGAATTTCGAAGGAATGACTACAAAAGTAGGGGTATACAATGACAAAGATTCATGGTTAAAGGGACAGTCTAGTCAAAATTAAACTTTCATGATTCAGATAGGGCATGTCATTTTAAACAACTTTCCAATTTACTTCTATTATCTAATTTGCTCAATTCTTTAGATATCCTTTGTTGAAGAAATAACAATGCACATGTGTGAGCCAATCACACAAGGCATCTATGTGCAGCAACCAATCAGCAGCTACTTAGCATATCTAGATGTGTTTTTCAGCAAGTGATATCAAGAGAATGAAGCAAATGAGATAATAGAAGTAATTTTCTAAATCGCGAAAGAACAAAAATTGGGTTTCATGTCCCTTTAAATACATAACAGACTAAACAAGTTAGTACAGGTGGAGAGTACTGCTTCAGTTTGCAGCCTACAGGTTGAACATTAATTCCCATGGCATTTTCAAATAAAATATTAGCTGAAATTATACTACATTGTTATATTTATTTCCAGTACCTATTATTCTTATGATATGATACTAATGAGTTTTCCAAACATTTCCAAAATATGTTTGTTTTTTAAATAGAAAGTATGGAATTGATCACAATCTTTTAGAATTTATCAAATGAGTTATCTACAAAACTCTCTGTGGACTTTTAAAAAAAAAAAATTCTGTTGAAAACCATTAGATACGTTTTTTCAACCCATACATTACTAATTTCAATGACAGAGTTGAAAACAAATATTTATTATTTAAAGGGACACTGAACCCAAATTTTTTCATTTGTGATTCAGATAACGCATGAAATTTTAAGCAACTTTCTAATTTACTCCTATTATCAAATTTTCTTTATTCTCTTTGTATCTTTATTTGAAATGCAAGAATGTAAGTTTAGATGCCGGCCCATTTTTGGTGAACAACCTTGGTTGTCCTTGCTGATTGCTGGATACATTTATCCACCAATAAAAACGTGCTGTCCAGGGGTCTGAACCAAAAATAAGCTTAGATATCTTCTTTTTGAAATAAAGATAGCAAGAGAATGAAGAAAAATTAAGAATAGGAGTAAATTAGAACGTTGCTTAAAATTGCATAATCTATCTGAATTGCGAAAGAAAAAATTTGGGTTCAGTGTCCCTTTAAATACACAAAATAAGGAAAGTCAGTTTTGTTTTTGCTGTGCCACCTGTTTTTTTTTTTTTGCGATTATGATATCACTAATTATACAGATAGCTGACACCATCAGTGACCTCATATATTTTGTGACATAATATAAAAATTACATCACTGATTAGAAATAATTTATCAGATCAAGGTGCAACATTGACTCAAAACAGTGCTTT
This sequence comes from Bombina bombina, assembly GCF_027579735.1. Classification (NCBI taxonomy): domain Eukaryota; kingdom Metazoa; phylum Chordata; class Amphibia; order Anura; family Bombinatoridae; genus Bombina; species Bombina bombina. The sequence continues at coordinate 158,323,277 of NC_069504.1, read as the reverse complement.
CTAACACATGAAAATAGTTCTTGGTATTTCACAACACACCTACCGATACGTCATCATCGCTATGCATTTTAAACTGCAGTAAAATTATCTTTATGGCCCAAACTCAACTTTGTATTGCAGGCAAATATTGTGTCTCTGACCCAAAATTAATAAAAGTGCTCAATATTAATTTCACAACATACTTTCATGATACACCCTGTCCAACAAGAATATACAGTAATACCCCAATGCATTTCTTTTTAACCATACCAGTGTGCAGAGCTCTGTAGAACAAGAGTTTAGGTATTCTTTGTGGAAAACTGTAACAAGACAAAATATAGTTGTCCTTAACCAACATCTAATCTCTTGTTCCACAGAATTCTGGACAACTGTATGGTCACAAGTGAAAAGCCATTTTATTAGGAAAAAAAAAAGCAAATTCATACATTACCAGTGATAGCAAGGGCAGAGTCAGACCTATTTTATGCCTGCTAGACATTTAATCATTGGCTCCCTTACAGCCCCTCACACGTCTGTATTTATAGCGTGTGTAATTATCTACCTTTAATTTAGCCGCTTCCTGCTTTTACCTTAACTATTTTCAAACTGCAAAACATTAATAAAATGATATCCTACTCCTTATTTAATCTCTTTGGGCGTTAGTAAATAATTCAAAAATACAAAATACTTATATCCAAAATATATTCCCGGCTACCTCTGATCAATTTTTATTCACTTGTTCAATACCCTGAAATTGAAAACTATTAAGATTACCCTAATGAAAATCCTGAACATATCTAGCCATGACTGTATTTTATTTTGTTTTTTTCCACATCGCTAAGATGCTCCAAAATTCTATCTTTCACGGGCCTTGTTGTATGCCCTACATATTAAATCTTACAAAGGAATTAAGTAATCAAATATTTTGCATAATAAGATGCAAAATTTACATATGAAGCAATTTTATATCCTCTTTGTGTCACCATTGATCTGAATCTTCTGTCAAAAGAAACATTACCACAACAATTAAAAATGTAGCTTCCACACCTTAAAATTAATTTTGTGGACCTTTAGGAAATAAATCTACTGTACATCTTTATGACCAAACCATAGCCAAACAATCACCCACCTTCAAAATAGGTAGATTCTTTATGATGTTACAAATCCTATTGACATATTGTGAACATTCTATAACAAAATATACTCTCATCCTTTTCTGCAATTTTGTAACAACTTCTGCCTAGGTATTTTATCAGACACTGAATTTAACTTTCCTTTAAATTGTAACCTTATTAAATTAACCTCTTGTTGTTCATATTCCCTGGCTGTTGTGCATTTTTATTAATCCTATTTTAATAACATATTCGCTACAGTGTGGTTGTAATATTATAAGTATAACAAATTCAGAACAATGAGAATAAAACAAAAAAAAAATAGAAAAGTGTAGCTACTGTCTTCTATGAAAAACTAATATCACAAACATATGGGGCATATTTATCAAGCTCTGTAAAGACCGCGGCTCCATAACCTGTCCGCCTGCTCTGAGGCGGCAAACAGAAATCAACCAGATTGAATACAATCAGGTTGATTGACACCCCCTGCTAGTGGCCGATTGACTGCAAATCTTCAGGGGGTGGCATTGCACCAGCAGTTTACAAGAAATGCTGGTGCAATGATAAATGCTGACATTTATCGATCTGCAGCGGACATGATTTGCTATATTGGATCATGTCCGCTAGCACCATAATAAATAGGCCCCAATATCTTCTTCCTAAAAAAAGGGAAAACATACGCCAAAAGCAAAATACATGATTTTTAAAATCACAACAATAATTAAAGTACATATTATAGCATTATACAATAAAACACATATAAATAACACATTGTATACACGTGACATGTATCATATACCCACAATCCTCCAGCTCCTATAGGTATATTATTGATGTCCTAGTTTCACTATTGCATTGTAACAAAAGAGATTAAGTTTCAGTTGACACATGTAAATTGTATTGCCAAACAATACTGTCTAAAGGGATAATTTACATATACAAAGATATATAGTAATATGCCTCTCGAAGAGGCCGCCATCAAACACTGATTTTAGAGCTTTTTTAAAGTTCACTGGTAGTCTCAATTGCACAACTGATCCCTTTATAAAATATCAGCATTTCCACTTTGATTTTATTATCAGTGCCATCGTCACATACAAAAAAATATCTAGTGCTTTTCTCAATTGTAATCACAAAATTGAGTTGACTCTTCAACTGGTTAGAGAAAAAGTCTTATCTTTAAAGGGATTACTTTCTCTATAGATGTGACACAGCTACAACCACCCATAGCATGAGAGAGAGCAAATTATGTCCCCATAGCAGTGCCACATCTGTGGAGAAAGTATATACCTTCAAATAAAAAATAATAATGACTAAGTAGAAATTTGATAACAATAAGCAAAAACTCCTCCAAAGCTTTGTTATAGCCTAATAAATAGGTGGAAAATAATAGATGCATTTTAAATGCAAAACAAAAATCTTCCTGCCATGTCAGCTCTTACTTTTTTTCACCAGATCCTTGGTGTCCTGTAGACAACTGAATAAGTTGACAACCAAGCTGTAAAAAGAGGTCAACATATTAAAACAGATTCTCCCCTAGTGATCAAAAGCCTTCCACCATAGACTGGCATGGTGGATTCACTATATCATTATAGACCTTAGGTAATGACAATTGGGACAATTATATCCTCCTTTAACAAACAAGTTAAACACTGTAGTATTAATTAACTTATCTTGCAAAGCTGTATCCAAAAGGTTCATCAATATTTTTGTTTTGTACAACAAAGTAGGATCTTCATTTAAAAAGGTTTTACCCTCACTAAGGTACCCCATGGCTTCTCTCTCATACTAGTCTCTATCTAGAACTACCACCTAAACTACTTTATCTAATATATTTAGGCATTTACCTCAAATGTTCTAACACCATCCCCTCCCACCTATCGACTAATCTCTTAGCTCACTGAACAAAATATTAGTAACAAAACCAGATTAAAAATAAATAAATAAATAAAATCAGTATGGAATTGACAAAAACAGTGTTTTATTTTTTATTTTATCACCATACCTCAGCATCATATACCAAAAGTTATATAAATTATTGTTTTTTGGCACTTTATCCTGTTATCCTCTCTAATACTCTAAATTAAATGAATCTCACACTTGTGAATGTGCCAGCCAATTTATTCTTAATTTCCATCCATTGCCACTTTTGATACATTTTGCCAGTTGTCCATATAAACTTGTGACTTTTTTAGATTAGTTAAATTGTATATGATCACATTTGTGTAAGTAACAGAGTCATTAACTCCTCTCTCTATGCTTCACCTCCGTAGCCACAAATATAATTAGAAATATATAGAACTATGTAAGAGGAATACATTTTTGGAAGCTGCTTGCTTGTTTCTATTTGATTTATATGCTTTTTTAAAATATATTTACCAATATATATATATATATATATATATATATATATATATATATAAATAATCAAAATTGTAAAAACAAAATAAATTAAAACAGTTATTTAAAATCATCAAAAGAAAAAAACAAAAAAATAATAATATCTTGTTAAGAGCTGCCTTTGCCAAAATACTATCCGTGTCTTTGAGAAAATGTATCCTGTTCTGGGTGAGAGATGTTTACAAATGACAAATTGCAGTGCAAACTCAAAGGAATTCTGTGAGGACTTAGGGCTTGGAGGATATAACTGCAGAAATATTCAGTATGGTTCACAATCTGGTAATTTGACACAAGCAGTACTCTCAGGGCTTCAGTTGGGATATTAATGCTAAGATGAGGCAGAAGAGATGACATTTGCTAAATGGATAAGACCATTTGTGACTAGGAAGAGCAGTTGAAGCAACACTTATCCCTGCAGTCTTTTATCTTGTTTGCTAATGCATATTTCACATTAGTAAATTATGGGAAAATAGTGGCTTTAAACAGCCTTTTTTCTTCATAAGTTCAGATGCTATGTAACCTATTATTAACATCAACAGAGCATAGCAACAGCCAAATTGTTGCCAATAGCAATGGACAAGTCATCATAATCAAGCCAATCTAAAGTTGACTCCTTCTTGTAGCAGAGTAGCAGCAGCTGTAAAATGCTTTTACCTGTTGTTGAGTAGATTTTATGTAGATTAACTCAATTTCATTAAAAATATGATCCTATGCAATGAGTTTACCTACACTGCAATTAACCAATAATCTGACCTGTAAACTGCAATCAACACTAACCCTGAATTTGTCCCAACAAAGTTACCCAATAGCAGCCCAGTCCCCACTGAATTAACACTAATTGAGACTTGTTCCCCATTGCTATTTACACTAATTGAAACATGGTCCATATTGCCATAAACCATAACCATGACTTGGACCCTACCAGAATTTTCACCTCACTCTAAATTAACTCCCTAATCAAGCAAAATCTCACTGCAAACACCATACCAAAATAATAGCACCTACCACAAAATCCTCACTTTACAAATCCCCCACTGCAAACACATAAATCTGATTAAGAGTCCATACATCTTCTATTTGATTTACAAAATTGTATTTAAAATAATTTAGATTACATATCAGAGCAAATAATGCAGGAGGCCCACACCAAGGCAAGGGGCTGAAGAGGATGGACCTGTTCCACTGAGAGGCTGAAGAAAGAAGATTACTTTGCTGCACTTCATTTTAAAGGTTTATTTACTGTGTAGTGGGGATGATTGTAATTGAGGGGGATCTTGTGAAAGGCAGTGTTTTAAATAGAGAGCTAGTGTGGTGTCTATTGGTTATTAGGGGAAATAAATTGGAGAATGGATTCTTTTTAGGGATGCATGAATTTAGTATCTTGTCATGCACTGGGTTTTTTATTCTGTGACACAGTTGCAGTTAAAGTTATATGAGTTTTGAGGAATAAGACAGTAGTAGTTAAGATATAGCAAAAAGTCCACAGCACCATATAGATCCTTTAAATCTAAAGATGTATTAAAGCATGGAACACACAGACATGCTGCAATAGTTTGGTATCACAGTCCCTTAACCATGCATGATCCCGGAACGTTGAGCATGTCTATCTGTTTTATGCTTTAATAAATATTTTTATTTAAAGGATCTATATGGTGCTGTGGACATGTTGCTTTATCTTATGATTTAAGATAGAGATCTTCAGCTGGTCAAATTTACACCATCCTCATAGAGGTGAGAATCTGATTGCTGTTCACTATTTGGATGTTTCAGTAGCAGGGTACTTGTTTATTTGGGGGCTTGGGAAGCAGGGGATAGGATTAATTGTGGGTAGAAAAGTAACATTCAGGGATAATAGGCTTTAACATTGGTACCTTTCTAACATACGTACCAATGTTATTGCAGCTGAACATCAGAAACTGCAGGCCATAGAAACCAGTTTTCAGGAGGCACTGTTAGTTAATGACCAGCATATAGAACACTGCTACACATAAAATAGCAGTGTGTGTTTGACCAGGTTGCTAAAATGGACACAATATGAGAAGTCTGCACTTACTAGATTTTATTCATAGCGGTTCATTTAAAGTGACCTGTATAGGATCTAAGTCATTATATGTTTTGTTTTACTATCTTTACATATTCAGTATAAATATACTCATATTCCACTTTACCCCTTGGCTGCCAGATTTAACGGCAACACATTTGAACAGCAGTTCCTTGTAAACCTCTTAACCCCTAATGCCTATTGGACGTAGGAACTACATCACACGGTATTTTGCTCAGTGATCATGTTCCCTTTGCCATATGAAGGCAGATGTGTCACTGTCTGCATCTGCTTGTGGTGATGCCATTGGAGAGAAGAAGAGAGGCGGGAGGAATATCACAGGAGGGGTTAGGACCAAAAAGATTTGGTGAGGAGGGGTGAGTTCCGTATGCTACAGAAATGGATGAGGGATGATCTCAACAAACATTTGAGAGGAGGTTGAGGGGGATTGCTATACTAGATACATAAATATGATGGCACCTTGTGAGAGGGGGTAGTTTTAGAGAGCTGTTGGGGGGATTAGGGAGGTGAGTGGGTGAGGAGGGTTCCCTACTCTAGTCTACAGAAATAAAAAAAAATTAGAAAAAATACTATCTCTAAACTGCATACTAGCCAGTACCTAAAATTGTGGTGACCAGTCAGGGGAAGGGAAGAGAGCTTTTTAGAAGGGATCAGGGGTGGAAGGTATCATGTGGGAGGGTAATTTCTATACTACAATTAAAATGAACCTTACAAGCTACTTTAACTTCTTCTATGCCAGAAATATTAGAAGTGTGGTGCGCAGCTGCAGTTAGTGACCTTCTAATAACCAAAAAGCAATGACAAAGCCATGCATGTCTGCTATTTCTGAACAAAGGGGACCCCAGAGAAGCTTTTACAACCATTTGCGTTATGACTGCAGAAGTGGTATGTAAATAATTTCAGTGATAAACCCAATGTTTGTTAAAAAAGTTCATTTTTTAAAAAAATGATACTATTTAGTGGCAAGATAGTAGTATGAAATATACCAAAATTGACCGAGATCAACAACTTGGGTTGTCTACTGAGAACAAATATTTTATTTTTGATAGGTAAATAAAAAATAAAATAAAAAATATGGCTCTTTTACTGTTTAAATGAAGTGATAGCCAAAATACTAAAATTCTCTGGTACTTTGGGCAAGTATTTATCTAAAATTCACAGTTCTTAAGGGGTTAAGTACCACAATGCAAAGCATATCTATACATTATATGAACAGCTGGAAATATAAATGAGTAAAATAAAGGTGAAAAAAATAAGTGGAGCATTATTTATCACTCCCGCTCAAGCGTAATCTTTGGTAGAAGTAAGATTTTTCTGTATGTTGGGTAGCGTGCATATTACAAATTGAATGTAAAATGTTTGCACATGAGTAAACCCAGACATGAGCACTAACCAAAGGACTTCGAATATCATGACTGCATTAACTTATTATCCCCATATATTTCATATATGGAGAGCATGGAAGAAAAAAACCTAACACTTATAGCTCACGTGTTAACCCGACAGGAATTATTAATATTTCACATTTAAATGTTTTTCACATATGAGAAAATGTTGTTTTTATTAAATATATATATATTTCTAGATATATAGGTATAGAGATATATTTTACATTAACATTATCAGATATACATATTACTCTTGGGTCTCCCTAAGAGTAATGGGGGAAACCAGATGTGGACTCCTTGCACATATACCCTTAGAGAGATACAACTGCACCTCAATGACGAGGCCCACAGAAGACCGAAATGATCGTCTGGGGTTGTTGTTTCTTTTGTTCAGAGAAGAATTGCCTGGTATTTTGGTGCTGGACTGTCATTGGGCAGGATCAGACTGATATGCTACAGTATATTTTTTCTCTGTATAAAGGCATCAACGTGTGCTAAAAAAACGCGCACCCTGAGTTGCAATTGAAATGAACATGGAAGTTATTCTAGCTTTTGTTCTCTCTTTTCTGATATAAATATATATATATATATATATATAATAGTAGCAAAAACTTGCACTCACTGGTCTTTTCAAACACCAAACATTTATTGTAACGTTTCGGAGACAGAGTATCCCCTTCCTCAGACGTCTGAGGAAGGGGATACTCTGTCTCCGAAATGTTACAATAAATGTTTGGTGTTTGAAAAGACCAGTGAGCGCAAGTTTTTGCTACTATTATATACTACCCACTAGCACCCTGGCAGCTGAATTTGGAAGTGAGAGTGCTCATCTATGGCATTATATATATATATATATATATACTATAAAGCACCTTCAAAGGACTTGAAACTCAAAATGTTTTTTCGATTTAGGTAGAACATATAATTTTAAACACCTTTCCAGTATTCTTCTATTATCAAATTTGATTAATTCTCTTTGTATTATTTGTTGAAGGAGCAGCAATGCACTGATGGTTTCTAACTGAACACATGGGTGAGCCAATGACCCGGTATATATATGCAGCCACCAATCAGCAGCTAGAACCTAGGTTATTTGCTGCTCCTAAGATTACCTAGATCAACCTTTCAGCAAAGGATAACAAGTGAATTAAGCAAATTAAATAATAGAAGTAAATTTTAAAGTTTTTTTAAATTTCATGCTCTTTCTGAATCATGAAAAAAATGTTGGTTTCATGTCCCTTTAACACACTTTATTATAATTTTATATATATATTCTATGGATTATTTAGAATTTTTTATTTTTAATTTTTAATATTTATGACCTAGATTACAAACCTAGATTACAAATTGTGCTGTATGGCTATACCTTTGAAAAATTGGCCTTTGCGAGCGGAATAGTCATCTCACCCGTATTACAAGTCGCGGTGGTACGGCTATTTCGCTAGCCTTTTAGCCTATACTGCAACTCTCCATTCTGCACTCAAAAAATGGCTTTTGAGTGTGGAATTTTCAGGTCACCCTTATAACAGGTTGTGCAGTCCAGCTGTTCCACTAGTGTTATGACTTATCCCGCCATGATCCATTCCGCTATTTTCTTTCGTGATTCAAATAGAGCATGCAATTTTAAGCAACTTTCTAATTTACACCTATTATCAATTTTTCTTCGTTCTCTTACTTTCTTTATTTGAAAAAGAAGGCGCCTAAGCTATTTTTTTGGTTCACACCATGGAAAGCACTTTTTTATTGGTGGGTAAATTTATCCACCAATCAACAAGAACAATCCAGTTTGCTTACCAAAAATGGGCCGGCATCTAAACTTACATTCTTGCATTTAAAATAAAGATACCAAGAGAATGAAGACAATTAGATAATATGAGTCAATTAGAAAGTTGCTTACAATTGCATGCTCTATCTGAATCACAAAAGAAAAAAATTGGATTCAGTTTCCCTTTAACACCCGCTAACTTTAAATTAAAGTTACAATATAACTACCTTCAAATAAATATAAACTTACCTGTGAAATAAAATAAACCTAAGCTTAAACTTTAAATAAACCTAACATAACAATTTTAACAAAATAAAATAAAATATACAATTACAAAATTAAAAAATCCTAACACTATGAAAAAAAAAAAACAATCTACAAAAAAAAACAATCTAAGATTACAAAAAATAATAAGCGAAATTATCCAAAATAAAAAAATTAAACCTAATCTTATACCCCTATAAAAACAAAAAAGCCACCCCAAAATTAAACCCACCCCCCTAATCTAACAATAAACTACCAATAGCCTTTAAAAGGGCCTTTTGTAGGGAATTGCTCTAAAGAAATCAGCTCTTTTTTGCAAAGTCCCCCCTAACAATACAACCCCCACTCACCCAAACCGCCAAAATAAAATGATCTAACTAAAATAAACCTAAGCTACCCATTATGCCTAAAGGGGCATTTGTATGGGCAATCAGCTATTTTGCTGTCAATAAAAATAAAAAAGCCCTAATCAGGCTTTTTGGTTGTAACAGCCAATAGGATTTCAATAGCTCTCATCCTATTGACTGATCTGAAAATTTCAGCCAATAGGAATGCAAGGTACCCCAATTTAAAAGGGGTATCTTGCATTCACTCTTCAGTGTGCGGTGAACAATTGCATTAAGAGGACCTCCACATCACCGAAGACTGCCGCCGCCGGAAGACCACTCTACACCTCGGAAGACCACTCCACGCCTCAGAAGACCGCTCCAAACCTCCAGGAAAAATATAGAAGATGGCCCCGTGATGGTTGAAGATGGATCCACCTGGATGAAGACTTTGCTCCACCTGGAAGAAGATGGATGTCCAGACTTCTGGAACAATGAGTACATTTTTGGGGTTAGTGTTAGTGTTTTTTTTTATTTTTTTGGGGTGTTTATTTTTTAGATTAGACCTTTTTTATGGGCAGCAAAAGAGCTAATTATCTTTTTAAGTGCCCATACAAATGCCCATTTAGGGGCAGTGGGTAGCTTAGGTTTATTTTAGTTAGGCCTTTTTCATTTTGGGGGTTTGAGTGGGTGGGTGATTGTAATTGTTAGGGGGGACTTTGCAATTTTTTGCAAAAAAAGAGCTGATTTCTTTAGGGCACTGCCCTACAAAAGGCCCTTTTAAGGGCTATTGGTAGTTTATTGTGAGATTAGGGTTTTTTCTTTTGGGGTGGCTTTTTTGTTTTTAAAGGGGTATTAGATTAGGTTTATTTTTTATTTTGGATAATTTCATCTATTTTTTTATGTAATCTTTTATGTTTTTATTTTTCGTCATTTTAGACTGTTTTTTGTAATGTTAGTTTTTTCTTTTTTCATAGTGTTAAGATTTTTTAATTTTGTAATTTAGGTTTTTAATTTTTGGTATATTTTATTTTGTTGAAATAACATAATTTATGTAAGAATTTACCTGATAAATTCATTTCTTTCATATTGGCAAGAGTCCATGAGCTAGTGACGTATCGGATATACAATCCTACTAGTAGGGGCAAAGTTTCCCAAACCTCAAAATGCCTATAAATACACCCATCACCACACCCACAATTCAGTTTAACAAATAGCTAAGTAGTGGGGTGATAAAGAAAGGAGTAAAAAGCATCAACAAAGGATTTTGGAAATAATTGTGCTTTATACAAAAAATCATAACCACCATAAAAAGAGTGGGCCTCATGGACTCTTGCCAATATGAAAAAAATGAATTTATCAGGTAAATTCTTACATAAATTATGTTTTCTTTCATGTAATTGGCAATAGTCCATGAGCTAGAGACATATGGGATATCAATACCCAAGATGTGGAACTTCATGCAAGAGTCACTAGAGAAGGAGGGATAAAATAAAAAAACAGCCATTTTCCGCTGAAAAAATAATCTACAACCCAAATTATAAGTTTATTTTTAATGACAAAAAAACACTTAAAACATCAGCAGAAGAATTAAACTGAAACAGCTGCCTGAAGAACTTTTCTACCAAAGACTGCTTCTGAAGAAGCAAATACATCAAAACGGTAGAATTTAGTAAATGTATGCAAAGAGGACCAAGTTGCCGCTTTGCAAATCTGATCAACTGAAGCTTCATTCTTAAAAGCCCACAAAGTGGAGACTGATCTAGTAGAATGAGCTGTAATTCTCTGAGGCGGGGTCTGAAAAGGAGATTCACAAGAAAGAGCAGATAGCTCAGAAACTCTTCTAGCAGAAGAGATAGCCGAAAGGAACAACACTTTCCAAGAAAGAAATTTAATGTCCAAGGAATGCATAGACTCAAATGGAGGAGCCTGTAATGCCTTCAAACCAAATTAAGACTCCAAGGAGGAGAAATTGATTTAATGACAGGCTTAATACGAACTAAAGCCTGTACAAAACAGTGAATATCAGGAAGATTAGCAATCTTTCTATGAAATAAAACAGAAAGAGCAGAGATTTGTCCCTTCAAGGAACTTGCACACAAACCCTTATCCAAACCATCCTGAAAAAACTGTAAAATTCTAGGAATTCTAAAAGAATGCCAAGAGACATTATGAGAACACCATGAAATGTAGATCTTCCAAACTCGATAAAAAATCTTCCTAGAGACAGATTTACGAGCTTGTAACATAGTATTAATCACGGAGTCAGAGAAACCTATAGCACTAAGCGTTCAAATTCTATACCTTCAAATTTAATGATTTGAGATCTGATGGAAAAACGGACCTTGAGACAGTAGGTCCAGCCTTAACGGAAGTGGCCAAGGTTGGCAACTGGACATCCGGACAAGATCCGCATACCAAAACCTGTGTGGCCATGCTGTCGCCACCAGCAACACAAACAATTGTTCCATGATGATTTTGGAGATCACTCTTGGAAGAAGAACTAGAGGCGGGAAAATGTAAGCAGGATGATAACACCAAGGAAGTGTCAGCGCATCCACTGCTTCCCCTGAACATCCCTGGACCTGGACAGGTATCTTATAAGTTTCTTGTTTAGATGAGAGGCCATCAGATCTATCTCTGGAAGACCCCACATCTGAACAATCTGAGAAAACACATCTGCATGGAGGGACCACTCCCTTGGATGTAAAGTCTGACAGCTGAGATAATCCACCTCCCAATTGTCTACACCTGGAATATGAACCGCAGAGATTAGACAGGAGCTGGATTCTGCCCAAGCAAGTATCCAAGATACTTCTTTCATAGCTTGGGGACTGTGAGTCCCACCCTGATGATTGACATATGCCACAGTTGTGATATTGTCTGTCTGAAAGCAAATGAATGGTTCTCTCTTCAACAGAGGCCACAACTGAAGAGCTCTGAAAATTGCATGGAGTTCTAAAATATTGATAGGTAATCTCACCAAACCCCTTGCGCTGTAAGAGATCCCCAAACAGCTCCCAAACCTGAAAGACTTGCATCTGTAGTGATTACAGTCCAGGTTGGCCGAACAAAGGAAGCCCCTTGAACTAAACGCTGGTGATTTAACCACCACATCAGAGAGTGTTGAACATTGGGATTTAAGGATATTAATTGTGATATCTTTGTATAATCCCAGCACCATTGATTCAGCATACAAAGATGTAGAGGTCTCATGCGAAAACAAGCTAAAGGAATCGCGTCCGATGCTGCAGTCATGAGGCCTAAAACTTCCATGCACATAGCCACTGAAGGGAATGACTGAGACTGAAGGTGATGACAGGCTGCAACCAATTTCAAACGTCTATTGTCTGTTAGAGACAGAGTCATTGACATTGAATCTATCTGGAAACCTAAAAAGGTGACCTTTATCTGAGGAAACAAGAAACTTTTTGGTAAATTGATCCTCCAACCATGTCTTTGAAGAAACAACACTAGTTGATTCGTGTGAGATTCTGCAGAACGTAAAGACTGAGCTAGTACCAAGATATCGTCCAAATAAGGAAACACCGCAATACCCTGCTCTCTGATTACAGAGAGTAGGACACCTAGAGCTGTTGCTAGGCCAAATGGAAGTGCAACAAATTGCTAATGCTTGTCTAGAAAAGAGAATCTCAGGAACTGATAATGTTCTGGATGAATCGGAATATGAAGATATGCATCCTGCAAGTCTATTGTAGACATATAATGTCCTTGCTGAACAAAAGGCAGAATAGTCCTTATAGTCACCATCTTGAAAGTTGGTACTCTTACATAACGATTCAAAATTTTCAGATCCAGAAATGGTTTGAATGAATTTTCCTTCTTTGGGACAATGAATAGATTTTAATAAAACCCCAGACCTTGTTCCTGAAAAGGAACTGGCATGATTACCCCTGAAGACTCCAGGTCTGAAACACACTTCAGGAAAGCCTGAGCTTTTACTGGATTTGCTGGGATACGTGAGAGAAAAAAATCTTCTCACATGAGGTCTTACTCTGAATCCTATTCGATACCCTTGAGAGACAATGCTCTGAATCCATTAATTTTATCCAAATATCCTTGAAAAACCCTAATCTGCCCCCTACCAGCTGAGCTGGAATGAGGGCCGCACCATCATGCGGACTTAGGGGCTGACTTTGGTTTTTTAAAAGGCTTGGATTTATTCCAATTTGAGAAAGGCTTCCAATTGGAAACAGATTCTTTGGGGGAAGGATTAGATTTTTTGTTCCTTATTTTGACGAAAAGAACGAAAACGGTTAGAAGCCTTAGATTTACCCTTAGGTTTTTTTATCCTGAGGCAGAAAAACTCCCTTTCCCCCAGTAACATTTGAAATAATAGAATCCAACTGAGAACCAAATAAATTATTACCTTGGAAAGAAAGAGATACGCCTAGATTTAGAGTTCTGCGTTAGCCGTCAAAACCAGCATTAAGGGCTCCATCCGCGACTTTTCCATACCGCAAATCCCCTTACGCCAATTGCGTATCCTATCTTTTCAATGGGATCTTCCTAACGCCGGTATTTAGAATCTTGGCTGAAGTGAGCATTAGAATTGTAACGACAAAACTCCAGCCGCAGAAAAAAGTCAGGAGTTAAGAGCTTTATGGGCTAACGCCGGTTTATAAAGCTCTTAACTACTGTGCTCTAAAGTACACTAACACCCATAAACTACCTATGTACCCCTAAACTGAGGCCCCTCAGCCAATCAGATTGAGCTTGCATTCCATTGGCTGTTCCGATCAGCCAATAGAATGCAAGCTCAATCTGATTGGCTGATTGGATCAGCCAATCCGATTGAACTTGAATCTGATTGGTTGATTAAATCAGCCAATCAGATTTTTCCTACCTTAATTCCGATTGGCTGATAGAATCCTATCAGCCAATTGGAATTTGAGGGACGCCATCTTGGATGACGTCATTTAAAGGAACCTTCATTCTTTGTTAATCTGTCAGTGAGGAAGGATGGCTCCGCATCGGCTGCTTCAAGATGGACCCGCTCAGCTCTGGATGGAAGAAGATAGAAGATGCCGCCTGGATGAAGACTTTGGACCCTCTGGAGGACCTATTCTTGCCGGATAGGATGAAGACTTCGGACCCTCTGGAGGATCTCTTCTTGCCGGATAGGATGAAGACTTCGGACCCTCTTCTGGACGGATCGGTGATACCCGGCTGGGTGAATACAAGGTAGGGAGATCTTCAGGGGCTTAGTGTTAGGTTTTTTAAGGGGGGTTTGGGTGGGTTAGATTAGGGGTATGTGGATGGTGGGTTGTAATGTTGGGGGGGTATTGTATGTTTTTTTTTACAGGCAAAAGAGCTGATTTCTTTGGGGCATGCCCCGCAAAAAGCCCTTTTAAGGGCTGGTAAGGTAATAGAGCTGTTAACTTTTTATTTTAGAATAGGGTAGGGCATTTTTTTATTTTAAGGGGCTTTGTTATTTTTTTAGGGGGCTTAGAGTAGATGTAATTAGTTTAAAATTCTTGTAATCTTTTTTTTATTTTTTGTAATTTAGTGTTTGTTTTTTTTGTAATTTAGTTTAGTTGATTTAATTGTAGGTAATTGTAGGTAGTTTAGTTTAGTGTAGTGTTAGGTTTAATTGTAACTTAGGTTAGGATTTATTTTACAGGTAATTTTGTGATTATTTTAACTAGGTAGCTATTAAATTGTTAATAACTATTTAAAAGCTATTGTACCTAGTTAAAATAAATACAAAGTTGCCTGTAAAATAAATATAAATCCTAAAATAGCTACAATATAATTATTCGTTATATTGTAGCTATATTAGGATTTATTTTACAGGTAAGTATTTAGTTTTAAAAAGGAATACTTTATTTAATAAGATTTAATTTATTTCGTTAGAATAAAATTATATTTAACTTAGGGGGGTGTTAGTGTTAGGGTTAGACTTAGCTTTAGGGGTTAATACATTTATTAGAGTAGCGGCGAGGTCCGGTCGGCAGATTAGGGGTTAATACTTGAAGTTAGGTGTCAAAGATGTTAGGGAGGGCAGATTAGGGGTTAATACAATTTATTATAGGGGTTACGAGACGGGAGTGCAGCGGTTTAGGAGTTAATAAATTTATTATAGTGGCGGCAAGATCTGGGCGGCAGATTATGGGTTAATAAGTGTAGGTAAGGTAGCGGCGACGTTGGGGGGGGGCAAATTAGGGCTTAATAAATATAATATAGGGGTCGGCGGTGTTAGGGACAGCAGATTAGGGGTTCATAGGGATAATGTAGGTAGCGGCAGTGTCCGGAGCGGAAGATTAGGGGTTAATAATAATATGCAGGGGTCAGCGATAGCGGGAATGGCAGATTAGGGGTTAATAAGTGTAAGGTTAGGGGTGTTTAGACTCGGGGTTCATGTTAGGGTGTTAGGTGCAGACTTAGAAATTGGTTCCCCATAGGAAACAATGGGGCTGCGTTAGGAGCTGAACGCTGCTTTTTTGCAGGTGTTAGGTTTTTTTCAGCTCAAACTGCCCCATTGTTTCCTATGGGGGAATCGTGCACAAGCACGTTTTTCAAGCTGGCCGCTACAGTAAGCAACGCTGGTATTTAGAGTTGAAGTGGCGGTAAATTATGCTCTACGCTCCCTTTTTGGAGCCTAACGCAGCCCTTCAGACAACTCTAAACACCAGCATTTTTTAAAAGGTGCGGGGGAAAAAAAACATGCGTAGCTAACGCACCCCTTTGGCCGCAAAACTCTAAATCTAGGTGATAATAATCTAGACTTAGATGTCATATCAGCATTCCAAGATTTAAGCCACAAAGCACTTCTAGCTAAAACAGCTAAAGACATGGATCTAACATCAATTTTGATAATATCAAAAACGGCATCACAAATAAAATGATTAGTATGTTGCAGTAAGCGAACAATGCTAGATATGTCAGAAACCAATTCTTGTTGCGCTAAATTCTCCAACCAAAAAGTTGATGCAGCCGCAACATCAGCCAAAGAAATTGCAGGCCTAAGAAGTTGACCTGAATATAAATAGGCTTTCCTTAGATAAGATTCAAGTTTCCTATCTAAAGGGTCTTTAAAAGAAGTACTATCTTCCATAGGAATAGTGGTACGTTTATCAAGAGTAGAAATAGCCCCATCAACTTTGGGGATCTTTTCCCAAAACTATAGAAATTGCTGGTAAAGGATACAATTTTTTAAACCTTGAAGAAGGAATAAAAGGAGTACCTGGCTTATTCCATTCCTTAGAAATCATATCAGAAATAGCATCAGGAATAGGAAAAACCACTGGAGTAACCACAGGAGGTTTAAAAACAGCGTTTACTAGTCTTAACGTCAAGAGGACTGGCTTCCTCAATATCCAAAGTAATTAACACTTCTTTTAACAAAGAACGAATATACTCTATTTTAAATAAATAAGTAGATTTGTCAGTGTCAATATCTGAGGAAGGATCTTCTGACATCAGATAGATCCTCATCAGAGGAGGATAAATCATTATTTTGTCGGTCATTTGAAATTTCATCAACTTTATGAGAAGTTTTAAAAGACCTTTTACGTTTATTAGAAGGTGGAAAAGCCTAAATTTTTTTTTATAGGTATATCAAGTACATTAGAAGTTGAAGGAACTGCCACCGGCAATGTACTATTACTGATGGACACATTGGGGGGTAGTTATCAAGCCGTCAACCTCAAATACGCTGGAATTACACAGCATATTTGTGGCGAGGCTGATTCGCCTTAGTTATCAAAGGCTCGAGACCGGCAAAAGTAGAATTTTGTGACGTAAGCTTCGATCCGCCGGACTCAGTCCGACACAGATCGATTCTTACGTCACTCCAGATGTTCCGCACACAAGTGCGGCACAATCTCACTACTTTTGCTAGTTATCAAATGACTAGCAGGTACGCTCGGCACTTTTACGGCCCAGCGTACCTGGTTTTCAAACCGCCACCCCTGGAGGCGGCGGATCCCATAGGAATCAATGGGAGTCTGACCATAGCGAAAGTACAAGTTCACTGCTGACAGACATCCCTTTGATTCCTATGGGAGATGTCTGCACCTAACACCCTAACATGTACCCCGAGTCTAAACACCACTAATCTGTCCCCCCTACACCACCGCAACTAAATAAAGTTATTACCCCCTAAACCGCCGCTCCCGGAGCCCACCGCAAGCTACTCTATACATATTAACCCCTAAACCGCCACTCCCGGAGCCCACCGCAACTATAATAAATGTATTAACCCCTAAACCGCCGCTCCCTGAACCCGCCGCAACCTATATTAAACTTATTAACCCCTAATCTGCCTCCCCTACACCGTCGCCACCTATAATAAATGTATTAACCCCTATCCTGCCCCCCACTACGCCGCCGCCACTGTAATAAAATTATTAACCTCTAAACCTAAGTCTAACACTAACCCTAACGCCCCCCTAACTTAAATATTAATTAAATAAATCTAAATAATATTTCTATTATTAACTAAATTAATCCTATTTAAAACTAAATACTTACCTTTAAAATAAACCCTAATATAGCTACAATATAAATAATAATTATATTGTAGCTATCTTAGGATTTATATTTATTTTACAGGCATCTTTCAATTTATTTTAACTAGGTACAATAGCTATTAAATAGTTATTAACTATTTAATAGCTTACCTAGCTAAAATAAACTGAAATTTACCTGTAAAATAAATCCTAACCTAAGTTACAATTACACCTAACACTACACTATACTTTAATAAATTATTCCTATTTAAAACTAAATACTTACCTGTAAAATAAACCCTAATATAGCTACAATATAAATAATAATTATATTGTAGCTATCTAAGGCCTAGATTTGGAGTTTGGCGTTAGCCGTGAAAACCAGCGTTAGAGGCTCCTAACGCTGGTTTTAGGCTAACTCCGGTATTTGGAGTCACTCAAAAAAGGGTCTAACGCTCACTTTTCAGCCGCGACTTTTCCATACCGCAGATCCCCTTACGTCAATTGCGTATCCTATATTTTCAATGGGATCTTTCTAACTCCGGTATTTAGAGTCGTGTCTGAAGTGAGCGTTAGAAATCTAACGACAAAACTCCAGCTGCAGAAAAAAGTCAGTAGTTAAGAGCTTTTTGGGCTAACGCCGGTTCATAAAGCTCTTAACTACTGTACTCTAAAGTACACTAACACCCATAAACTACCTATGTACCCCTAAACCGAGGCCCCCCCCACATCGCCGCCACTCGATTCAATTTTTTTAACCCCTAATCTGCCGACCGCCACCTACGTTATACTTATTTACCCCTAATCTGCTGCCCCTAACACCGCCGACCCCTGTATTATATTTATTAACCCCTAATCTGCCCCCCACAACGTCGCCGCCAGCTACCTACAATAATTAACCCCTAATCTGCCGACCGCAAAGCGCCGCCACCTACATTATAGCTATGTACCCCTAATCTGCTGCCCCTAACACCGCCGACCCCTATATTATATTTATTAACCCCTAATCTGCCCCCCTCAACGTCGCCTCCACCTGCCTACACTTATTAACCCCTAATCCGCCTCACTAACCCTATAATAAATAGTATTAACCCCTAATCTGCCCTCCCTAACATCGCCGACACCTAACTTCAATTATTAACCCCTAATCTGCCGACCGGAGCTCACCGCTATTCTAATAAATGTATTAACCCCTAAAGCTAAGTCTAACCCTAACACTAACACCCCCCTAAATTAAATATAATTTTAATCTAACGAAATAAATTAACTCTTATTAAATAAATTATTCCTATTTAAAGCTAAATACTTACCTGTAAAATAAATCCTAACATAGCTACAATATAAATTATAATTAAATTGTAGCTATTTTAGGATTAATATTTATTTTACAGGCAACTTTGTAATTATTTTAACCAGGTACAATAGCTATTAAATAGTTAAGAACTATTTAATAGCTACCTAGTTAAAATAATTACAAAATTACCTGTAAAATAAATCCTAACCTAAGTTAGAATTAAACCTAACACTATACTATCATTAAATTAATTAAATAAAATACCTATAATTACCTACAATTAAACCTAACACTACACTATCGATACATTAATTAAATACAATATCTACAAATAACTACAATGAAATAAACTAACTAAAGTACAAAAAATAAAAATGAACTAAGTTACAAAAAATAAAAAAATATTTACAAACATAAGAAAAATATTACAACAATTTTAAACTAATTACACCTACTCTAAGCCCCCTAATAAAATAACAAAGACCCCCAAAATAAAAAAATGCCCTACCCTATTCTAAATTACTAAAGTTCAAAGCTCTTTTACCTTACCAGCCCTGAACAGCGCCCTTTGCGGGGCATGCCCCAAGAAGTTCAGCTCTTTTGCCTGTAAAAGAAAACATACAATACCCCCCCAACATTACAACCCACCACCCACATACCCCTAATCTAACCCAAACCCCCCTTAAATAAACCTAACACTAAGCCCCTGAAGATCATCCTACCTTGTCTTCACCTCACCAGGTATCACCGATCCGTCCTGGCTCCAAAATCTTCATCCAACCCAAGCGGGGGCTGACGATCCATCATCCGGTGGCTGAAGAGGTCCAGAAGAGGCTCCAAAGTCTTCATCCTATCCGGGAAGAAGAGGCGATCCGGACCGGCAACCATCTTGTTCCAAGCGGCATCTTCTATCTTCATCCGATGACGACCGCCTCCATCCTGAAGACCTCCACCGCGGACCCATCTTCTTTTTCCGGCGACGTCCAACTGAAGAATGACGGTTCCTTTAAGGGACGTCATCCAAGATGGCGTCCCTCGAATTCCGATTGGCTGATAGGATTCTATCAGCCAATCGGAATTAAGATAGGAATATTCTGATTGGCTGATGGAATCAGCCAATCAGAATCAAGTTCAATCCGATTGGCTGATCCAATCAGCCAATCAGATTGAGCTCGCATTCTATTGGCTGATCGGAACAGCCAATAGAATGCGAGCTCAATCTGATTGGCTGGAATATTCCTACCTTAATTCCGATTGGCTGATAGAATCCTATCAGCCAATCGGAATTCGAGGGACGCCATCTTGGATGATGTCCCTTAAAGGAACCGTCATTCTTCAGTTGGACGTCGCCGGAAGAAGAAGATGGGTCCGCGGTGGAGGTCTTCAGGATGGAGCCGGTCGTCATCGGATGAAGATAGAAGATGCTGCTTGGATCAAGATGGTTGCCAGTCCAGATCACCTCTTCTTCCCGGATAGGATGAAGACTTTGGAGCCTCTTCTGGACCTCTTCAGCCACCGGATGATGGATCGCCAGCCCCCGCTTGGGTTGGATGAAGATTTTGGAGCCAGGACTGATCGGTGATACCTGGTGAGGTGAAGACAAGGTAGGATGATCTTCAGGGGCTTAGTGTTAGGTTTATTTAAGGGGGGTTTGGGTTAGATTAGGGGTATGTGGGTGGTGGGTTGTAATGTTGGGGGGGGTATTGTATGTTTTTTCTTACAGGCAAAAGAGCTGAACTTCTTGGGGCATGCCCCGTAAAGGGCCCTGTTCAGGGCTGGTAAGGTAAAAGAGCTTTGAACTTTAGTAATTTAGAATAGGGTAGGGCATTTTTTATTTTGGGGGTCTTTGTTATTTTATTAGGGGGCTTAGAGTAGGTGTAATTAGTTTAAAATTGTTGTAATATTTTTCTTATGTTTGTAAATATTTTTTTATTTTTTGTAACTTAGTTCTTTTTTATTTTTTGTACTTTAGTTAGTTTATTTCATTGTAGTTATTTGTAGGAATTGTATTTAATTTATTTATTGATAGTGAGGTGTTAGGTTTAATTGTAGGTAATTGTAGGTATTTTATTTAATTAATTTAATGATAGTATAGTGTTAGGTTTAATTCTAACTTAGGTTAGGATTTATTTTACAGGTAATTTTGTAATTATTTTAACTAGGTAACTATTAAATAGTTCTTAACTATTTAATAGCTAATGTACATGGTTAAAATAATTACAAAGTTGCCTGTAAAATAAATATTAATCCTAAAATAGCTACAATGTAATTATAATTTATATTGTAGCTATATTAGGATTTATTTTACAGGTAAGTATTTAGCTTTAAATAGGAATAATTTATTTAATAAGAGATAATTAATTTTGTTAGATGTAAATTATATTTAACTTAGGGGGTGTTAGTGTTAGGGTTAGACTTAGCTTTAGGGGTTAATACATTTATTAGAATAGCGGTGAGCTCCAGTCGGCAGATTAGGGGTTAATAATTGAAGTTAGGTGTCGGCGATGTTAGGGAGGGCAGATTAGGGGTTAATACTATTTATATAGGGTTAGTGAGGCGGATTAGGGGTTAATAACTTTATTATAGTAGCGCTCAGGTCCGCTCGGCAGATTAGGGGTTAATAAGTGTAGGCAGGTGGAGGCGACGTTGTGGGGGGCAGATTAGGGGTTAATAAATATAATATAGGGGTCGGCGATGTTAGGGCAGCAGATTAGTGGTACATAGGGATAATGTAAGTAGCGGCTGTTTACGGAGCGGCAGATTAGGGGTTAATAATAATATGCAGGGGTCAGCGATAGCGGGGGCGGCAGATTAGGGGTTAATAAGTGTAAGGTTAGGGGTGTTTAGACTCGGGGTATATGTTAGAGTGTTAGGTGCAGACGTAGGAAGTGTTTCCGCATAGCAAACAATGGGGCTGCGTTCCGATCAGCCAATAGAATGCGAGCTCAATCTGATTGGCTGATTGGATCAGCCAATCGGATTGAACTTGAATCTGATTGGCTGATTCCATCAGCCAATCAGATTTTTCCTACCTTAATTCTGATTGGCTGATAGAATCCTATCAGCCAATCGGAATTCCAGGGACGCCATCTTGGATGACGTCCCTTAAAGGAGCCCTCATTCGTCGTAGTCCGTCGGTGAAGAAGGATGTTCCGCGTCGGCGGGAGAAAGATTCAAGACCCGGCTTGGAAGATGACATCGCCCGGATAGAAGACCTCTTCAGCGCCTCTTGGAAGATGACATCGCCCGGATCGAAGACTTCTTCAGCGCCGCCTGGATGATGACTTCATCGGATGGAAGATTTCTTCAGCGCCGCTTGGAGGATTAACTTCTTCCGCTCCGGATGTCCACTTGGGTTCGCTGCTCGGCTGAGTGAAGATGACTCAAGGTAGGATGATCTTCAGGGGATTAGTGTTAGGTTTTTGTAAGGGGGGTTTGGGTTAGATTAGGGGTATGTGGGTGGTGGGTTTTAATGTTGAGGGGGTTGTATTTTTCTTTTACAGGCAAAAGAGCTGAACTTTTTGGGGCATGCCCCCACAAATGGCCCTTTTAAGGGCTGGTAAGGTAAAAGAGCTTTGAACTTTATTTAATTTAGAATAGGGTAGGGCATTTTTTTTATTTTGTGGGGGTTTGTTATTTTATTAGGGGGCTTAGATTAGGTGTAAGTAGCTTAAAATTGTTGTAATATTTGTAAAATGTTTGTAACTTATTTTTTTATTTTTTGTAACTTAGCTTTTTTTATTTTTTGTACTTTAGTTAGTTTATGTAATTGTATTTAATTGTAGTTATTTGTAGGTAGTTTATTTAATTAATTTAATGATAGTGTAGTATTAGGTTTAATTGTAACTTAGGTTAGGATTTATTTTACAGGTAATTTTGTATTTCTTTTAGCTAGGTAGTTATTAAATAGTTAATAACTATTTAATAACTATTCTAACTAGCTAAAATAAATACAAAGTTACCTGTAAAATAAATATAAATCCTAAGATAGCTACAATATAATTATTATTTATATTGTAGCTATATTAGGGTTTATTTTAAATAGGAATAATTTATTAAAGTATAGTGTAGTGTTAGGTGTAATTGTAACTAAGGTTAGGATTTATTTTACAGGTAAATTTCAGTTTATTTTAGCTAGGTAAACTATTAAATAGTTAATAACTATTTAATAGCTATTGTACCTAGTTAAAATAAATTGAAACTTACCTATAAAATAAAAATAAATCCTAAAATAGCTACAATATAATTATTATTTATATTGTAGCTATATTAGGGTTTATTTTAAAGTTAAGTATTCAGTTTTAAATAGGATTAATTTAGTTAATAATAGAAATATTATTTAGATTTATTTAATTAGTATTTAAGTTAGGGGGCGTTAGGGTTAGGGTTAGACTTAGGTTTTGGGGTTAATAATTTTATTACAGTGGCGGCGGCGTAGTGGGGGGCAGGATAGGGGTTAATAAATTTATTATAGGTGACGACGGTGTAGGGGGGCAGGATAAGGGTTAATAGGTTTAATATAGGTTGCGGCGGGTTCAGGGAGCGGCGGTTTAGGCGTTAAACTATTTATTTAGTTGCGGCAAGGTGCGGGATCAGCAGGATAGGGGTTAATAATTTTATTATAGAGAGCGACGGTATAGGGGGTGCAGGATAGGGGTTACTAGGTATACTGTAGGTGGCAGCGGTGTCCGGGAGCGGCGGTTTAGGGGTTAATACATTTATCAGAGTTGCAGCAGGGTCTACAAGCGGCGGTTTAGGGGTTAATACATTTATCAGAGTTGCGGCAGGGTCTAGGAGCGGCGGTTTAGGGGTTAGTAACTTTATTGAGTTGCGGGAGGCTCCGGGGGCGCCGGTATAGGGATGGAACAGTGTAGTTAGTGTGGGTGCTTAGTGACAGGCTAGCAATAAAGCTGGGAAAAAGCCGAAGAGCAGCGAGATCGGATGAGTGATAACTCTCACAGTCCGCTGCTCATCGCCCCGCGGCTTTTTGACAGCTTTATTTGATAACTTAGGCGAACTTATTCAAGGTCTGCGGCGGCGAAGGTAGGCGAGCTTAGGCGGGCGTATTGGGCCGGCGAAGGCAGGAAAGTAGACGGCTTGATAACTACCCCCCATTATCTGCTTGTAAAAGTTTATCATGACAACTATTATAAATGACATTCGGAGATATAATTTCCACAATCTTACAACAAATGCAATTAGCTTTGGTAGAACCGATGTCAGGCAGCAAAGTTCCAAAAGATACTTCTGAGACAGGATCAGATTGAGACATCTTGCAAAATGTAAAAGAAAAAACAACATATAAAGCAAAATTATTAATTTCCTTATATGACAGTTTCAGGAATGGGAAAAAAATGCAAATAGCATAGCCCTCTGACATAGAAAAGGCAAGAGGCAAATAGCAATGGAGTATTAAATAAATGAATAATTTTGGTGCCAAGTATGACTCACAACGTGACTAAAATTTTTTTGGCACCAACAACATCCGTAAATGACACACTCGCATCACTAACGACGCAACCCTGTGTAAGGACTCAGCATCAACTACGATGCCGGAAATGACGAACTTGCGTCAAAGGACGTTCTTTCGCGCCAAAAAATCCTTGCACCAAGAATGACGCAATAAAGTCTAGCATTTGGCGCACCCGTGGGCCTAATACTTCCCGCAATTTGCAAGAAAAAAGTAGTCAATTATAAAAAAAAAAAAAAGACTAAACACCATGTAAGAAAATATTTCTTAAAAAGTTTATTTTCCCCAAATATGAAACTGACAGTCTGCACAAGGAAATACATGAACCTGACTCATGGCAAATATAAGTACAATACATATATTTAGAACTTTATATAAATACATAAAGTGCCAAACCATAGCTGGGGTATCTTAAGTAATAAAAAACATACTTACCAAAAAGACACCCATCCACAGCAGATAGCCAAACCAGTACTGAAACAGTTATCAGTAGAGGTAATGGTATATGAGAGTATATCGTCGATCTGAAAAGGGAGGTAGGAGATGAATCTCTACGACTGATAACAGAGAACCTATGAAATAGATCTCCCGTTAGGAAAACCATTGCATTCAATAGGTGATACTCCCTTCACATCCCTCTGACATTCACTGTACTCTGAGAGGAATCGGGCTTCAAAATGCTGAGAAGCGCATGTCAACGTAGAAATCTTAGCACAAACTTACTTCACCACCTCCATAGGAGGCAAAGTTTGTAAAACTGAATTGTGGGTGTGGTGAGGGGTGTATTTATAGGCATTTTGAGGTTTGGGAAACTTTGCCCCTCCTGGTAGGATTGTATATCCCATAAGTCACTAGCTCATGGACTCTTGCCAATTAGATGAAAGAAAGTTATGTTAGGTTTATTTATAGTTTAAGCTTAGGGTTTTTTTATTTCACAGGTACGTTTTTATGTATTTGAATGTAGTTTTATTGTAAGTTTACTTTAATGTTAGCTGGGTTAGGTTTAAGGGTTAATAGTTTAATTTAGTTTGGCGTGATGTGGGGGGGCAGCAGTTTAGGGGTTAATAGGTTTATTTAGGTAGTCGTGATGTGGGTGTTTAGCAGTTTAGGGGTTAATAGGTTTATTTAGATAGTCGTGATGTGGGTGTTTGGCAGTTTAGGGGTTAATACATTTAGTTGAGTATTTGCGATGCGGGGGCGGCGAATTAGGGTTTAATAGTTGTATTTAGATGATAGCGATGTGGGATGGTGGCTTATTAGTGGTTAATAGATTTATTTTTAGTGTTGGCGATGTCGTGGGTGGCTTATTAGGGGTATTTAGACTAGGTTTTTTTTGTTAGGATTTTATTTTGTTTACATAACCTTCTTGTCCCCATAGACATCAATGTGGAATGCGTTATAGCTATCGCCATTCCGCAATTGCAGGTGTTAGTTTTTTTCTAACACTTTTTATCGATTGATGTCTATAGGGGAATACGTGCACAAGCACGTCAAGTCATATCGCACCATACCGCACAACACAAGAAGGTTTTTTTGTAACTTGTAATGGCAGCGCTATGGAAAATGTTTAGCGTTATTTACACACCAGGTTTAGCGCAAAACTTGTAATTTAGGTGTATATGATTTATTTTTATCAGATGTGAAACTGTGATTTTCAATGTATTGTTATTGTGTTTACTTTCAACTTGTAATTTAAGCGTTCTTTTTGTTGTGTGAAAACACTGATTTTCCCAAATGTCAGTAGTGGACCACAAGTAATCTAGGTCTAAATTAATATTTTGTGCTGTCACAAGACATTAATTACAATTTTTTTTCTCAACATATTTTTATTGTATTAAACAAAAAATTCCACAGAGAAATCTTCTAAACACATTTAAAAAACCATTTATTGAAAAGTGTTACACAACGGCAATAAAAAAGCATTCTTGCATAAAGAGTTAGGTTTATCATTTTCCCAGTTTTGGTCCTGCACAGACCCTACTCACAGACATCATTTTTATTGTGTACTCTATAATAATATATTCAAATCTAAAAATCGCATCTTACTTTAAATAACTAGATCGCAAGTGGAAGGGAATTTTGTATGACTCTTCTAGCGTAAATTGCGTTCAAGTGATATTTCCATCGCAAGTACAGCGAGAGCATCTTTGCCTTCATATTACAAGTTGAAAGTAAAGTTTAATTACTTGATCTAAAGTTACCAGAGCTGAAAGAAAACTATGATTCCTATTGTGAAGTTTCTCATTATACAAATGTAAAATCACTAATACAATTACCACTCAGCAGGTCTATCCCTTACAACATAGGTGTTTGCAATGAGACCATCAAGCAATGTGAAATTGCAATAACCTTTTCACTTGTAGAACTTTTAAATGATTTAGCCATATATTTGAGCTGGGGCATTATGGTTATATAGTAAAGTGTGTGATGGGTTATTTGGGTTATTTATGTGCATTATACTGTAAAATTGTTCGTTATACTTTTTTTTGTATAGAAAAACAAAATGATTGCAGCATTTCCTGTTTACAGGATCCTATTCTATGAATGGGAAATTATAGTCTTGCAAGAATGAATCAGCTCATTAGTTTTAGTAGTAGAAATGGTGACTTTTTACAAACACACTTTACAGAGTGAGAAATGTTTAAAAGTCCACTGTTGTAAACAGAAAAGCCACAGCCATTTTGCTATGCAAGATATTAATATTCTATTAATCTTGTTTTAAGATCAAAACCATGCCAAATTAAAAAACATCGCCTAGATTTATAGGGGGTCCTAACGCTGGTTTTGGCCGCCCGCTGGTATTTAGAGTCTTGTAGGTAAGGATCTAACGCTCACTTTCCAGCCACAACTTTTCCATACTGCAGATCCCCTTACGTCAATTGCGTATCCTATCTTTTCAATGGGATCTTTCTAATGCTGGTATTTAGAGTCTTGGCTGAAGTGAGCGTTAGAACTCTAATGACAAGACTCCAGCCGCAGAAAAAAGTCAGGAGTTAAAAGAACTTTATGGGCTAACGCCGGTTCATAAAGCTCTTAACTACTGTGCTCTAAAGTACACTAACACCCATAAACTACCTATGTACCCCTAAACCGAGGTCCCCCCACATCGCTGCCACTCTAATAAAAAATTGAACCCTTAATCTGCCGACCGCACACCACCGCAATCTTCATTATCCCTATGTACCCCTAATCTGCTGCCCCTAGCATCTCCGACCCCTATATTATATTTATTAACCCCTAATCTGCCCCCCCAACATCCCCGCTACCTAACTACACTTATTAACCCCTAATCTGCCGACCTAACCTCACCGACACTATAATAAATGTATTAACCCCTAAACCGCCTCACTCCCGCCTCAAAAACCCTATAATAAATTTTATTAACCCCTAATCTGCCCTCCCTAACATCGCCGACACCTAACTTCAAGTATTAACCCCTAATCTGCCGACTGGACCTAGCTGCTACTCTAATAAATGTATTAACCCCTAAAGCTAAGTCTAACCCTAACACTAACACCCCCCTAAGTTAAATATAATTTTTATCTAACGAAATAAATTAACTCTTATTAAATAAATTAATCCTATTTAAAGCTACATACTTACCTGTAAAATAAACCCTAATATAGCTACAATATAACGAATAATTATATTGTAGCTATTTTAGGATTTATATTTATTTTTCAGGCAACTTTGTATTTATTTTAACTAGGTACAATAGCTATTAAATAGTTAATAACTATTTAATAGCTACCTAGTTAAAATAACTACAAAATTACCTGTAAAATAAATCCTAACCTAAGTTACAATTAAACCTAACACTACACTATCAATAAATTAATTAACTAAACTATCTACAATTATCTACAATTAAATCAACTAAACTAAATTACAAAAAAAAACAAACACTAAATTACAAAAAATAAAAAAGATTACAAGAATTTTAAACTAATTACACCTACTCTAAGCCCCATAAAAATTTAACAGCTCTTTTACCTTACCAGCCCTTAAAAGGGCCTTTTGCGGGGCATGCCCCAAAGAAAACAGCTCTTTTGCATTTAAATAAACATACAATACCCCCCCAACATTACAACCCACCACCCACATACCCCTAATCTAACCCAAACATCCCTTAAAAAAACTAACACTAAGACCCTGAAGATCTCCCTACCTTATCTTCACCACGGGTATCACCGATCCGTCCAGAAGAGGGTTCTGAAGTCTTCATCCTATCAGGCAAGAAGAGGTCCAGAAGAGGGTCCGAAGTCGTCATCCTATCCGGCAAGAAGAGGACATCCGGACGGGTAGACATGTTCATCCAGATGGCGTCTTCTATCTTCATCCATCCGGCGTGGAGCGGGACCATCTTGAAGCAGCCGACGCCGATCCATCCTCTTCTTCCGGCGACTCCCGACGAATGAAGTTTCCTTTAAGTGACGTCATCCAAGATGGCCTCCCTTGAATTCCGATTGGCTGATAGGATTCTATCAGCCAATCGGAATTAAGGTAGGAAAAATCTGATTGGCTGATTGAATTAGCCAATCAGATTCAAGTTCAATCGGATTGGCTGATCCAATCAGCCAATCAGATTGAGCTTGCATTCTATTGGCTGTTCCGATCAGCCAATAGAATGCGAGCTCAATCTGATTGGCTGATTAGATCAGCCAATCGGATTGAACTTGAATCTGATTGGCTGATTAAATCAGCCAATCAGATTTTTCCTACCTTAATTCCGATTGGCTGATAGAATCCTATCAGCCAATTGAAATTCGAGGGACGCCATCTTGGATGACGTCACTTAAAGGAACCTTCATTCGTCGTTAGTCCGTCGGTGAAGAAGGATGGCTCCGCGTCGGCTGCTTCAAGATGGTCCAGCTCCGCGCCGGATGGAAGAAGATAGAAGATGCCGCATGGATGAAGATGTCTGCCGGTCCGGATGTCCTCTTCTTGCCGGATAGGGTGAAGACTTCGGACCCTCTTCTGGACCTCTTCTTGCCAGATAGGATGAAGACTTCGGACCCTCTTCTGGACGGATCAGTGATACCCGTTGTGGTGAAGATAAGGTAGGGAGATCTTCAGGGGCTTAGTGTTAGGTTTTTAAAGGGGTGTTTGGGTTAGATTAGGGGTATGTGGGTGGTGGGTTGTAATGTTGGGGGGGTATTGTATGTTTATTTAAATGCAAAAGAGCTGTTTTCTTTGGGGCATGCCCCGCAAAAGGCCCGTTTAAGGGCTGGTAAGGTAATAGAGCTGTTAAATTTTTATTTTAGAATAGGGTAGGGCATTTTTTTATTTTGGGGGGCTTTGTTATTTTTTTAGGGGGCTTAGAGTAGGTGTAATTAGTTTAAAATTCTTGTAATCTTTTTTTATTTTTTGTAATTTAGTGTTTGATTTTTTTGTAATTTAGTTTAGTTGATTTAATTGTAGATAATTGTAGATAGTTTAGTTAAATAATTTATTGATAGTGTAGTGTTAGGTTTAATTGTAACTTAGGTTAGGATTTATTTTACAGGTAATTTTGTAATTATTTTAACTAGGTAGCTATTAAATAGTTATTAACAATTTAATAGCTATTGTACCTAGTTAAAATAAATGCAAAGTTGCCTGTAAAATAAATATAAATCCTAAAATAGCTACAATATAATTATTCGTTATATTGTAGCTATATTAGGGTTTATTTTATAGGTAAGTATTTAGTTTTAAATAGGAATAATTTATTTAATAAGATTTAATTTATTTCGTAAGATAAAAATTATATTTAACTTAGGGGGTGTTAGTGTTAGGGTTAGACTTAGCTTTAGGGGTTAATACATTTATTAGAGTAGCGGCAAGGTCCGGTTGGCAGATTATGGGTTAATACTTGAAGTTAGTTGTCGGCGATGTTAGGGAGGGCAGATTAGTGGTTAATAAAATTTATTATATGGTTTTTGAGGCGGCAGTGAGGCGGTTTAGGGGTTAATACATTTATTATTGTGGCGGCGAGGTCCGGTCGGCAGCTTAGGGGTTAAGAAGTGTAGGTAAGTAGCCGCGACGTGGGGGGGGGCAGATTAAGGGGTAATAAATATAATATAGGGGTCGGCGATATTAGGGGCAGCAGATTAGGGGTTTATAGGGATAATGTAGGTTGCGGCGAAGTACAGAGTGGCAGATTAGGGGTTAATAATAAAATGCAGGGGTCAGCGATAGCGGGGCCGGCTGATTAGGGGTTAATAAGTGTAAGGTTAGGGGTGTTTAGACTCGGGGTACATGTTAGGGTGTTAGGTGCAGACTTAGGAAGTGTTTCCCCATAGGAAACAATGGGGCTGCGTTAGGAGCTGAACGCTGCTTTTTTGCAGGTGTTTTTTTTCAGCTCAAACTGCCCCATTGTTTCCTATGGGGATATTGTGGACAAGCATGTTTTTGAAGCTGGCCGCGTCCGTAAGCAACGCTGGTGTTGAGAGTTGCAGTGGCGGTAAATATGCCTGTATGCTCCTTTTTTGGAGCCTAACGCAGCCCTTCAGAGAACTCTCAATACCAGCGTTGTTTAAAAGGTGCGGGGGGGAAAATACATGCGTAGCTAACGCACCCCTTCTAACGCAAAACTCTAAATCTAGGTGCATGTTTTTACCATAAACACATCATACCCTCATGAATTGTATACCCATATTGCTCCTGCTCAAATGGATTAAACTATTTTTTTTTTTAAACGAATACTACTGATTTCACTTTCTCTACATATATTTGTCATTGTCACCATCACAGCACAAAATACTGTACTTTCAAACTGATATCTGTTACTCACAAATTTAATTTTTATATTTCTCAAAACTCATAAAAAAAGGATCTTGAAAGTGAACAAATGCCCATTCAACTAAACACTATGGCCTCTAGTTATCAACGTGTCTACTTACCTGCCTTCGCCGGACCAATACGCCCGCCTAAGCTCGCCTACCATCGCCGCCGCGGACCTGAAAAGTCTCGCCAAAGTTATCAAAAAAGCTGTCAAAAAGCTGCGCACCAAGTACGGGGCGATGAGCAGCGGACTTTGATAGTTATCACTCATCTGATCTCGCTGCTCTTCGGCTTTTTGACAGCTTTATTGACAAGCTGTCACTAAGCACTCACACTAACTATACTGTTCTACCCCCTATACCAGCGCCCCCAGAGCCTCCCGCAACTAAATAAAGTTATTAACCCCTAAACCGCCGCTCCCGGACACTGCCGCAACTATATTAAATGTATTAACCCCTAAACCGCCGCTCCCGGAGCCCACCGCCACATACATAATGTCTAGTAACCCCTATCCTGCCCCCCCCTATACCGCCGCCACCTATAATAAATTTATTAACCCCTATCCTGCCGATCCCGTACCCCGCCGCAACTATATAAATTGTTTAACCCCTAAACCGCCGCTCCCGGACCCCGCCGCCACCTATATTAAACTTATTAACCCCTATCCTGCCCCCCCCTACACCGTCGCCACCTATAATAAATTTATTAACCCCTATCCTGCCCCCCATACCACCGCCACCTATAATAAATTTATTAACCCCTATCCTGCCCCCCCTATACCGCCGCAACCTATAATACATTTATTAACCCCTATCCTCCCCCCCCCACACCGCCACCACTATAATAAAATTATTAACCCCTAAACCTAAGTCTAACCTTAACCCTAACACCCCCCTAACTTAAATATTAATTAAATACATCTAAATGTTATAACTCTTATTAACTAAATTAATCCTATTTAAAACTAAATACTTACCTTTAAAATAAACCCTAATATAGCTACAATATAACTAATAATTATATTGTAGCTATTTTAGGATTTATTTTTATTTTACAGGCAAATTTCAATTTATTTTTAACTAGGTACAATAGCTATTAAATAGTTATTAACTATTTAATAGCTACCTAGTTAAAATAAAGAGAAATGTACCTGTAAAATAAAAACTAACCTAAGTTAACACTACACTATACTTTAATAAATTATTCCTATTTAAAACTAAATACTTACCTGTAAAATAAACCCTAAGATATCTACAATGTAATTAATAATTACATTGTAGCTATTTTAGGATTTATATTTATTTTACAGGTAACTTTGTATTTATTTTAGCTAGTTAGAATAGTTATTAAATAGTTATTAACTATTTAATAACTACCTAGCTAAAAGAAATACAAAATTACCTGTAAAATAAATCCTAACCTAAGTTACAATTAAACCTAACACTACACTATCATTAAATTAATTAAACAAATTAGCTACAACTAACTACAATTAAATAAACTAACTAAAGTACAAAAAATAAAAAAGCTAAGTTACAAAAAAAAATAAGTTACAAACATTTAAAAAATATTACAACAATTTTAAACTACTTACACCTAATCTAAGCCCCCTAATAAAATAACAAATACCCCCCAAAATACAAAAATGCCCTACCCTATTCTACATTAAAAAGTTAACAGCTCAATTACCTTACCAGCCCTTAAAAGGGCCTTTTGCGGGGTATGCCCCAAAGAAAACAGCTCTTTGCCTGTAAAATAAAAATACAACCCCCCCAACATTAAAACCCGCCACCCACATACCCCTACTCTAACCCAAACCCCCCTTAAATAAACCTAACACTACCCCCCTGAAGATCATCCTACCTTTAGCCGTCTTCAGCCAGCCGACCGCCAATGGAACCGAAGAGGAGATCCGGAGCGGCAGAAGTCATCATCCAAGGGGCGCTGAAGAGGTCTTCCATCCGACTGAAGTCATCATCCAAGGGGCGCTGAAGAAGTCTTCCATCCGAATGAAGTCATCATCCAGGCGGCGTCTTCAATCTTCATCCATCCGGAGCGGAGCCATCTTCAGACGAGTCTACGCGGAGCCATCTTCTTCCACAGATGACTGAACTACGAATGACGGTTCCTTTAAGTGACGTGATCCAAGATGGCGTCCCTCGAATTCCGATTGACTGATAGGATTCTATCAGCCAATCGGAATTAAGGTAGGAAAAATCTGATTGGCTGATCCAATCAGCCAATCAGATTGAAGGGTTTAATACATTTATTATAGTTGTGGCGGTTTTATGGGAGCGTAGGTTTAGGGGTTAATAACTTTATTTAGTTGCAGCGGTGTAGGGGGGGACATATTAGGGGTTAATATGTATAATGTAGCTTGCGGTGGGCTCCGGGAGTGGCGGTTTAGGGGGTAATACATTTATTTAGTTGCGGCGGTGTAGGGGGGACAGATTAGGGGTGTTTAGACTTGGGGTACATGTTAGGGTGTTAGGTGTAGACAGCTCCCATAGGAATCAATGGGATGTCAGGCAGCAGCTCACATGAACTTTCGCTATGGTCAGACTCCCAGACTGGGCCAGAAAAGTGCCGAGCGTACCTGCTAGTTTTTTGATAACTAGCAAAAGTAGTCAGATTGTGCCGAACTTGTGTGCGGAACATTGGAGTGACATAAGAATCGATCTGTGTCGGACTGAGTCCGGCGGATCGAAGCTTACGTCACTAAATTCTACTTTTGCCGGTGTGTAGGGCTTGATAACTTAGGCGAATCAGCCTCTCCACAAATTATGCTGCAGAATTCTAGCGTATTTGAGGTTGACGGCTTGATAACTAGGGGCCTATGAGCTTAGTAGGGATAAAGATCTAGTTTTGAATACTGACAATGGTGTAAATAACAATTACACTAATGCAAATATTAAATACATACAGGCATTAGGCTCAATGTATTAAGCAGCATAAGCTCCTTTCCAGCCCCTGAGGGGCGGGGCCTGCTTTCTGCAATGTAAAAAGCACTGGTCATCAGACCTCTGTTCTTACACTCTCCGCCACCTATGAGTTGGCAGAGAGAAACCACTCACTCAGGGTGATTGACAGACCCTTTTCTCAAAGTAAAAATGGGGCAGCATTAAACACTTGCTTGAGAATAAAATTATATGTACATCCTCTGCCCGTTTGTTGAGAAGCTGTGTAGTCAGCTTCTCACGTTGAGAAACTTGTCCACGCAGCCATAATACACGGGGCCCATTACATGAAGTGGTTTGTGCAACCATTTTTACAATGCTGCAATCATGATTCTTGCATTTCTATTAGTTCTCCTGTGCTATGTGACATTATATATAATTGGCCAATTAATATAGTTAAATATTTAAATTTTAGGACCAATCAGTAGAGAAGGACTATAAAACATATATGAATATATTCTTAATTAATCTTAACCATTGTATATTAAGTGCATCTAAAATTACATAAGTGAGTCTTGTCTTTGCTCAAAAGCAATGTTCTTTGTATAAAGTCTTGTTACAGTGTGAAACTAAAAAGAAACCAGTTTGTGGTTTATGAAGTCCTGTATGAGCAATCACAATTACTTTATCAAGGCTTTTTTCTTTGCTTAATATATACAATGCTTATGTTATTTTCTCTTGGTTGCGAGAGTTAACCATGAACTTGTAGTACGAGTTTCCACTTTGCACTTGTCATAGAAAATATAGAGAACATTAGTTCGGGCAAGGTTGTTTTATCAAGCCTGTCATGTAATACGGGTTCTTGCAGGAAAAATACTGCGACCTTGCAATCGCGTTTGCGCTTCTCTCGGTAATGATTGTGCTCCACTTGTAATCTAGCCCATATGCATCTTCGTATATCAAAATAATATTTAAACATTTACACAATCCTGGGAGACGGTGTAATTTCAGCTGCAATTTCTGGAATACATTCAATCATTTTGGTATTAAATGCCAAGAGAAAAAATGGTAAAAATATTTAAAATAATTAAAATAGAAATGAGTTCCCAGTGATCCATTTTACCTGCTAGAGTGTATGGCATTGCTTACAAATATCTCATTCATCTTTATTTTGTCATTTGAAATATCAATTTTGAATATGTCAATGCATAAGTTCTGATAATAG
The DNA here is from genome assembly GCF_027579735.1 of Bombina bombina. Taxonomy (NCBI): domain Eukaryota; kingdom Metazoa; phylum Chordata; class Amphibia; order Anura; family Bombinatoridae; genus Bombina; species Bombina bombina. The sequence goes on along the minus strand of NC_069504.1, from coordinate 158,287,856 downwards.
AACCTCTATGTAATCAAAAAGGTTTAGAATAAATTAAACTTTAATTTCCCATTGTTCTCTCAAAGAACCTGATGATCTAAAGTTCTCCACTCTGGCGATATGATCTAAGAAGTCTTGTCAGTATGGCGAGGTCCCTCAAATAATTTGTGAAACATAAAGTTTAGTTTAAGAACTGTTTACCTCACTATTCAGGGTTCTGGATATCAAGGATTGAACACTTCATCCAAATTTAAAGGGACAGTCTATTCAACATTAAACTTTCATGATTCAGTTAGGGTATGTCATTATAAACAACTTTTCAATTTACTTTTATCATCAAATTTTCTTTGTTCTCTTGGTATTCTTAGTTGAAAGCCCATATGCTGCAAAGGCATACAAACATCTTCGCAATTTGAGGAGCTTGTCTGCATGCTATTTAGTACATGGAGGCTATAAACATAATATAGAAAACTTACACTAAATATTTTTAAATAACAATATCATAATAAGGAGTCATGATTTGGAGAAGATTTTGAGCAATTTACGGAAGCACTTTGTTGTAGAAAGGATACTTGATTAATTGAATATTCTACCAATAAAAGTGGTTGTGTCAAATTAATTAAGTGCATCCAAGAATGCCTGGTATATCCATACAAAGCAATTGTAATGATTAATTAAGCCGTTTCTTTGTATAATAAAATGTACAGTTTATAAAGGCTTTCTTGTTACCTTCTGTAAAATCTATGTTTATATGCTTCTATTTATATGACCAGCCAGAAATTTCTATTGAAGATGTCACTCATATTTTTGTTCAGTTTTAGCATAACATATTTACCTGTGGTGCCAGAGTTATATATTACAAGACTTGGGTGGCTGATGACTATATTTCACTTTACTTCTCTAATATACAAAAAAAGTCAGAAGAACGTATTGCTTATTCTGATATCACAATTTGTACAGGATTTAATAAATATGGTGACAAAAAAAAACTTAATTTTGACACACCCATATGGCCTGATAAAGCACTCTAAGGGGCATATTTATCAATGTGCGAGTGGACATGATACAATGTAATGTATCATGTCCACCGCACATCGATAAATGCCGACAGCATATGCTGTCGGCATTTATCGATGCACCAGCAGTTCTTGTGAACTGCTGGAGCAATGCCGCCCCTGCAGATTTACGGCCAATCGGCCACTAGCAGGGGGTGTCAATCAACACAATCATATGCGATGAGTTGATTTCTGTCCGAGGAGCAGAGGTCTTTAGACGGCTGCTTCATAACTTCATAACAGAGCTTGATAAATATGACCCTAACTCTGATGAGATTATCTAAGCAGTCTCATCAGTACTCCGAGGTCTCTTAAAGAATTTTAGAAGGCAAATTTAAGGTTAACAGTTGTTTATCTAGCAATGCAGGGCTCTGGATATGGAGGAGAGGCACCTACATTACAATTTAATGTTCAAAAGGAGCTTCTAAAGATTTTCTGTGATTTCTCTCCATGCACAGTCTGCTAAATGTTCTAGATGGTCTCTCCTTCCTCTCCAGCTACACAGGTGTTACTAGCATTTAGTGAAGTAAGTTAAACTAGTGAAGCAAGTAGTCAATGTATATTACGGATCTAAAAAATGTCTTTAGTTAATACAGTGAGTACTGTCTGTTTAAACTTTGCAGATCCAGTAACAATTAGTGTGTCAACTGGGTCCTTTCCATCATCCAAAAATTCCTCCTTCAAATGACTATCGGCTAGATTACGAGTTGTGCATTAGGCTTAAAAAGCAGCGTTAAGAGGTCATAACGCTGCTTTTTAACGCCCGCTGGTATTACGAGTCTTGCAGGTACAGGCTCACCGCTCACTTTTTTGGCCAGACTTGGAAATACCGCAAATCCACTTACGTAAATTGCGTATCCTATTTTTTCAATGGGACTTGAATAGCGCCGGTAATACAAGTCTGCCAAAAAGTGAGCGGTAGACCTTCTCCTGTCAAGACTGGTACCGCATTTTAAAGTCAGTAGTTTAGAGTTTTACACTACAACGCCGTAGCATAAAACTCTTAACTAAAGTGATAAAAAGTACACTAACACCCATAAACTACCTATTAACCCCTAAACCGAGGCCCTCCCGCATTGCAAACACTTAAAAAAAAACAACCCCTAATCTGCCGAACCGGACATCGCCGCCACTATAATAAATATATTAACCCCTAAACCGCCGCACTCCCTTCTCGCAAACATTAGTTAAATATTATTAACCCCTAATCTGCCGTCCTTAACATCGCCGACACCTACCTACATTTATTAACCCCTAATCTGCCGCCCCCAACGTCGCCACCACTATACTAAAGTTATTAACCCCTAAATCTAAGTCTAACCCTAACACCCCCTAACAAATATAATTAAAAGAAATCTAAATAAAAATTACTATCATTAACTAAATTATTCCTATTTAAAACTAAATACTTACCTATAAAATAAACCCTAAGCTAGCTACAATATAAAGTAATCAGCTCTTTTACCTGTAAAAAAAATACAAATCCCCCCATCATTAAAACCCACCACCCACACAACCAACCCTACTCTAAAACCCACCCAATACCCCCTTAAAAAAAACTAACACTAACCCCTTGAAGATCACCTTACTGGGAGAAGTCTTCATCCAACTGGGCCGAAGTCCTCAACGAAGCCGGGAGAAGTCTTCATCCAAGCCGGGCGAAGTGGTCCTCCAGATGGGCAGAAGTCTTCATCCAGACGGCATCTTCTATCTTCATCCATCCGGCGCGGAGCGGGTCCATCTTCAAGACATCCGACGTGGAGCATCCTCTTCATCTGACGGCTAACACTGAATGAAGATTCCTTTAAATGACGTCATCAAAGATGGCATCCCTTCAATTCCGATTGGCTGATAGGATTCTATCAGCCGATCGGAATTAAGGTAGAAAAAATCATATTGGCTGATGCAATCAGCCAATAGGATTGAAGTTCAATCCTATTGGCTGATCCAATCAGCCAATAGGATTGAGCTGGCATTCTATTGGCTGTTCCAATCAGCCAATAGAATGCCAGCTCAATCCTATTGGTTGATCCAATCAGCCAATAGGATTTTTTATACCTTAATTCTGATTGGCTGATAGAATTCTATCAGCCAATTGGAATTGAAGGGACGCCATCTTGGATGACGTCATTTAAAGGAACCTTCATTCAGTGTTAGCCGTCAGATGAAGAGGATGCTCCGCGTCGGATGTCTTGAAGTTGGACCAGCTCCACGCCGGATGGATGAAGATAGAAGATGCCGTCTGGATGAAGACTTCTCCCGGCTTCATTGAGGACTTCGGCCCGGTTGGATGAAGACTTCTCCCGGTAAGGTGATCTTCAAGGGGTTAGTGTTAGTTTTTTTTAAGGGGGTATTGGGTGGGTTTTAGAGTAGGATTGGTTGTGTAGGTGGTAGGTTTTAATGTTGGGGGGGATTTGTAATATTTTTTACAGGTAAAAGAGCTGATTACTTTGGGGCAATGCCCCGCAAAAGGCCCTTTTAAGGGCTATTTGTAATTTAGTGTAGGGTAGGGCTTTTTTTTTTTATTTTGGGGGGCTTTTTTATTTTGTTAGGGGGATTAGATTAGGTGTAATTAGTTTAAAAATCTTGTAATTTGTTTATTATTTTCTGTAATTTAGTGGGGTTTTTGTACTTTAGCTAATTTTAGTTAATTGTATTTAATTGTATTTAATTTAGGGAATTAATTTAATTATAGTGTAGTGTTAGGTGTAATTGTAACTTAGGTTAGGTTTTATTTTACAGGTACTTTTGTATTTATTTTAGCTAGGTAGTTATTAAATAGTTAATAACTATTTAGTAACTATTCTACCTAGTTAAAATAAATACAAACTTGCCTGTAAAATAAAAATATATCCTAAACTAGATACAATGTAGCTAAGGGTTTATTTTACAGGTAAGTATTTAGTTTTAAATAGGAATAATTTAGTTAATGATAGGAAGATTTATTTAGATTTCTTTTAATTATATTTAAGTTAGGGGGTGTTAGGTTTACCGTTAGACAGGTTTAGGGGTTAATAACTTTAATATAGTGGCAGCGACGTTGGGGGCGGCAGATTAGTGGTTAATAAATGTAGGTAGGTGGCGGCGATGTTAGGGCTGGCAGATTAGGGTTAATAATATTTAACTAATGTTTGTGACAAGGGAGTGCGGCGGTTTAGGGGTTAATATGTTTATTATAGTGGTGGCAACGTTGGGGGAAGCAGATTAGGGGTTAATAAGTGTAGTAGGTGGGGGCGGCAGTGTAGGGGTTAACAAATATAATGTAAGGTTCGGCGATGTTGGGGGCAGCAGATTAGGGGTTCATAAGTATAATGTAGGTGGTGGCGGTGTCCGGAGCAGCAGATTATGGGTTAATAATTATAATGTAGGTATAAGCAATGTCGGGGGCGGCAGATTAGGGGTTAATAAGTGTAAGATTAGGGGTGTTTAGACTCGGGGTTCATGTTAGGGCGTTAGGTGTAGACATAAAATGTATTTCCCCATAGGAATCCATGGGGCTGCATTAAGGAGTTTTACTCTGCTTTTTTGCAGGTGTTAGACTTTTTCTCAGCCGTCTCTCCCCATTGATTCCTATGGGGAAATTGTGCACGAGCACGTTACACCAGCTTACCGCTGACTTAAGCAGTGCTGGTATTGGAGTGAGATTTGGAGCAACATTTTGCTCAACGCTCACTTCTTGTCTTTTAACGACGGGTTTAAGAAAACTCATAATACCAGCGCTGTAGGTAAGTGAGCGGTGAGACAAAACTGCTCATTAGCACCGCATAGCCTCTAACGCAAAACTCGTAATCTATCCGTATACTTCTTTTGCTCCCAAAATTGTACTAAAATTTACAGTTGTTTTTCTTTGTTTTACATTGTTGAAAATAAAGGGGTTTTTTTTCTATGTGAAAGGCATAATGCGCTAAAATAGACTGCACCCTTAGTGGCACTGGCCTTGTGGACCAGCACAGAAGTTTTTCTAGCTTTTGTTCTGTCTCATTTGAGTGCGTCTCTCTCTGTTCATGATTGTATGCACATTACTCTTGGGTCTCCCTATGAGTAAAAAGGGGAAACCAGACGAGGACTCCTTGGACATATGCCCTAGAGAGATGCAACTAAGCCTCACTGACGAAGCCCAAGGGAGGACAAAACGTATATCTGGGGTTTGTTGTTTTCTCTTGTTCAGAAAATAATTGCCTGGTATTTCAGGGCTGGACTGTCATTGGGCAGGATCAGACTGATATGCTACAGGATATTTTTTCTCTGTGAAAGGCATAATGTGCTAAAAGAGACTGCATCCTGAGTGGCACTGGCCTTGTGGACAAACACAGAAGTTTATCTAGCTTTTGTTCTGTCTCAGTTGAGTGCGTCTCTCTATTTCCTTGTTTGTATGACTTAAAAAAACATGAAGCTTTTTGAGTATAAGCCTCATCTCCCAAAACGTAAACTGTCATAGCATAAATACAACCTTAACTGTGAATAACAGTCAATTTAAAGCTAAAATTATATCTATCTTTGCGTGTGCATTTTCTTAAGTCTATATTTAGGATAATTAAAATTGGTTATTTTAGATGACAATCAAAATATATTCAAGAAGAATAAAAATACATTTGAATAGTGCCATATGAAAATCAGTTGGCTTCTGTACTTATATATAGTTTACATATTTGAAAAAAAAAAGAATATATATATATATATATATATATATATATATATATATATATATACTGTATATATTTGTGCTAAGGCATGTAAATGCTATTGCTGTAAAACCATATTTGATTTATTTATTCAATATTGCAGTGAGGGTGCCAAAGACCTCATATTAAATGTCAAGCTGCTAGAGCTCAGCATAGAGCATCAGTGTTTCTTCTTTTACCATCTGTGACTGTACCAATTCCTACTGGCTTGATGCATAGCAACAGTATTGTATGTAATAGAATATTCAATTGTTTTCTGCATTTTCTTCTGCTGTATCTTTTTATTACAGTAACAATATAATATAATTATCTTTTAAGACAGAGAAGTTGATTTATCATTTATCGAGCGGACATGATCCTTGAAAAAGATGGAGGTAGTCAGGTGAAACGTACGTCGGAAACATTGGCCATTTGGACTCTGATGTCACTGGGAAGGTTGGGACTCTTGTATACCTGAATGCTTTTGGCTGTCGCTTGTAAGTTAGGTGTTTTCTGCTGATACAGCGTGGTTTGTTCATAATAGAATTCTGTTTGACCTGAGTAACTTTTTCATGTAATAAATATTTTTATTCAAATTTGGAGTCCTTATCGATCTTCTGTTTATCGCTCAAGGATTCATTACATGGGCTTTTTACACATAGGGGTAGATTTATCAAATTTCGGGTGGACATGATCCACTGTAGCTGGTGAAATGGTTGTGCAATGACGCCCCCTGCACATTCACGGCCAATCGGCCGCTAGCAGGGATTGTCATTCATCCAGATCATATCTGATCGGGGTGATTGCTGTCTGCTACCTCAGAGGTGGCGGATGAGTTAAGGAGCATGCGCTGCTTGATAAATCTACCGCTAAGAGCTCTTGTCTGTGTGAGTACTATTTTATCTATCTATCAGAGTGCATTTTATACAGTACTTCATTATTGCTTTTCCCTTTTCTTCCTTTAAGGATTTTATCACTGAAGACATCTGGACTATATATCCTAGTTTTTGGAGCACTTATATTACATATTTCTTTGTATTAATATAATATTATCTTTTAAGACAGAGGGGTTGATTTATCATTTTTCAAGCAGACATGAATCATGTTCGCTAGATATCGCTAAATGCAGACAGCATAAGCTGTCTGTATTTATAATTGCACAAGCATTGCTTGTGCAATGCTGCCCCCTGCTCACTGATGGCCAATCGGTCACTAGCAGGGGCTGTCAATAATCCCAATTGGATTGGATCTGGATGATTTCATTCCGCCACCTAACAGGTGGCAGACAGCTTCTTAACTTTTGTTTCAGGCTCACCTTCGAAGCAGCATCCACTGCTTGATAAATGGAGCGCTATGTATATTAAAATATAGGAAAACTGCAAATAATATCAATTTTGTTTTATTTAAAAAGTGCATTGCATTAAAGGAATTTCTAAAGCAAAACTTAAGTACTAAAATTCTGTAGAGAATACATTTTTTGCATTATTGACCATATTTTACATCTGCACAGATATATAAAGTTCTTTGGCTACATACATTATGGACCCCATTTATTAAGATTTATTAAGATTTATACAGACAATGTTCCAATGCAGGGAACCTGTCTGCATTCTTTTGGAGAACAAAAAGTGAGTAGTCTCCAATCAAATAGAAAATCCCTTTATTGGTTAAATAAGAGGGGATCCAAAAAACACAATGTTTTGGGGACACACCGATTTGTCATGTGTTTTTATGGAACAAAATACATACATGTGTATATATATATATATATATATATATATATACACACAGGTATATAAATATATATATATATATATATATATATATATTTATATATATATAAAAATCCTCTCATTCCTAATATATATATATATATATATATATATATATATATCCTCTCATTCCTAATGCAAGAAAGGCAGTAAGTACTGCAATAACCGATAATGCAAAAGCCAAGTCAGCTATAAATATGGTTGATGACAGTTGAATATAATTAATTTGTTATTCACCATTTTATACTTAAAGGATTTGACATTTCTGAGCTGTCAGGGAGTACTAGACTTTTAAATTGAGATACTGACAGCACAAAATGAATGATAGAAAGCATTAAAGAAACACAAATTGATTATCATTATGGTAGGGTCTTTCTTTGAATCACTGGTTACTACTGTTGACGGTTGTTTGAGGAGTCTTAAGTGCTGTTTAGCTAAGCTGACAAGTTAAAAAATACACATCTGAAGTCAAACAAGTGCACTGGTGTCGAGCAACACATCACTTCTAGCTAACCTGACAGGTTAGATCTAGCTCGTCTCCTTATAGACTGTCAGCTTTAACAGAATATGAGCACAAACTACTATAAAAATAGGTCTTGGCACTGACTTTGATGTACAATATAATATCAGCTGGAACGAAGCCCAAATACTGTATTTGCAGATCAGAAGGTTTCAGGCATACTAATTAAAGGATTGCTTGTTTTTTTCCTGGGGAATGAAATATTCTGATTTTTTTACAGCACAATACATACTATATTGTGCATTACATAACGTCTAGTTGAAGGGACATCTTATTCAAATTATTAAAGTGAATGTAAATTTTGATGCTAAAGTGCCCGGTTTTTAAAACTTTGATTAAAAACAAGGTCACTTTAATTCATCAAAATTTACATTTCACTCCTGTTGTGAAAATAAACTTACTTTTTAATCTTCACAGCAGCTCCAGCTTCTATCAGTCTCACAAGCCATTTCTGGTGTCAGAAATGATTGATAGGTCATCCTCCAATCACAGCTTCCCCCCCGGGGGATTCAGTGTCTGATTCACTGCTGTAATTGGAGGAAGCCAGATGCCTCATTTTAGACCCAGGAAGAGGCTTTGAAATGGGTGGAGGAAGATGGCGCTGCTGTGAAGATTAAAAGGTAAGTTTTTTTTCACAACAGGAGTGAAATGAAAATTTTGATGAATTAAAGTGCCCTTGTTTTTAATCGAAGTTTTAAAAACCGGGCACTTTAGCATAAAAATTTACATTCACTTTAAGTGAAAACTGTTTGAAATTAAAGTGAAACTAATACTTTATCAGTTGCTTGCTTCCTGCTAAATCTCATTTGCTAAAAAAGGACACCTCCCACAGTGCTATTAGTGGGAAATTGGCTGCCTCTGTAAAGTCTGTTTGACTGTAATACATATTAAAATGTTCACTTTTAAAATAAACCAAGAAACTATTGACTGCAATGTATCCTCATTGTCATTCTAATATGATCTACTTTACTTTATTACTCACCCACCTAATATTTAGTAAAATAAAGAATCCAGTTATATAAACTAAAAAGTGGTCATGCATTTAGGGCCAGATTGCAAGTGGAGCACTAAATATCGCTTTCAAGAAAGCGATATTAGGGGTCCACTTTTTAATACCAGTGCACGCTAATGTGCGCTGGTATTAGAAGTTAACAGCAATGCGAATGCGAGTTTGTATTGTGCTTACGAGAGTGTGGTTCCAAAGGCTCCAAGTGGAGCCTCGTTCTGATGCTGTCAGAGATGGCATCAGAACCTTGCTCAGCGAAGGGCTAAATGAACATGAAACCCCAATTTCTTCTATAAAGGTAAGACGAGTCCACGGATTCATCCTTTACTTGTGGGATATTATCCTCCTGCTAACAGGAAGTGGCAAAGAGCACCACAGCAGAGCTGTCTATATAGTTCCTCCCTTAGCTCCACCCCCCAGTAATTCTCTTTGCCTACTCTAAGTACTAGGAAGGGTAAAGTGAAAGAGGTGATAAAATATTAGTTTTTAATTTCTTCAAGCAAGAGTTTGTTATTTTAAACGGTACCGGTGTGTACTATTTACTCTCAGGCAGCAGATGGATGAAAATACTGATGGATGAAAGTAACACTACTGTAATAACCCATATAGGGATAAACTACCATACTGGCACGAATGATAGTCCTATACTTGTAGCAGATGACGTTTGGGAAAATTACAGTACAAAATAAATTATAACTATAACCACTGTAATGAGAGATACACTTTAGCATATTTCATCTTATGATTGCATAACAATACTCTTTGCTTTTATAAATAAGAATAGTGTGTTCAATTTAAGTCAATTGGTGGATTAGTGTTGACATTATTCTCTTATTATCGTTTGTTGAAAAACGCAATTAAATTTGGTTAATCCACTAATGGGCAGGATTTGCACTATAGTGATAATATTGGCTGAAACATTGCAAACAATGTCCCCCCTTTTTTGGTTTGCTATTTGAAATGTGATACGCATTACGTGAAATTATTCATTAATCTTACATACAGATTTTTGATATCAAGCTATTTTATGCACTTAATCTACTAGGGACACACAAGAAGATTTCGTTTTAATAGAGTCAATACAGTATACTTATTCGTGTTAACATTACTCTTTGCTCTGACAGATATGAAGAGTGTGTCTGATTTAAGTCAATTTGTGAATGAGTTTTGACATCATTCTCTCATGATCGTTTTTTGAAAAACGCAATTAAAATTTAAACTTTCTATCAATATACACGGAGAGGCATAAGAAACAATACTCTTTGCTTTTATAAATAAGAATAGTATGTTCAATTTAAGTCAATTGGTGGATTAGTGTTGACATTATTCTTTTATTATCGTTTGTTGAAAAACGCAATTAAATTTGGTTAATCCACTAATGGGCAGGATCTGCACTATAGTGATAATATTGGCTGAAATATTGCAAACAATGTCCCCCCCTTTTTTGATTCGCTATTCGAAATGTGATACGCATTACGTGATATTATTCATAAATCTTACATATAGATTTTTAATATCAAGCTATTTTATGCACTTAATCTATTAGGGACACACAAGAAGACTCTGTCTCAATAGAGTCAATATACTTATTCATGTTAACATTACTCTTTGCTCTGACAGATAAGAAGAGTGTGTCTTATTTAAGTCAATTTGTGAATGATTTTTGACATCATTCTCTCATGATCGTTTTTTGAAAAACGCAATTAAAACTTAAATAAATTTAAATTTGCTATCAATATACATGGAGAGGTTTTATTTATTTATTTTTTCTACATCAATAGAGTATTCACCTTCGTGTGATATAGGAAGGATGTTGACATCATTCTCTTATGATCTTTTTTTGAAAAACGCAATCAAATTTTCTATCAACATACATGGAGAGGATTTATGCATGGTTGCTATCATCTTTCAATGCTCCTGACACCTATTCTTGATTTTGAAACAATGTAGCAAATATCTAATTCCTTATATCACAAAATTGTTTCAACATGTTACTATCCTGACACCTGCTTGATACGATCATGTGATGAATCTTTAACCAATTACATTAAGCCTCTTGTGATAGGCTGCATCTAGAGGTGTGTGCTTAGAACCAATTTCTATTGGTCAATGACGATACAAATACCGGGTTGGGGCCCTGACTCTGGTTAGCCTCTGAGAAAGCCGTGCTAGCGGCGAAATGTACATCAGGCCTTGTCTGTGTGCATGAGACTTGCTAATTTGTGTTTACCTGGGACTTTTCTAAGCTTATATTGATGTGGCAATTGCCTTCCCTAATCAGTCATTTATAAACTGTTTCCTCTCCTGCTCTAGGTACCAGTATTGCTCAGATTAGGTAATGTTGTTGGGGTCAATCCCCTTTTTAGATTAGCTTTAGAGCAATCCGTGTATTCTCTGAGCCCTGAGGGTTACGGTGTATTTGAACTATTACCCAGGGAAGTAATTCTGTTTTTGAAGTCTCACACACACAGTCCTGATCTGTTTCTTAATCTAAGTTTTAAATGTATGTCTCACATATTTATGTTATACATTTGGTACTATTTACCAACCTTTTTTATTTTATTCTATCATTAGTAAAAGTTACGTTTTAATAACCAGTTCTGGACACAATCCGGTTTTCAATGCATACTGTTACTATATAGTGTTTTGTGAGTGCTGGGTACTGTCAAACTTCTCTCTCTCTTTTTTGTACCTATATATCTATCAGACAGTCAGCACCCCCCTTCTCCTACACTTCACCAGTGATACTAAATGGTATATAATGAATACTGAATAGATTATATATCTACTATTATTTCAGCATACTATATTATGAAGGGGTTGATATTTGCTTAAACTAACACCATTGCCACTATTTCCATTACTATACCCTGCTGTTTATGACAGCGTTTCTTTTTGGTGTTTTAACTCATTAAAGAATCTTTGGCATTTAACACACCAATACAATATGGCATCTAGCTTATCACAAGATTTTAAAAACCGTAATGACCAACGCATGAAAGACATTGAAAAAACATTTGCAGGTTTTTGTGACCAAACAATCAATATTGATACAGAAATTAACAATTGGGAGGAAGGACTTAAAACCTTAGGACACTTAATTAAAAAACATACCAGATCATTCTGGAACAAGAGTGCCTATGATAAGTACCTTGCAAAGCACCTTATACCTAGGGGCCTAAGAGTACGTCTATTTCCCTCGTTTGCTTTCCACATAGACTCTTATAAAGACAGGTAGGAACAAGCCCTTATTAATTGCTCAGAAATTTTAGTTGCCATTTTATCAGATTACGAAGCAGAAGTAATGGTAGATCTCAATAAAGAGATTGAAGATTACAACACAAAATTACAAAAATTCTAAAATATTGATAAATTTAAACAAGCTTACAAAGACCTAAGGGAGGAGTTAGATAAAAGGGAAAAGGAGATTATACAAACCAAATGTAATAAAATGAAGAGAGATCTAAAGGACTTTGAGAAAGGACGAATATTCACCTGGGATGAAAAAATGCCCAGACGTAGGCCAGTAAATAGTTTGCCTCCTCCCAAAGACACCACACAATCAGACTATGACTCCTCTACTGTGGAGAATAGTGATACAGAACAAAGTAATCCTACCAGTAGTAGTTTTTTAGGCCGCAAATCGGATCAATTAGATTCAGGAACACAAGAACAACAAGAAGGGGCAAGGGGGGGAAACAGAACACTAAGGGACAGAACGAGATGGGGTTATGTCAAGGACAACCAACATATGAGGAGGGAAGATTGGGGCAGGAGACCCAAGTGGTAGAAGATGAGAACAAATTACAAGTAATTAACATTTCTAAAAAAATCTTAAATCAAGATCATATTAAGGTTTTAGCTAGAGGCCTCTCTTTTTCCCCCACACCGCCACTTGATCTGCCGCAAACTGGCACTCAAAAAGATGTTTAATACTGAAAGTGACCCAGTTACTGATGACTTAAGAACGTTAGACACTCTAGTTGAACTCTGGAACGAGAGTGAGGGGTCTGCTGTAGAGACCACTGAGGTTACTTTGGATAAGAAACTTAGAATAAAATCTAAATTTATGCCAAGTATTAACAAAATAGCACCTTTACAGGTATTCTTAAATATGGTCATGACAGACTTTTTGAGAATTAGTGATGACAAGAAAACTATTAATCTGACGAAGGCAGAAAATGAAGCACTCCTAGAAATTAAAACATGGGAGGATGTGGTGATTAAGGCATCAGACAAATGGGGGAATGTAGTTATCTGGGACAAGGAGGAGTATATACAGGAGGCTAACAAACAACTTAGTGATAAGAAATGTTATAAATTGTTATTCTCAAACCCTACAATTCAATTCCTGACAAATTATAAGAGCTTAATAACAGAAGCCAAAATGAACGGCAGTATCAGTCAAAAGGAATATTGCTTCTTAGAAGTAAAGAATCCAAAAATTGCAACACTATATCTCTTACCTAAGGTTCACAAAAATAGAACAAAACCACCAGGCAGACCTATAGTCTCGAGTATAGGGAGTCTATGTGAACAAGCGAGTAGATTTCTTGACCTATATTTACGAGATATAGTGACTTCCTTCCCTTCCTATACCAGGGACACAATGGACATACTTGGGAAAATAAATGACATAACAGTTGACACAGAAACTCTATTAATAACCTGTGATGTCGAGTCACTCTATACATCTATCAAACACGACAAAGGCTTTGATGCAGTCAAATATTTATTGGACATCCAAGCTAATGACAAAAAAGAACGTAATGATTTTATAATAAAATTATTACACTTTGTCCTCAAACACAATTACTTTGTATTCAACGACAGATTTTACTTACAGACACAGAGGACTGCTATGGGTTCTAGCTGTGCCCCCACATATGCAAACATCTATTTGGGGTGGTGGGAGCATGAAATAGTTTTTGGAGAGGATATGTCACAGTACACACAGTACATAAGCATGTGGAGTCGCTATATAGATGATTTGTTTATCATCTGGACAGGTAGCATAAATAATTTCAAAGAATTCATATCAATTTTAAATACTAATGATCTAAATTTAAGATTGACCTATAATACAAGCGAGTCCGAAGTTGAATTCTTGGATGTCATGATCTATAAATATGAGAGAAATATGCCGAAAACTGATCTATTTAGAAAAAAGACAGCAACAAATTCTTTGCTACAATATGACAGCTGTCATACTACACAAACTAAAAGAGCAATTCCTACTGGGGAATTCCTCAGAATCCGGAGGAATTGTACAGATGATGCTGTTTTCATGAAAAGAGCGAAAGAGCTCAAATTGCGTCTGAAGGAGAGAGGTTACACAAGAAAAATTATACGATTGGCATTCCAACGTGCCAAAAGAACCTCAAGAGACTCCTTACTCATACCTAAAAAGAAAAACACAAAACTTGATGATACTGTAAGATTCGTTACAACCTACAACTCAGAACATCAGCACATTCATGAGATACTTAATAAACATGTTAACATCTTGAAATCAGATCCAGTTTTGGCTAATTGTATAGGCCAAAGAATTAACATCAGCTGGCGCAGAGCACCAACAATAGGGAACAAACTGGTACAGAGTCATTTTATTAGGAAAAAAACAAGTACCAAAAGATTATGTGGAACTTATGCGCAGCGCAGGGGAAAACTATGCAGCAATACATAAAAATATATTTATATGAATATATACATATATATTTATGTGTTTTTATGTGTATATACACATATTAACACATACATATATACTGTATGTATCTAAGCATATACATATATATTTAAAGTGAAAACACAGTCCCCCATTGGCCTCAATGTTAGGTACCGTTTTTTTTTTCCAAACACCAGACGCCCCTCACTTTAACCCCTTCTGTTTGTGCAGTTTTTTTTTTTACAAAAATAAAAATGCTCATATTTATTTTTAATTGTTAAGTACTGGAATCATTATTTTGGGGGCAATTGAGGATTTTTTTTCTTTTTAACCAGAGGTCTGACCTTTATTTGCACAAAGCACAAAATGAAACTGCAAGCTCATGGGAGCATTAACCAGTCACTTGTAATGGCTGGTTATTTAACATGCACCCCACTCTTTGGCATCTATATATCAAGCCATCAACCGCAAATATGCTGGAATTCCACAGTGTATTTGTGGCAAGCCTGATTCGCCTTAGTTATCAAACCCTACAAACGATGGTTACTTGCAAAGTTTGTTCCGCACATTGAAAGAGCCCCCATCATCACCATACATTATTTTAGAATGCGCTCACAGAGCGCTCAGGGCGAAACCCCCACCTAAGGCCCCCCCAGGGATATCATCGTTAGGTTCCTAAACTATAGGGACAAGGAAGAAATCCTCAAACAAGCATGCCTTAAACATCCAGTACACCACGCAGGAGAGGAGATACAAATTTTCTCCGACCTATTACCAACTACCCTCCAGAAGAGAAGGAAACTCGGCCACATTACGGCCAAACTGCGGGCTCACAAAATACAGTATCTCTGGGGCTTCCCGGTATCAATAGTGGCTACCCACCAGAACAAATCAGCTGTTTACCACCCAGGAATGGATGAAAGAACCTTCTACTCTGGATTATCTATCGATGGCGACCAACTCCCACGGCTTACTGCACATCCCCAAGATCCTTCAACCTCACGTTCCAACATCTGACTTCAGAGACTATTTCCCCAAGGAGGAGATTAATACCTCAATTTGAAAAGACCACTATTGTATCCTTTTGCTCTTTGTCACACCTTCTTGTGACGCCTGATGACTTATACTGGGCATTACAATGCAGGGGACCACCCCTGAGAAGGTCCCAACTGGGTGGACCCTCCTTATAACATTTAGATTAAAGTGTTTAACCTGTTAAACAGAAAAGTTCCTAGAGTTATTGCAAATGTTGGTCAAAAATGTTACATTACTTTCATGCCACTGTAGGTCCTAAATGTTTGACTGTGTTTCTTTATGTCTGTCTAACATATTTGTTTTTCTTCCTTTAATCACCTGCAATAAGAACCTGTTAACAACTCATTACAAATTAGCAATTATCATAGGACACCTTCCACTTTCTCAAAGTTTAACCACTGGGCATACCTATGGCATACATCAGAAACTTTAGATAAACCTCTACCCCCACTTTCCCAAGACGACCTTCTCCTCTTTCCTTACCCACGTACCTCCACCCTCCTCATTAACCCTTCCTTTTCTCCCCTTATCTCTACCTCATATCTACCATCTATCCCAATACCTTCCTTTCCCCTCTCATTCATTTACACCCTCTCATCCCTAACTTCTCATACTAGGCCCATATCTCTCCATAATCCCCCCTACTCTCCCTCCTTTACTTGTACCCAGCTAATTACATACTCCTTAATATCTCAAATCCACTTTTACCCCCATACTCACCTTACTCCCCCTCTCTTTCACCCAACCTACTCCCTCAACAACCCCTTTGCTCTTTCCCTTCTCTGTTCCTTCCCACACAGCTCTAATTGAGCCCTTCTTTCTTGCCACACCCCTCCCCTCCAATATCCCTTCCCACATATTCTCGTTTCCCGATTACATAACCTCACCTGGCCACCTGGATAGGCTCCACCACCCTATTCTAACCTTGATGACAGGGGATTAAGATACACCTTTTTTTTTTTTCGTATGAGCTTGAGGGTTACGACCCCGTTCACGAACCTATCACTCATATTTATCTTGGCATTACTTCAATTGCAACTTAGTTGTTTAGAGAAGAATAATTCTTGTTTTATTTATTGAATTGATATTGTATAAGATAGTAAACCGGATTGTACTTTCTTTTTCTTTACTACTACCCTTTCTTCTCAATTCTTGCTAAACCCCTTCTCCCCCCTAACTTCCACGTCTGAAAACACTCATCCTTCTCACTTCCTTCCCTTTTCTCACTCCACTCCCTCGGACCGCCCTTTCCTCTCTTTCCCTAAATTTCTTCCCCTTTTTTTTTTTTTTCTCCCTCCCATACAGAATGAACCACCAACCGAGCAGACTTCGCTCACATGACCTGGTGATGACTACCATCAACGCCAAGGGCCTAAACAATGCAGGTAAAAGGTCTATAGCCTTCCGAGCGCTAAAAAACCTTCATAGCCATGTTCTGTTCTTTCAGGAGACTCACTTCCGAAAAGGGAGGGAACCGAAATGGTTCAATCCCCAGTACCCTACAGCTCATTTTGCCTCAGGGCAATCCAAAAAAGGCGGAGTGGGCATCCTAATACACAACTCAGTACCTTTAAAGATCTCACATGTTGAAAAAGATCCAGAGGGCAGATACTTGATCATCACAGGGCTCCTTTACGAACATCCAATAACATTAGTCATGATATATAGCCCAAATACAGAGCAGCATACATTTATATCCAAAATCTCAAAACTTATACTTGACCACGCGAGGGGCCCGGTATTCCTCTCGGGAGATTTTAATCTCCCGATGGATGTAATGCTGGACACATCAAATGGAGCATCGAGCACCTCATCTAAAATAATTAAATCGGTCAAAAACACAATTGCAAGCCTCCAGCTTCATGACATATGGCGCACATTGCATCCTAGACTCAAAGATTTCACATATTTCTCTCCTCCCCATAACAAATATTCACGCATAGACTATTTCTACACAGACTCCAATGGCTTAGACATGATTAATGAATGCTCTATAGGCCACATAACCTGGTCAGATCACGCACCAGTCACATGCTCAGTTCAATGGCCCGACTCTCCTCCAACGACATACATTTGGAAACTCGATGACTTTCTTTTAAGTGACCTCACCATTACTGCAGAAATCCAAAAATCACTCACAGATTACCTAACACACAACGACCCCCGACAAACATCGTTCACGAATGTATGGGAAGTGCATAAATGCGTAATCAGAGGGGAATTTCTCAAAATCAAAGCACGTATTAACAAACAAAACAGACTAAGACATACCAATCTTCTACAAACCATAACACAACTGGAAGGTAAACACAAAGACAACCCATCAGATAAAGATACCAGAGAAGCCCTAGACAATGCTAGAGGGGCCCTTAGAATACTCCTTCTAGAAGCACATAATCGTAAAACCCTTAACATGAAACAAAAATATCATGAAGGCAGC
Source organism: Bombina bombina (assembly GCF_027579735.1). Lineage (NCBI taxonomy): Eukaryota > Metazoa > Chordata > Amphibia > Anura > Bombinatoridae > Bombina > Bombina bombina. The sequence continues at coordinate 158,269,723 of NC_069504.1, read as the reverse complement.
AACAAACCTGGCAAACTGCTTGCCAGAGCTGTACGCAGAAAGCAGCTGAAAACACACATTCACTCCCTGCAGAGTCCAGATGGAACCTTGATAAAGGGTAGCAAACAAATAGCAAACTCCTTTCACTCTTTCTACCAGTCCTTATATAACATTAACCAACCCTCAGGCACTTCACATCTTTCAGCAGACATTCGCACTAGGAGCCAACTGATAGATCAATACTTGAAGACATTGAACCTACCACAGTTAGAGTCTGAACAAAGAGACAGGTTGGACTCACACATTACTCTAGACGAACTCCTACAGGCTATTAAAGATTTCCCAAGTGGAAAGAGCCCAGGCCCAGACGGCTTTTCTCTAAAATATTACAAGACATTTAAGGAGACATTGGGGCCCCTTATGCTCCAACTCTTCAATGACTTAATAGAGCACCCAACACTACCTGCAACAATGCTGAAAGCACATATCACTGGTTTACCCAAACCGGGTAAGCCACCCAACTCCCCATCAAATTTTAGACCCATCTCCCTCTTGAACCTGGATATCAAGATCTTAGCCAAAATTTTAGCAAACCGCCTAAATAGATACCTAACAACTCTTGTACATACTGATCAAGTGGGTTTTGTGCTGGGCCGGGAGGTCCGCGATAATACCACCAAGGTGATCCAAATACTTAATTACGCACAAGTTGAGGGGGTGCCAATGGCACTGTTTTCGACCGACGCAGAGAAGGCCTTCGACCGGGTCGATTGGCTTTTTCTGCGTCGAGTCATGAAGGTCATGAACTTTGGAGACTCCTTCATCAACATGACCTTCGCACTCTATTCATCCCCAAATGCCCAGATTAAAATTAATGGCACTTTGTCAAATACCTTTCCCATATCCAATGGCACACGCCAGGGCTGCCCCCTGTCACCATTATTATTTGCCCTTTCTATAGAAGCTCTTGCTCAAAAAGTATGTCTCAACCCTATGATTGAGGGGGTCCGCATAGGAGACAATGAACATAAACATGCATTGTATGCCGACGATGTTCTTTATACCCTTTCTAACATTGAAACGTCGATACCTGAACTCCTTAGGGAATTGGAGTAATTTGGAAAGCTCTCTAATTTCCAACTAAATTTATCAAAATCAGAACTGCTCAATGTTAACTCTTTCCCTGAAAATATCCAATTCCTAACACTGAACCATAAGGTACCGCTTTCACCAACCAGGTTAAAATATTTAGGCATATACCTAACAGCCTCCCCCTCTGACTTATTTAAAAATAACTATATTAACCTAAGAAATGAAATAATTAATGACCTCTCCTCATGGAGGAATAAATCTTTATCATGGCTAGGGAAGATAGGTCTCATTAAGATGAATATCCTACCACGAATACTATATGTTCTACAAACCCTCCCTATTCACCTACCTAAGGATTACCTTACTAATCTTCAGAGAACGCTAGAACAATTCATTTGGTCAGGAATAAAACCTAGAATACCTAAAAAGACACTTTACCTTCCCAGAGACAGAGGGGGCCTGGGCTTTCCAAACCTAACATTGTACAGAAGGGCTATTCTTCTTCAAAGGGTGATAGAATGGGCTCACAACACACATTAAAAACAGTGGGTTAGAATAGACGGCCAGATCCTTCAGCATAATAATGTTGCCTCCCTAGCTTGGATTCCCTCAACTAAACGCCCCAAAAATCTGCACAGATTTCACTTGATCTCGGAAACTCTCCTAGAATGGGATAGAACTATAGCTACCAGCACTCACATATCTACCAATTCATCTCCATTAATTCCAATCCTGGAAAACCCTGACATTCCCTACTTCACACTGAGCAGACACTTACATGAACCACACAGCTTGAGACAGGGCTCTATTTACACTGCACTGGCTGATGGTAAACTTAGACCTCAAAGGGAAATGGCAGAATGCTATGGTAGCATCTTCACATCATGGATGAGATATCACCAATTGCATCACTACTTAATGCACCACAAACACAAAAATTATTTCTGCAGGGAGCTCACCCCATATGAATCTCTCTGAACAAGCCTAACGCCACCCAAGAGGATTATTTCAAAAGTGTATAAACTACTACTCACCCCACCTGACACACAGTTACCGACATACACTAGAGCATGGAATAACGACCTACATAACACAATTGAGGAAGAAGAATGGCTGAAGTCAATCCGCATGGTCAAATGCTCCTCCGTTTCGGCAACTGTCCAAGAAATACAGCTCAAACTGCTCACTAGATGGTACTACACACCATCAAGATTACACCGCCTCTTCCCGTCGGCTACAACGACCTGCTGGAGAGGTTGCGGCGAGACAGGTACACTGCTACATATTTGGTGGGCATGTCCCAAATTAACAAACTACTGGTCGACAGTAATTGGGGTAATGACAGAGAAACTAAATATACAAATACCAAACACACCCGAAACCCTCTTCTTCTTGCACCTCCCTGAACAAATGGAGAGGCAGAAAAGGGTTCTTCTCCTGATTATGCTCACAGGAGCAAAGAGGCTCATCCCCAGATTATGGAAGTCCTCGGAGATACCATCTATCTCAGACTGGCGAAACGCCGTAGAGGAGTTACTCGTGCTGGAAAAACTGCATTACTCAATGAGCAATCAATTACCCTTCTACGACACAATGATGTCCATGTGGAAATAAAATAGTCAAATCAGTCATGGCTTGTGGGCTCTGGATCTATCCTCTGCCCCCCCCCCTCCCTTTTTTTTAAAAATTTTTTTTCTCCCTCCTCTCCCCTTCTCCCACCCCCTCCTCTTCCTACTTCTTCTTTCTAGACTAGCTTTTTCTCTCTATCCGGTGAACATTTTATAATGTTGATGAATACTTAATCTTACTTAAATGTTAACATATGGTTTCTATGTACGAATATTTATAACTTTTTGTTGGAAAATCAAGCTAAATATTGGCGGAGAGCCATGCGAACATGCTCAAGGACAAATGGTGTTAAAGTTTGTTGGCAGAGGGAGAACTCAAGCCGGCCTAGTTTTGGGCCCTCCATGGACTCTTTTTTTTTTTCTTATAAAAACCAACTTGCACCCCTCGCCATGGACAATACGAATACAAATTTTCCTTTTCCTTGACCGAATGCATGTAATTGTATGGCCCTTTGTTCTTGTAATATTTTTCTTTTTGCTTAAATAAAGCTTGTTGAAAAAAAATAAATAAATAAATAAATAAATTATCTAAAGTACAAAAAAAACCACACACTAAACTACAGAAAATAATAAACAAAGTACAAGATTTTTAAACTAATTACACCTAATCTAATCCCCCTAACAAAATAAAAAATCCCCCCAAAATAAAAAAAGCCCTACCCTACACTAAATTACAAATAGCCCTTAAAAGGGCCTTTTGTGGGGCATTGGCCCAAAGTAATCAGCTCTTTTACCTGTAAAAAAAAAATTACAACCCCCCCAATATTAAAACCCACCACCCACAAAAACAACCCTACTCTAAAACCCACCCAATCCCCCCTTAAAAAAAACTAACACTAACCCCTTTAAGATCACCCTACCTTGAGAAGTCTTCACCCATCCAGGCCGAAGTCCTCAACGAAGCCGGCAAAAGTGGTCCTCCAGACGGGCAGAAGTGGTCCTCCAGATGGGCAGAAGTCTTCATCCAGGTGGCATCTTCTATCTTCATCCATCCGGAGCTCCATCTTCAAGACATCCGACACGGAGCATTCTCTTCTGACGACGGTGACTGAAGAATGAAGGTTCCTTTAAGTGACATCATCCAAGATGGCATCCCTTCAATTCCAATTGGCTGATAGAATTATATCAGCCAATCGGAATTAAGGATTGAGCTTGTTAGTGTAACTCAGGTTAGGTTTTATTTTACA